>NC_090027.1:21107722-21407722 GCF_037176765.1 Anolis sagrei
GCATCTGTCGGGGGTGCTTTGATTGTGCTTTCCCTGCCTGGCAGAAGGGGGTTGGACTAGATGGCCCTTGGGATCCCCCCACACACATACAGAGACACACACAATATCTGTCTTTCTATCATACCTATGATCAATGGCTGGATGGGAATCTGTCAGGGGTGCTTTCATTGTTCTTTCCCTGCTTGGCAGAAGGGGTTTGGGCTAGATGGTCCTTGGGGTCCCTTCCAAATGTATGACTATATTACACATCTGCATGCACACACACACACACACACACAGAGAGACACACACAATATCTGTCTTTCTATCATGCCTATGATCAATGGCTGGATAGACATCTGTCAGGGTGCTTTGATTGTGCTTTCCCTGCCTGGCAGAAGCGGGTTGGACTAGATGGCCCTTGGGATACTTTCCAAATTTATGACAATATTACACATCTGCGTGCGCAGAAGAACTTCCTCGTGTTCAGATGGAATCTCCTCTCTTGTAGTTTGAAGCCATTGTTCCGCGTCCTAGTCTCCAAGGAAGCAGAAAACAAGCTTGCTCCCTCCTCCCTGTGGCTTCCTCTCACATATTTATACATGGCTATCATATCTTCTCTCAGCCTTCTCTTCTTCATAACATTTCATAGAATCATAAGAGTTGGAAGAACTTCCTGACTGTGAGAGCCGTTCAGCAGTGGAACTCTCTGCCCCGGAGTGTGGTGGAGGCTCCTGCTTTGGAAGCTTTTAAGCAGAGGCTGGATGGCCATTTGTCAGGGGTGATTTGAATGCAATATTCCTGCTTCTTGGCAGAATGGGGTTGGACTGGATGGCCCATGAGGTCTCTTCCAACTCTTTGATTCTATGATTCTATGATTCTATGATTTCTGCGTCCCCACTCCTGGTCTTTCCTCCCCACATTCCTCCCTGGAAATGGGCCTGGGTCTTCTCTTTAGCAATGGAGGGGCGCTCTCAATACAAGTAGCCCCCTTCCCTCTTTTCAGAGCTGAAATCTGGAACTTTTACCCCAACAAGTTCATCCAGAGGGATGACACCAAGCGGTTCCATATCCTGAACACTTTGTTCAATCTGACAGGTAGGTCTGCAAGAGGCAATGGGGCGGGGGTGCAAGGGGAGACCCTTCCAATCCTCCATGCACTGACCTTTTCCTTTCCCCCCATTTTCCCCAGAGACCTACCTCTTTGCCTGTCTGGTGGACTTCTTCACCAACTGCTCCAGATACGTGAAGTGAGTGTGGTGGGGAATTGGGGGGGGGGGGTCCTGCTCCCCTACTGCTCCCCTTCTACTCCCTCTCCCCACCTGACTCCTCTTTCATCTCTTCGTGCAGCTGTGAGACCGGCTACAAGCACGGCAACCTCTTCATGTCCTTCCGCAGCATCTTCCAAGACGTCCGCGAGGCCATGGACCACGTCCACCTGTCGGTGAGGGAGGGGCCCGGGAGTTAGCCAAATTTTCCCAAAATAGCAGAGTATTTACAAGTAGAACAAGAGCACTTAGTATAAAGTGGACATGGGCCAACCGGCTGTTAGGAATTGTGGGAATTGAAGCCCAAAACACCTGGAGGGAGGGCCAAAGTTGACCCATGCTCCTGGCCATCAATAAGTTTTGGAGATTGTAACCATTTGGAAAACCACAATCTCCATAGCCTTTTGGAGGAAAATGGCATTCACAACCATCTGGAAATTGTAACCTTTTGTAAAATGATGATCTTCCAGAGAAGAGCCAAAAACTCTTCTCTTCAGTGGTATATATCCACATGTACTTACGCAAGGTAATTTGGCTTTTCAGTTGTTAGACTGATAACCCAGTTGTCTCTGATCTGTTAGGAACAGAGATTATGTCAATGCACAAAAATGTAGCAGTTCATCAGAAGTGTTCTTTTCAGTGCCCCAAAATATCTCCTCTCCCATAAACATCTTGTTTCTATATCATGCTCTCAAGAGACAAAAATAAACCAGACTTTGTTAAAAGTAACATATCTGGTTTACTCACAACCTTCATGTATACAGCATACAGGTACATAACTTGTAAATCCAGTTGCAGATAGGTTTTGAAGTGGTTTCTCTGTGCAAATAACATAGAGCATCTTTCTTACAATCTACAGCAAGATGAGTTGCTCGTAACAATCCAAAGTCTCATGGCGCCTAATGCAGTCTGTGCTCTAATGGAGTCTGTGCTCTGAGCAGTCCCAGATCTGAGCATGTGGTCTGTAGCCCCTCCCACAACCTCAAGAAACATAAAGGGAAAGCTGCCTACCAAAACATGCATATACAATACAGTAAGCACAGTCCAAAGTCTCATGGAGTCTCATGGAGTCTGTGTTCTGAGCAGTCCGAGATCTGAGCATGTGGTCTGTAGCCCCTCCCACAATCTCAGGAAACCTAAAGGGAAAACTACATACCAAAACATGCATATACAATACAGTAAACACAGTTCAAAGTTTCATGGCATCTCATGGAGTCTGTGCTTTGAGCAATCCCAGATCTGATCCTGTGATCTGTAACCCCTCCCAGAACCTCAAGAAACATAGAGTAAAGGGAAAGCTGCATACCAAAACATACATATACAATACAGTAAGCACAGTCCAAAGTCTCATGGTGTCTCATGGAGTCTGTGCTCTGAGCAGTCCCAGATCTGATCATGTGGTCTACAGCCCCACCCACAATCTCAAGAAACATAGAGTAAAGGGAAAGCTGCATATCAAAACATACATATACAATACAGTAAGCACAGTTCAAAGTCTCATGGCGTCTCATGGAGTCTGTGCTCTGAGCAGTTCCAGATCTGATCCTGTGATCTGTAACCCCTCCCAGAACCTCAAGAAACATAGAGTAAAGGGAAAACTGCATATCAAAACATACATATATAATACAGTAAGAACAGTCCAAAGTCTCATGGCATCTTATGGAGTCTGTGCTCTAAGCAGTCCCAGATCTGATCATGTGGTCTGCAGCCCCTCCCACAACCTCAAGAAACATAGAGTAAAGGGAAAGCTGCATATCAAAACATACATATGCAACACAGTAAGCAAAGATATTAATATATAAACAAATTACTAGTGGAGGTTTGAAGAAGGTAGCTATTTCCAACAATGAGGACTATAAATGTATGCAGTGTATGGTTGATTTCCGACAATCTCACAGGTGTTGCCCCACTGGCTTGGTGTCCAGAGGATGCTGACTGTGGGCCCCAAGAGCCCCTTCCATGCTTCTCATTCCTGCCCCAAACACCACCCCCACGTTGGGTGCCAAAACGTAGGAGTAAAGGCTCATTGGCACTCCTCCAGCTCTCTGCACATTGCCAAGAGTCCCCTTGGCTCAAAGAGGGAGACGTAATGGAAGACACACCACAAGTTGAATCCCAATGGCAGAAGCTGTTTATTGCAGGCCAAGCAATAGGGACAGAATGCATTGAGCATAAAGAAGGTCTGCCGCACCCCCAAATGGGGTTGTAAGGTTTTATCACTTTGACAGAGAATTAAAGATACATTCTCATTGGTATATAGCAATCAATTATCTCATTGGTCTAAGCTGGCTATACAGATGTTTATTGGCGCTCCATAATTCAAACAGGAAGGCACGTGGGATCATAGCAATGGCACAACTATAGTCTATTGTTCTCTGGGCATGAACACTCAGTTGGAAAGTATCTATAGGTTAATACTTCAAGCAGCTGGGAAATTCGGGGAGTACAAGGTAACTAGTTCTGTCTGATGTACTCTTATCCTTACGCCTGCGAGACGTGGACTATCTACAGACGCCACGCCTGGAACGATTCCATCAGAGTTGCCTCTGAAAAATCCTGCAAATCTCTTAGGAAGACAAGTGGACAAATGCCAGTGTGCTGGAAGAAGCAAAGACCACCAGCATTGAAGCGATGCTCCTCCACCATCAACTCCGCTGGACTGGCCACGTTGTCTGGATGCCCGACCACTGTCTCCCAAAGCAGTTGCGATACTCCAAACTCAAGAACGGAAAACGTAATGTTGGTGGGCAGGAAAAGAGATTTAAAGCCAACCTTAAAAACTCTGGCATAGACACTGAGAACTGGGAAGCCCTGGCTCTTGAGTGCTCCAGTTGGAGGTCAGCTGTGACCAGCAGTGCTGTGGAATTTGAAAAGGCACGAATGGAGGGTGAAAGAGAGAAACGTGCCAAGAGGAAAGTGCATCAAGCTAACCCCGACTGGGACCACCTTCCATCTGGAAACCAATGCTCTCACTACGGGAGAACAAGCAGGTCAAGAAAAGGGCTCCACAGTCACCTATGGACCCACCGCCAGTACACTGATCTTGGAGGACAATCCTACTCAGACAACGAGGGATCGCCTAAGTAAAAGTAAAGTAAGTAACTCTTATCCTTGAAGAGCAACTTCCTTTCTGTAGCAATGTTTTCCCAAAATATCAGCGCCTTCTGCAAACAAAGGCCTCTGCAAAACAGGACATATGGCTATAAATCAGGACATAATGGGATTTACAGTCATTGAAAGTGACTTCTCCTTCACTTCTATGCTTCTTTTCTTCTCCCAGGGCTCCCTGAAGGAGAAGACGCTACAGGACCTGGAGAAGTATGTGGTGAAAGACGTGAGTGGGGCCAGGAAATGGGGACTGGGGTGGGATGAATGGGGGGTGGGTCCATCCTCAGGGTTCAACTGCTCTTGGAAAGAGGATCCATGTATTTGGATGGAAGAGGGCAGCACGAAAGAGGAACGGCCAGCCCCATTCCTCTTTCGTCAGGCAGTGTTTCTCAACCTTCCTAATGCCGCGACTCCATAATACAGTTCCTCATGTTGTGGTGACCCCCAACCATAACATTATTTTTGTTGCTACTTCATAACTGTAATTTTGCTACTGTTATGAATCACAATATAAATATCTGATATGCAGGATATATTTTCATTCACTGGACCAAATTTGGCACCTGATATGCCCAAATTTGAATACTGGGATTCGTTTTGTTGGGATTTGTAGTTCATCTACAATCAAAGAGCATTCTGAACTCCACCAATGATGAAACTGAACCAAACTTGGCACACAGACTCCCATATCCAGCAGAAAATACTGGGTTTGGTGGGCATTGACCTTGAGTTTTGGTGTTGTAGTTCACCTACATCCAGAGAGCACTGTGGACTCACAGTGATGGATCTGGACCAAATTTGGAATGAATACTCAATATGCCCCAATGTGAACACTGGCGGAGTTTGGGAAAAATAGAGCTTGACATTTGGGAGTTGTAGTTGCTGGGATGTATAGTTCACCTACAATCAAAGAGCATTCTGAACCCCACCAGCGATAGAATTGGGCCAAACTTCCCACACAGGAGCCCCATGACCAACAGAAAATACAGTGTTTTCTTTTTTCCCCCTAACCCTAACCCCAAACTCCTAACTCCTAACCCTAACCCTAACCCTAACCCTAACCCAAAATACAATGTTTTCTGATTGTCTTTGGTGACCCCCCTCTGACACCCTCTCACGACCCCCCCAGGGGTCCCGACCCCCAGGTTGAGAAACGCTGCTCTAAAGGGCTCCCCGCTTTCTCAGAGCCCCTTGCTAGAAGTCCCGACTCTCAACACAGAGTGCTGCAGTGTGCAGAGGGCCTGATCCGCAATTACACTCTCCAACCCTCCACTCCCACAGGAACGGATCCCGCTGCTCCTGAGCCGCATGAAGGAGGCCGGGAAGGTCTTCCTCGCCACCAACAGTGACTACAGCTACACGGATGTGAGTCGCGCTCTCTCTCCCTATCCAAAGGCTTACCCGTCGATACCCTCTTTCTACAAGGCTGTCCCAAGGGCCACCCAGAGGACAAAGGCGGCTCACAAAGAGGGCTGCCTTCATTGGACCCAGAGCCACTGGAGCTGCCTCTGGATAGCCTGGATGGGAGCTACTCAAAAAATAATAGAGTTGGAGAAGACCCCAAGGGCTAACTAGGCAACTCCCCTGCCATACAGGAAAAAGCGCAATCAAAGCACCCCTTACTGATGGCAATCCAGCCTCTGTTTAAAAGCCTCCAAAGAAGGAGGCAGAGAGTTCCACTGTTGAACAAATCTAGATGTTCTTAGAATCATAGTGTTGGGAGTCCAACCCCCTGCCAAGAAGCAGAAACATTGCATTCAAAGCACTCCTGACAGTTGGCCATCCAGCCTCTGTTTAAAAGCTTCCAAAGAAGGAGCCTCCACCACACTCCAGGGCAGAGAGTTCCACTGCTGAACGGAGAGTTCCACTGCTGAACAGTCAGGCTTACTTTCTGCTGCCCTGGAAACGAGGACTTGGAGGCATGGGTTCAAATAACAGGAAAACAGTTTCCACTTGAACATTAGGAAGAGCTTCCTGGCTGTTCAGCAGTGGAACTCTCTGCCTTGGAATGTGGTGGAAGATCCTTCCTTGGAGGCTTTTAAACAGAGCCTGGATAGCTATCTGTTGGGGGTACTTTGATGTTGCTTTTCCTGCATTGCAGGGGGTTGGACTAGATGGCCCAAGTGGGCTCTTCCAACTCCATGATTCTATGAATCCTGACCCCGTCTTCTCACTTGGAAATGGGCTTCTCTCGTGCAGGCTATCATGACGTATTTGTTTGACTTCAATCAAGAAGGAGAGGTGAGTCCATGGAGTGTGTGCACCAGTGGTTCCATGGCCTGTGAGCCCCAGCGGACCCTCAAAAGCAAGTGACACCTGGCAGTGTGGTGGCCTGTAATGTGGTCAGGGGACAAGCAACAATCCGGTAGGGAGGGAGTGGGCACTGGCCAAGTGGTCTCCTTCCTGCCCTTGGATGGAGAAGGGCAAGAGCCAGGTGATCTGTCCTTCACCTTTCTCTGTCCCTCACTGCCTCCATCTTGACTAGTCCTTCTCTGCTGCAGGAGGGACCTGACCCTCGGCGCTCCTGGCGCTCCTATTTCGACCTCATTGTGGTGGATACTCGCAAGCCACTGTTCTTCGCGGAGGGGACGGTCCTGCGCCAGGTCAACACCGTAAGTGTCCAGTGGGGAAGGAAGGGGGCAGGGATTGGGGCAGCAGAGGAACCCAGGCTGGCTCAAGGGACCTCAAGGTTTCCTAAAGCAGAGCGAGTGGGCAACGGTATCCCAACCTATCACTAAGCAGGGACTATGATATTATGCTTACTTACTTAGGTGATCCCTCATTGTCCAAGTAGGATAGTCTTCCAAGATCAGTGTACTGATGGGTCCGTAGGTGACTGTGGAGCCCTATTCTTGATCTGCATCTTCTCCCGCAGTGAGGACATTGGTTTCCAGGTGGAAGGTGGTCTCGGTCGGGGTTGGCTTGATGCGCCTTCCTCTTGGCACGTTTCTCTCTTTTGCCCTCCATTCGTGCCTCTTCAAATTCTACAGCACTGCTGGTCACAGCTGACCTCCAGCTGGAGCGCTCAAGGGCCAGGGCTTCCCAGTTCTCAGTGTCTGTGCCAGAGTTTTTAAGGTTGGCTTTGAGCCCATCTTTCAATCTCTTTCTCTGTCCTCCAACATTCCGTTTTCCATCCTTGACTGGAGTAGAGCAACTACCTTGGGAGACGGTGGTCGGGCATCCGGACAACGTGGCCAGTCCAGTAGAGTTGATGGCAGAGGACCATCGCTTCATTGCTGGTAGTCTTTGCTTCTTCCAGCACGCTGACATTTGTCCGCTTGTCTTCCCAAGAGATTTGCAGGATTTTCCAGAGGCAATGCTGATGGAATCGTTCCAGGAGTTGCATGTGACATCTAGATAGTCCACATCTCGCAGGCGTATAGCAGGGTTGGGAGGACAATAGCTTTATAAACAAGCACCTTGATATCCCTATGGATGTCCTGGTCCTCAAACACTCTCTGCTTCATTCGGGAAAAAGCTGCACTCGCAGAGCTCAGGCATTGTTGTATTTCAGTGTCAATGTTGACTTTTGTGTGGCTGCCAAGGTAGCGGAAATTTTCTAATGTTACACCATTAAGCTTGCATTGGAGAGGGATTGGTTTTCTCGATTTTTAATTTTAGGCCGAACTTCTCATATGCTTCTCATATGCTCATAGGCAAGTCCCCAAGTTATGGACAAAGAGAGGTTCTGTAGGTTTGTTCTTAAGTTGAATTTTTATGTAAGTCGGAGCAGAGACATTTCTTACGTGTGACTTTAGTCAAATCATAGAATCATAGAATCATAGAATCAAAGAGTTGGAAGAGACCTCATGGGCCATCCAGTCCAACCCCCTGCCAAGAAGCAGGAATATTGCATTCAAATCACCCCTGACAAATGGCCATCCAGCCTTTGCTTAAAAGCCCCCAAAGAAGGAGCCTCCACCACACTCCGGGGCAGAGAGTTCCACTGCTGAACGGCTCTCACAGTCAGGATGTTCTTCCTAATGTTCAGATGGAATCTCCTCTCTTGTAGTTTGAAGCCATTGTTCCGCGTCCTAGTCTCCAAGGAAGCAGAAAACAAGCTTGCTCCCTCCTCCCTGTGGCTTCCTCTCACATATTTATACATGGCTATCATATCTCCTCTCAGCCTTCTCTTCTTCAGGCTAAACATGCCCAGTTCCCTAAGCCGCTCCTCATAGGGCTTGTTCTCCAGACCCTTGATCATTTTAGTCACCCTCCTCTGGACACATTCCAGCTTGTCAATATCTCTCTTGAATTGTGGTGCCCAGAATTGGACACAATATTCCAGATGTGGTCTAACCAAAGCAGAATATATATAGCTTTGGATGCATAGGGAAGGGTGAACACCCAGTGTCTGTTGCTGTTTGGAAGATTTCATCCTACTTTCTGTCTTTGTGACAATTGGGTTTTTTTTTGAAAATTTGGCTTGCTGTGGAAGCAAGGATTGGAGATAACTTACAGAACCTCGGTTGTTCATAACTTGGGGACTGCCTGTATATATTAGATATATCATATCATCCTAGAATTAGCTTGTTGTAGAATTTGACGTGTTGTGGAAGCAAGGATTAGAGATAAAGCTTCACTGGAGACCCCTTTTCCTATTATACTAACTCTTCCAGGAATAAATTTCCCTTCTGAGGATAAGATTCTGTTGGGCGAGTAGGCTTAGTAACAAAAGACCCTCTCCATAAATGCACAGCAGAGTAATTTATCAGCAGCAGCGTGACCCAGCACAACTAGACCAAAGTGACAGAAAGAACAAAAACACACAGACCAATGCTATCTCTTCCATAGGGGGCTTTTTTTTTTTGGTAGTAAAATATGGTTTCCACAAACCAATAAAGTCCTTTATACTTCCGTCTTTACTTCCATGCTGGGCTTCTTCCTCATGCAGATAAACAGCTTCGCTCTCATAGAGCTTCCTCTCACACTGAAATTACACAGGAGCTTCACATAGTAGCTTTACACAGCTTTACACATGAGGCCTTTAAAACATGGAGCTTCTCTCACCAAAGCTTCTCACACTCTGAGGCCTTCTCACAGTTGGAGACCTTTCTCCCACTGAGGTTTACCTCTGACTGATGGCTACTAAGCTAATTAATTTTTAATATTTCTGACAGATTCCTTTCACTTTCTGTTGTCTCACTCCATTCTTAACTAGAAGTTGTTTGTAAGTCAGATGTTTGTAACTGGGGGGGGGGGGGGTGTGTGTGCAGTTTGTATATTCATTTATCTACTAGGTTCTTGTGGGTTTTTTCGGGCTATATGGCCATGTTCTAGAGGCATTTTTTCCTGACGTTTCGCCTGCATCTATGGCAAGCATCCTCAGAGGTAGTGAGGTCTGTTGGAATTAGGAATATGGGTTTATATATCTGTGGAATGACTGGGGTGGGGCCAAGAGCTCTTCTGTGCTGGAGCTAGGTGTGAATGTTTCAGCTGACCACCTTCATTAACATTTGAAGGCCTGTCTGAGCCTGGGGGTATCTTTTGTTGAGAGGTGTTAAGATGTGCCTGGTTGTTTCCTCTCTGCTGTTTTGCTGTTGTAATTTTAGAGTTTTTAAATACTGATAGTGATTCCAGCCATGAAAGCCTTCGACAATACATTTATCTCCTGTTTGTAACTCTTTATGGAGAGCTAGAGTGCCCCAGAGCCTGAGAATGGGTGAGGGAAACAGTCTGCAGAGGGATGCAGACTCCATTCCATGTATTTCTGATATATCATCCTTGTCCATGGTTGCAGGACACGGGGAATCTGCGGATTGGGACCTACACGGGGCCCCTCCAGCACAGCACCGTCTACTCTGGAGGTATGGCCTCCATGTCCTATCCCCATGCCGGGCCCCCTTCCCCTTCCCTTTTTGCTGTGGGGTAGTGCTGGGGGCAGTGTGTGTGACCCCAACCCCGGGATCTCCCATTCCGGCCCAGGCTCCTCGGATGTGGTGTGCGACCTTTTGGGAGTCAAGGGGAAAGACATCCTCTACATCGGGGACCACATCTTTGGGGACATCCTCAAGTCCAAGAAGCGGCAGGGATGGAGGACCTTCCTGGTGGTGCCTGAACTGGCCAAGGAGCTCCACGTCTGGACTGAGAAGAGCGGTGAGGGACAGAATGCGATGGGGATGGAAATGGATAATGGGCACATGCCCTTCAGAAGGCTTCCCACCCATGGCACCAGTCTTGTTGTTGGGGTTTAAAAATGGAGAAAAGCAGCAAAATAAAACGGCAGTATATAGCAAGTTAGCAGAGCCGTAGCGAAGCCTCTGAGCACAGCAGTAGAGCAAACGAACTCCAGCCATTCAAGCAGCAGAGACAGGTTTAAAAAGTTACAAAAAGCTTTAGTGGAAAGAATGACATTTTTGTATAGGAAAGTTAGGGATCTATCTATCTCTGGACGGAGAGAAGGACAAAGGGAAAACAGACCTGGAGTTCTATGTGGTCTGAAATTTTAAGAAAGGAGATATGTCTCTGAGAGTTATGAGTCTCACAAACAGGAAATAGAGAGAATAGAAGACACGCACAGAGGTAATGATGGGTTCACTCTACATCCGACCTTAGCTGCCTATCCATATTTGCCATCAATGAGGACTACAAACTTGTGCAGGGCATGGTTGACTTCCAACACATGTGTCCAGTTGAAATCTTGGCTGGCCCCAAAGACCCTCTAAGACACTAATACTCCAGGCAGAATAATAATAATAATAATAATAATAATAATAGGAAATGAATAATAGGAAATAATAATAGGAAATAATAATAATAATAATAATAATAATAATAGGAAAGTGTCCGACGTGCATTCAAATACAGAAGCCAGCATAGTGATCTTGTTTGCTGTGTACTAATCTTGTTATGTATCTGATAATAATAATAATAATGATGATAATGATGATGATGATATGTGGATTTAAAGATCGAACTGCAAAGACTCTGACACAAGCCAGTCAAGGTGGTCCCAGAGGTGATGGGCACACTGGGTGCAGTGCCTAAAGACCTTGGCCTGCACTTAAACACAATCAGTGCTGACAAACTTACCATCTGCCAACTGCAAAAGGTCACCTAACTGGGATCTGCATGCATTATTTGCCGATACATCACACAGTCCTAGACACCTGGGAAGTGTCTGATGTGTGGTCCAGTACGAAAGCCAGTAGAGTGATCTTGTTTGCTGTGTACCAATCTTGTTGTATATTTATTTAAAACATTTATACCGCATCCTTCTCCACCTCCGAGGAGGGACTCCGAACGGCTTCCGAACAGGCGACAATTCAATTCCAACATAGTAAAAACACATAATAAATACATCCATACATTAAATAACATCAAGAACTGGGACTGTGGCACAGCTGGCTGGGAGTCGGCTGCATTAAAATCACTACTGACCGAAAGGTCATGATTTCGAAGCCAGCTCGGGTTGGAGTGAGCTCCCAACCAAAACTGTGTAGCTTTGCATCTGTCAAGTAGGAAAATTGGGTACCACTTTGTGTGGAGGCTAATTTAATTGATTTATGAGGCCATAAAAATCTCCAGGAAGAATGCAAAGAATAAGGTAGCTCCCCTGGTGGCCAGAAGCTGGAATGTTAACTAGCTTATGAGTGTCTGTCTATATACGTTGTGTGTCCATGGCATTGAATGTTTGCTCCATTGACTCAAGTTCTTCCTGGTCTCTTCCTGTTTGCAGAACTCTTTGAGGAGCTGCGGAGTCTGGACGTCTTCCTGGCGGAGCTTTACCAGTGAGTACCAGGAGGCCTTCTCCGGCCACAAGGGGAGAGAGACCCTTGGCCAGGCCAACAACAATTACACTTTGATTTTTGTTCCTGGGTTATAAATGTCATTTCCTGATTCGTTCTATCTGTGTGCCACGTTTGGTTCAGTTCCATCATTGGTGGAGTTTAGAAGGCTCTTTGATTGTAGGTGAACTATAAACCCCAGAAACTATAACACCCAAATGACCAACTCAATTTTTTTGAGTGATGGTCACTCATTGGGTTAGTAGGTGTCTTGTGGCCAAATTTGGCAGCAATTCGTCCAGTGGTTTTTGAGTTATGTTAATCCCACAAACATTACATTTTTATTTATATAGATTATTATTGTTGTTGTTGTCTTTGACTATGTAAACATATGCGGTTTGCACCTCAAAGTTCTTTGTTCTCACCTACACCTTTCTTGCCACTGTTCACCTTCTTTGTTTTTCATAATGCAGTTTCCCAAGTGCCATTTTGGGTTGGTGTCTTCAGCTGGGAGGGTCGAAGTTTGCCCATGCCTGCATTAGAGGGTCAGCCACAACACTAAGCACCCCACCAAATCATGGGAGAGAAGGTGTATAGATGGTGATGTCAGCACCATTCAAGTTGCACCTTCCCTCTTTTCCCAGGTACCTGGACAGCGGGAGCAACGAACGCCCGGACATCAGTGCCCTCAAGAAGCAGATCCAGGTGGGTCCCTATGGGGCTCCCTTCTCTGGGGAAGGGACCCCTCCTTCCCAGCCAATGGGATTCCCTAGTGACCAAGCCCTGCTTTCGTCTCTTCCTCCCTTGCAGAAAGTCACCCACGAGATGGACATGTGCTATGGGAAGATGGGCAGCCTCTTCCGCTGTGGATCCCGCCAGACCCTCTTTGCCAGCCAGCTGACCCGCTACGCCGACCTCTACGCTGCCTCCTTTGTCAACTTCCTCTATTACCCTTTCAGCTACCTCTTCCGGGCACCCTCCACCCTGGTACATGTGTGTATGAGGAGGGGGCATTGCAAATTGGGAAGGGGGTGGCACTTAAGCTCCCAGCTCTGCCTGTTTCCAGGATCATAGAATCATAAAATCAAAGAGTTGGAAGAAACCTCATGGGCCATCCAGTCCAACCCCTGCCAAGAAGCAGGAATATTGCATTCAAATCACCCCTGACAGATGGCCATCCAGCCTCTGTTTAAAAGCTTCCAAAGAAGGAGCCTCCACTACACTCCGGGGCAGAGAGTTCCCCTGCTGAACGGCTCTCACAGTCAGGAAGTTCTTCCTCATGTTCAGATGGAATCTCCTCTCTTGTACTTTGAAGCCATTGTTCCACGTCCTAGTCTCCAAGGAAGCAGAAAACAAGCTTGCTCCCTCCTCCCTGTGGCTTCCTCTCACATATTTATACATGGCTATCATATTTCCTCTCAGGAGGTGGAAGCTCTTTATTTGGTTAACTTGAACTAACCAAACAAAGGAAGATTATTTGAAAAATGTGCTACCTTTTATTACCCTTTATAGCTCACTGTGATTGTTGCCAAGTGTTCGTTTGGGAAAGAGACTAGTGATTTTTAATAGGACATGCTGAATGTGCCTTATGAACCGGCGCGAGCTCTAAGATCTTCCGGGGAGGCCCTCCTCTTAGTCCCACTACCATCTCAAGCGCGGTTGGTGGGAACGAGAGGGAGAGCCTTCTCGGTGGTGGCCCCCTGCCTCTGGCACGCCCTTCCAAGGGAAATAAGACAGACCCCATCCCACCCCTTCTTTCGTAAGAGCTTGAAGACCTGGTGGTTTCAACAAGCCTTTGAAAATGAACAGTTCTAACTCAGCCCTACACATTGTCAAATACGGCCTTATTCTTCCTACCAATTACCCAGATCATTTCCTCTAATCGGCTCTGGAATGAACAGCCACAGACCCGTACCTAATATTATTGTTGCCTGCCATCGCAATGCATTTAATTCCCGGCCCCCCTAGAATTTTTGGGTTTGCACAAATCTTGGTTCGGCCTTTTAAATTGCCTTGAACAGGCAGGATTTCTTTTAATATATGTGTGTTATGGCGACAATTTTTATGCTTATATTTTGTTTTGTTCATCTTATGGTCATGTTGTTTTTTACTTTGTATGTTTTGTGATGTTACCTGGGAACCGCTCTGAGTCCCCCCGGGTTTATTAAAGTTTATTATAATTATATCATCATTATTACATCAACATCATCATCATCATCATCATCATCATTATCTTTCATCACAAGAACAGAGAAGCATCCCGAGCCCTGAAGATTACCTGGGAAGGAATCCCCCTGGAGCATTGCAGCGCACCCAAATACCTGGGAGTCACTCTGGACCATGCTCTTACCTACAAGAAGCACTGCCTGAACATCAAGCAAAAAGTGGGTGCTAGAAACAATATCATACGAAAGCTGACTGGCACAACCTGGGGATCACAACCAGATACAGTGAAGACATTTGCCCTTGCGCTGTGCTACTCTGCTGCTGAGTATGCATGCCCAGTGTGGAACACATCTCACCACACTAAAACAGTGGATGTGGCTCTTAATGAGACATGCCGCATTATCACGGGGTGTCTGCGCCCTACACCACTGGAGAAATTACACTGCTTAGCCGGTATTGCACCACCTGACATCCGCCGGGAAGTAGCAGCCAATAGTAAAAGGATCAAGGCAGAGACATCTCTAGCTCATCCCCTGTTTGATGAGCCAGCACGTCAACGACTTAAATCTAGAAATAGTTTTCTAAGATCTACAGAGACACTCGCTGGAACACCTCAGCAAGCGAGAGTCCAAAAGTGGCAGGCTCAAACCCAGAACCTCAACCAATGGCTGATACCAAATGAGAGACTCCCCCCTGGGCACACAGAGGACTGGGCGACTAGGAAGGCGCTGAACAGACTGCGCTCTGGCACCACGACATGCAGAGCCAACCTTCAGAAATGGGGCCACAAAGTGGAGTCCACGACATGCGAGTGCGGAGAGGAGCAAACCACTGACCACCTGCTGCAATGCAACCTGAGCCCTGCCACATGCACAATGGAGGACCTTCCTGCGGTAACACCAGAAGCACTCCAAGTGGCCAGATACTGGTCAAAGGACATTTAATCAACTACCAAGCTCACAAATTTTGTATTCTGTCTGTTTGTTTGCTTTGTTCCGTTAGAAATGTAATATAATCGACTGGTTGCCCTGACACGACAAATAAATATGTATTATTATTATTATTATTATTATTATTATTATTATTATTATTATCTAACTTCATACTGCTTGAATAAATCAGTTATTTGGCCTGAACTTTTATTTTCCGCTTCCCTTCCAGATGCCCCATGAATCCACTGTGGAGCACATGCGGCTGGACATCGTGGAGGGTTTCCAAGTCAGGCAGCAGGTGAGTTCTCCTCTGTAGCCCTACAGGCCCCTCTTTTTTGTGTGTGGGGGCAATGCAGGGACTCACACATCCCAGTTCTATGCCACTTTCCAAAAGCTTCATTCCCAAACACCAAACACTGTTGAGGCCTGGGCAAACTGGAGAAGCATTCCTTGTGGGAGGCATAGTGGGGAGTGGGTGCCATTGGTGAGGGAGGGGGAACCACATAGGTGTGAAAATAGACCATCACCCTGTTAGGGAAAACTACCCTAAAATAAAGCAGCAGAGCATCCAATAACAAACAGGATACAAAAGTTGAGCATCAGCTCACTAGTGACCAGAGCATGAAGTGCCGTGTGATGTGGCTGTAAAGAATTCAGAACTTAGGAGGCAAACGTGCAGAGTCCAATCTTAATAAATCACCAAAGTTTTATCAAGAACTCGGTCTGAGCTACTCTAACACCCATCTCTTCTAAGGTTTCAAGAAAGGGAAAAATCTCAATCACTCCATCTCTCCTGACACACAAGCAGAGAAATCTCAAAGCACACAGCACACACTCTCCATAAGAAGGCAGAAGTTAGATAAAAAAAGCTTGCAGTAGCAAAGTATCCATTTTAAACAATCAATTGGAATGAGAGCAGAAACAGAAAAAGAGAACAAAATAGTTTATGCTAAACTAACTAACTGCTCCTTGTTGAGAACTTGAGACTTGGGCAGTGTGGGGTTGAATGTATTATTGAAGGCTTTCATGGCCGGAATCACTGGGTTGTTGTAGGTTTTTTGGGCTGTATGGCCGTGTTCTAGAAGCATTCTCTCCTGCATCTATGGCAGGCATCCTCAGAGGTAGTAAGGCCTGGTTGCGAGACCTCACAACCTCTGAGGATGCTTGCCATAGATGCAGGCGAAACATCAGGAGAGAATGCTTCTAGAACAAGGCCATACAGCCCGGAAAACCTACAACAACCAAATACTAATTATTATTATTATATGATATATAATAATATATTATATATTATATATACTACAACTTATGATATAACACAATGTATTACATAATACTAATAGCATAATATACTAGTTTTTATTTATTTATTTATTTAGAATATTTGTATACCGCCCCTCTCAGCCTTCCAGCGACTCGAGGCGGTTTACAAGGCAAAAATTCAATGCCACCAGAAACACAGATACAATATACAGTATAAAACGTCAACAGCAATAAAATAATAACATTATAATAAAACATACTTTAATCGATACTCATTAAAATTGCAGTATAGTAGTATAGCATAATATAATAATAAAAGGTATAGGTTGGCATTGAATGGGATTGAATGTATTGTCGAAGGCTTTCATGGCTGGAATTACTGGGTTGTTGTAGGTTTTTCGGGCTGTATGGCCATGTTCTAGAAGCATTCTCTCCTGACATTTCACCTGCATCTGTGGCAGGCATCCCAAAGGTCTGACCTCACAACCTCTGTGGATACCTGCCACAGATGCAGGCGAAATGTCAGGATAGAATGCTTCTAGAACATGGCCATACAGCCCGAAAACCTACAAAAACCCAGTGTAAGGTTGAATTCTAACATACGTCAGGTCAAAACCGGGAGCTTTAGAAAAAATGGGGCTGGGGGTGTCTCATTTACTCGCCGAAATGGTTTTGCGCATGGAAGCCTCTCCATTGCATACAATTCTAACATTGGGAAAGTGTTTTGTTTTTTTTAAAGCAAAGATACTGTTCCAATTCCGGTGGAATTGGAACATTATATCCCAGTATTTTGTTGTTCATTCATTGAGTCGAGCTCCCTGTCAGTTGTGGCCACCCCCAGCTCCTTCAAGGTCAAGCCAGTCACTTCAAGGATACCATCCATCCATTTTGCCCTTGGTCGGCCCCTCTTCCTTTTTCCTTCCATTTCCCAGTGTTGGCAAGTGTCTATTCCTTTATTTTCCCCTGACAGGATCTCCAAAATGTTTTGCAAGAGGCCAACCACTCCGAGGAGCAAGAGAACTGAATCCCTCTCCATCCGTAACATGCCTGAGATGATTGGGACTTCGGCTACACAGAGAGGGAGGAGATGGATGAATGCAAGGGGCTGCAGGCAAATATCTCCCCTTCCCCATATGTCGCCCCAAATGCCAGTGTGATCTCAGGGGCTTGGCTTTTGCCTGGCCTCAGGCGGAAAGGGCCCAGGAGGAGGGTTACTCAGCTTTGTTCGCTTCCTTGGAATCCCAAGCAGCAGGAACTGGAGGACAAAGCTCCCCTTGCTGTTTCTTCGTCCCTCTTATCTCATCTGGCTTTTGACATTGCACTAAAATCTATTAAAGTCTATGGGACATTGCCTTCTGTGAGTTGTGTTCTCGCTCGTATGTTTCTTGTTCCCCAAGCACCCTGAGTATACACTATGCTGGGCCTCTACATGAAGCCAATTATCTTAATATGAAGGTTGAATGAAAAGTAATGCCTCCACCTTCGTAACTCCTCAACAGATGGCAGTACTGGTATGCGGCAGGTACTGGCTTGTTCAGTTGACTCTCCTCTACAGTTCCATTTTGGCGGGAAGCCTTAACATTGAACGGTTGTGTTGTTAAAGTGCAAAGTATGGAACCCTGCTCAGACAGACAGTCAATGCAACTTAAGCAACATGCAGTCATTGAATTCTTGACTGCAGAAAGTGTCACCCCAAAGATTCATCAGAGAATGCAAGCTGTTTATGGTTATTGTGTTGATGTGAGTCATTGGGCAAATAAGTGTAAAGATGTTGGGGTGGGAATATCTGACTTGCATGAAAAATAAAGAGTTGGACATCCTGTGACAGCAACCACCGGGTTTTACAGGCAAAAGGTTGACAGATTGATTCAGAACGATCATCGTATCACTCAGAGAGAAATTTCACACATAATCAGCATTTCACAAGAATGTGTGGGTCACATTATTGCTTTGGGTTGTTTTTTGGGGGGGGGGGTGAAAGGGGGGATGTGGAGCCCAAGTGGGAGAGTTGCTGGCCTTCCCATGGTTTACATCCTCCCTTCACCCAACCGGGGTGTGGGGTGTGTGCAGCCGCTCCTGCAGTCAGGCTTGCCTTGCAATCCTCTGGTCTTAGGGGAAAGAGTTGCCCGGTAGCCACGTGGGCCTCATGGAGCTGCTGTGGTGGCTCCAGCTGCTGCCGGGGCTTGCCTCGCCAAGCTCCCACACCTCTGTTGGGCCAGGCCTTCTCCTTCCTTCCCTCTTTCCTTTCCTCAATCCCTCCTCTCCCCAAAAGAAAATGGACTCTGCCTTCCTGCATGGAAAGGTACTCCATGGCGAGGCTTCTCGTCGCTCACAACGGTTGGTGCTTCATTCTTCTCGCACAATGGGGAGAGGGGCTTTCGCGCATGCTCTGTAAGGCATTTTTCTTTTTGGGGAGTTTAAACTTATTTCTCCTTCATTTTTAAAGTTTTTTTTTTGTTTGAAAGACAGATCAGATAAGAATGTTTTGCTGCCAAATTTGGTGTCAATTCGTCCAGTGGTGTTTGAGTTCTGTTAATCCCACAAACGAACATTACATTTTTTATTTATATAGATCACTGTAAATAAACCTTTCATGATTTTTAAAGATCGGACTCTGCATGTTTGCCTCCTAAACTCTGAATCCTTTACCAAGACGCTCTGCTCGCTAATGAGCTGATGCTCAGCTTTTAGTATCCTGTTTGTTTTTGGATGCTCTGCTATATTTTAGGGTAGTTTCACCTAACAATTTGCTGTATTTTTACCCTTGTTCATATGCATTTAGGATTGCACTCGTCCATATTTCCTGATGAGCAAATTGGGTCTTTGGACCGTAATAAAGATAGACTGATTGAAGAATAGAGATGGACACATTTCCAAAAGGTCTTTAGAGAATAATGCTGAGGGTCCAGTTTGTTTACATAGAAAGGGAAAGAAAGCTGAGAGGAAAGATGCTGGTATGTGAAGTGAAGTATGTCTGTGTGAACCCTCCTCAACATGGAAACAATGCTTTATTCACGGCCGGGGTGCCACCGTGTCCCCAGGTGGCCCGCTCAGCCACAAAGTCAGACACTCCCACCACTCCGGGCAGAGCTGCGTTGCTGCGGAAGAGGAACTGGCTCCCATGTTCTGCAGCCACAATTTCATCTAGGGAAGAGACAACGGGGTCGTGGTCCCTCAGCATCTGTGGGTAGGAAGCGGTGGCACCCTCAATGCGCAGGGAGCGCCGCACAGGGGTCAGGAGCCTCACCTCTGGTCGGGGGAGTCGCTTGCTGGACCTGGAAGGCAGAAAGTGAAGAGGGCCATCCCTTCCTTTCTCTCTCACACACTCCTTCCTTCTTTCCTTCCTCCCTCCCATCCTCAGGTGGCCAGTCAGGAAGGCAGACCAAGGGCATCAAGGAATTTTATGGCATCTCATTGGGGAAATAAGGGAGCAAAGGCCAAGCTTTGTGTATGTGTGAGGGTCTTACCTGGGCAGGGAAAGAACCTGGAGCTTGATGGCCGAGCAGGGCTTAGCCCATGATGGACTTTGCGGTGGGCTCTGAAGAGGGTCCGCATTCTCCTCTTCCTCCTCTGGGACAGGGCTAGCTGCAGAGGCAGAAGAGAAACACACTCCAGAGGGGCTCACAGGTGCCGAGCCTGTCATGCAAAGGGTTCCCATGGCGCACTCACCCCTGGATGGCACACTGACATGCTTCAAAATACCCGCGATGGCGTCCTGCAGCTCCTGCAGTGGCTGCAACAAAAGGAAGAATAAGAAACTAGCCCTTAGTAACTCCAGGTTGTATGGGTTGAGCTGCCGGGCGGTGACTCATCCTCACCCTTTTCCTGCGAACACCACCGCCACTACAAAGAATCCCTTTATTCCGAATAGACTACTGCAACACACTCTATGTGGGGCTGCCTCTGAAGACTGCCCAGAAGCTTCAATTAGTCCAACAGTCAGCAGCCAGGTTGCTCACTGTAGCAGTGCACAGGGAGCACACAGTTCCTCTGTTACGCCAGCTCCACTGGCTGTTGATCAGCTTCCAAGCACATAGAATCATAGATCATAGAATCAAAGAGTTGGAAGAGACCTCCTGGGCCATCCAGTCCAACTCCTGCCAAGAAGCAGGAATATTGCATTGAAATAGCCCCTGACAGATGGCCATCCAGCCTCTGTTTAAAAGCTTCCAAAGAAGGAGCCTCCACCACACTCTGGGGCAGAGAGTTCCACTGCTGAACGGCTCTCACAGTCAGGAAGTTCTTCCTCGTGTTCAGATGGAATCTCCTCTCTGGTAGTTTGAAGCCATTGTTCCGCGTCCTAGTCTCCAAGGAAGCAGAAAACAAGCTTGCTCCCTCCTCCCTGTGGCTTCCTCTCACATATTTATACATGGCTATCATATCTCCTCTCAGCCTTCTCTTCTTCAGGCTAAACATGCCCAGCTCCTTAAGCCGCTCCTCATAGGGCTTGTTCTCCAGACCTTTGATCATTTTAGTCGCCCTCCTCTGGACAATTCAAAGTGCTGGTTTTAACCTTTAAAGCCCTAAACTGTTCTGGCCCAAATTACCTGTCTGAATGTATCTCCTGTTACGAAATTTAAGATCATCTGGGGAGGCCCTGCTCTTGATCCCACCACCATCGCAAATGTGACTGGTGGAGACGAGGGACAAGGCCTTCTCTGCAGTGACCCCCCATCTGTGGAACTCCCGCCTCAGGGACATCAGATTGGCCACCTCCCTCCTGAATTTCAGAAGGAAACTTAAAACCTGGCTATGGGACCAAGTGTTTGAACAGTAATAACAGCAAGTAAAAGAAGTTTGCTTGCTGGGATTTATAGTTCACCTACAATCAATTAGCATGCTGAACTCCACCAATGATGAAATTGAACCAAACTTGGCACACAGAACTCCCATGACCAACAGAAAATACTGGGAGGGTTTGGTGGGCATTGACCTTGAGTTTGGGAGTTTTAGTTCACCTGTATCCAGAGAGCACTGTAGACTCAAACAATGATGGATCTGGACCAAACTTGGCACAAATACTCAATATGTCCATGTGTGAACACTGGTGGAGTTTGGGGAAAATCGACCTTGACATTTGGGAGTTGTAGTTGTTGGGATTTATAGTTCACCTACAATCAAAGAGCATTCTGAACCCCACCAACAATAGAATTGGACCAAACTTCCCACACAGAATCTCAATGGGCAACAGAAAATACTGTGTTTTCTGGTGATCTTTGGAGAGCCCTCTGACACCCCCTCGTGACCTCCCCATCCAGAGATCCTGACCCCCAGGTTGAGAAATGGAACAATGGCTTCAAACTACAGAAAAGAAAATTCCATCTGAACATGAGGAAGAGCTTCCTGACCGTGAGAGAGAGAGCTGTTCAGCAGTGGAACTCTTTCCCTGCCCCGGAGTGTGGTAAAGGCTCTTTCTTTAGGGGCTTTCAAAAAGAGGCTGGGTGACCATCTGTCGGGGGTGCTTTGAATAAGATTTCCCTGCTTCTTGGTAGTGGGTTGGACCAGATGGCCCACCAAGTCTCTTCCAACTCTAGGATTCTATGATTCTACCTCACACTGTGAGGCCTTCTCACAGGCAGATTTTTCTCTCACTGAGGTTTACCTCAGACTGACAGCTACTAAGCTATAGGCACACCTGCTTATATAGAAATACAACTTTTGCTTAATCATTGCACCTATTTAACCCCTCACATTTTTTGTGATTAAAAATGCCTAGTTAATTTTTAATATTTCTGACAGAACCTGTTGACTGAAAAGTTGGTGGTTCAAATTCTGAGATCAGAATGAAGAGAGGGGCCAGGAAGGCAGTTCCATCTTGTCTCCTGCACTGTGCTAATAATATAATATAATATAATATAATATATTGTATATACATATAATATTGATAATATTATACTGTAATACAATATTGAGCCTCCAGTGGCTCAGTGGGCTAAACCGCTGAGCTGCTGAGCTTGTTGACCGAAAGGTCGCATGTTCGATTCCGGGGAGCGGCGCGAGCTTCCGCTGTCAGCCCTAGCTTCTGCCAACCTAGCAGTTCGAAAACATGCAAATGTAGGTAGATCAGTAGGTACCGCTCCGGCGGGAAGGTAATGGCGCTCCATGCAGGCATGCTGGCCACATGAATTTGGAGTTGTCTATGGACAACGCCGGCTCTTCGGCTTAGAAATGGAGATGAGCACCACACCCCAGAATCAGACATGACTGGACATAATGTCAGGGGACAACCTTTACCTTTTAATACAATATAATACTACTACTAATAATATGATATTATAATTATATATTTTATATTAAATGTAATAGTACTAATAATATCACAGTACAATGTTATAGTACAATGTAATATATAATATTAATATTGTGCTATGTTAATAATATATTGTATTTACTTTTTACTTGTAAGCCGCTCTGAGTCCCCTTCGGGGTGAGAAGGGCGGCATATAATTCTCGTGAATAAAATAAATAAATAAATAAATAAAATTTGGGGAGAGGAGTGAGCTCCCACTGTTAGCCCCAGCTTCTGCCAACCTAGCAGTTCGAAAACATGCAAGTGTGAGTAGATCATTAAGTAATAATAATAATAATAATAAGACTTTATTTGTACCCCGCTACCATCTCCCGAGGGACTCGGTGCGGCTTACATGAGGCCGAGCCCACAACACAATAACAGCAATAATACAAAAACAATACAAAGTACTGCTTCAGTGGGAAGGTAAGGACGCTCCATGCAGTCATGACGGTCACATGAGATATCTATGGACAACGCTGGCTCTTCGGCTTAGAAATGGAGATGAGCACTAGATTCCCAGAGTTGGACACAACTAGACTTAATGTCAGTGGAAACCTTTACCTTTACTAAGCTTAAGCTCGACTCTGCTCATTGAGTTGCTGGAGCTTGTTTGCTCTGCTGTTGTGCTCTCAGGCTTCGCTACTGCCTTTCTAAACTGTTATATGTTGCTGCTGCTGCTCTGTGTGAGTGTTTTTTGAGCTCTGAGGCCTCCACTCACCGTGGCCCCGGCAGAGAGGGCTGCTTCGTAGAGCCCCGTCACGTCCAAGGTGCCCTTTCGTGCCTCCAGTGTGGCTTTGCAGACCCAGAACTGGGCAAACTTCTCCACTTGCGGGATGCGGGTCAGCGTCGCAAGGATCTGCTCAGCAGGGAGACCCTAAAGAGGGAGAGAAGAAGGAAATAAGAAATCAGAACGGGCACAAGGCTGTAAGGAGGCTGGAATAGGTGCCCAAGGGGATCCCTGTGAGCACACTTTCATATTTATTTATTTATCGTGTCAGGAGCAACCAGACAGTTGTATTACACGTTTAACAGAACAAACAAACACACAAAACACAAAGTTTGCAAGCTTGGTAGTTGATTAAATGTCCTTTGACCAGTATCTGGCCACTTGGAGTGCGTCTGGTGTTGCCGCAAGGAGGTTCCACAGCAAGCTGGCTTCAGGAAAGGCAAAAGCTGCACATCGCAAGTGCTGAACCTGACTCAGCACATAGAAGATGGCTTTGAAAGGCAGCAGATCACAGGAGCTGTCTTCATAGACCTGTCAGCAGCTTATGATACTGTAAACCACCACCTCCTCCTGAGAAAAATGTATAATATCACAAAGGACTACCACCTCACCCGCCTCATAGGAAACCTGCTACAAAACAGGAGCTTTTTTGTTGAGTCCAGGGCCAGAGAAGCAGATGGCGGAAACAGAAGAACAGACTGCCTTAGGGGAGCGTGCTTGCTCCATCCATGTTCAACATTTACACAAATGACCAGCCACTGCCAGAAGGGACAGAGAGTTTCATCTATGCTGATGATCATGCCATCACCGCTCAAGCAGGGAGTTTTGAGATGGTTGAACAGAAGCTCTCCGAAGCTCTAGGTGCTCTTACCGCCTATTACAGGGAAAACCAGATAATCCCTAATCCATCTAAAACATAGATATATGCTTTTCACCTTAAGAACAGACAAGCATCCTGAGCTCTGAGGATTACCTGGGAAGGAATCACACTGGAGCATTGCAGCACACCCAAATACCTGGGAGTCACTCTGGACCGTGCTCTGACCTACAGGAAGCACTGCCTGAATATCAAGCAAAAAGTGGGCGCTAGAAACAATATCATACGAAAGCTGACTGGCACAACCTGGGGATCACAACCAGACACAGTGAAGACATCTGCCCTTGCGCTATGCTAATCTGTTGCTGAGTATGCATGCCCAGTGTGGAACACATCTCACCATGCTAAAACAGTAGATATGGCTCTAAATGAGACATGCCACATTATCACGGGGTGTCTGCGCCCTACACCACTGGAGAAATTACACAGTTTAGCCGGTATTGCACTGCCTGAATCTCAAACACTTTCATATGATGGTGGCCCAAAGAAGCTGGCATGAGGCCATTGCCTTTTCCCACTGCCTGCTGTTTATTTATTTATTTACCATATTTATATACCACCTTTCTCAGGGCGGTTTACAAACGGCAAAATTCAATGCCCCCAATAACATAAAATATAATTAAAACATTAACATATAATATAAACATATAAAAAACAATATAGTCAATAAAAACAATAAAACACAAGTCTTCACGTCTCACTACTGAAATCATTTCCCAGTCGCATCGTCTAATCGTTCCATGGATCTAAAATAGCCTGTTACACTGCATCTGCAAATGCTTGCTCAAAAAGCCAGGTTTTGACTCTCTTTCAGAATGTTAAGATCTAGTATCCTTAGGGAGGGTGTTCCATAGCCGAGGGGCCACCGCTGAGAAGGCCCCGTCTCTCGTTCCTGCCAGTCGCATCTCTGGAGAAATGTAGCCCACTCCTGGTTATAAAGCAGGCATGGGCCAACTTGGACCCTCCCTCCAGGTGTTTTGGACGTCAACTCCCACAGTTCCTAACAGCCTACCGGCCTGCCATACCTACTATAAAGGAGGCAAACAAGCCAAACCGGTCTCCTTCTCTCCCATTGCCCAGCTACATCCCCAACAAGTGAGAAAGAAGCTCCCCACTCCGGACACCTGCCTCTTCTGCCAGTTTCTGGCACTCTGCCAAGGTGTGCACAAACTTGTTGGCCAGGTACTGCTGCTCTTTCCTCTCTTCCTCTTCCTTCTTCTTCTTCTCTTCCTCCTCCTCCAAGGGGCCCCAGAAGGAGAGATTCAGGCTGGACTTTGCCTTTGGAGGTTTTGGGACAGTGGGGCGCATGGGGGGCCTCTTGTAACGTTTTCCTCGGGACACCAGCCAGTCCTCCAGCAGCTTCCTAAAGAGGCAGAGGAAGGTACACCATCACAAGGAAGGTCCACTAACAGTAGAGACGCACCAAAAGGACCCCTGCTTTGCTCCGTAGGGAAAAGGGCTCACGGGAGGCCCCGTCCCGTCCCCCCCAGGAAAAAGGCATAGGTGGGCCCCCACTTCAAGCTTCGCCTAGTTGCACCTTCCCTTCCCGTTCCCTCAATACACTGATTGCACTACCGTATGTGTCATGATCACTGGGGAGAGCATGGAGCTGTCAGCTCCAGCTCTCCATGTGGGGACATGAGAGAAGCCTCCCACAAGGATGGTAAAACATCAAAACATCCGGGTGTCCCCTGGGCAACATCCTTGCAGACAGCCAGTTCTCTCACACCAAACAAACAAACAACTCTCCCCTCCAAAACCCAAAACAAACAAAAAAACCCTCATATCTGGGCCTTCTCTATTATTATTATTATTATTATTATTATTATTATTATCTGGGGTTTTTCTACTACTACTACTACTACTACTAATAATAATAATCATCATCATCATCTATATAAATACAAATGTAAATGTCCGTTTGTGAATGATCTCAAATCTCCCAAAATACTTCACTGATTGCTTCCAAATTTGGACACGATGTAGCTTTCAATCAAGTGAATGCTTTTATGTATTCCCATGCCTACTATTACATAGATATCACACCTATGACAGGTAAAAACATGCTTGGCATCCCAAACAGCGCCATCTGCTGGATGTCCAAGCAACACATCACAATGTAATCCCATCAAGGCTGGAGCCGCCATTAGGAATCCTCGGACTGGTTGTCCCATCGCCTTCCTCAAGAGCAGGACCGGAGGGGCAGTTAGAGAAATCCAGGCTGGAGAGAGGGGCGGGGAATGGGCCCAGGGGAAGGAAACAGGCAGGCAAGGAAGAAGGCCCAGCCCAAGCCCTGGGCTCCCGTAATGTGTCAGTGTGTCTTTTGCCTCCTGAATGCGACATTATTGTAATTTCATTCTTGGTCCATAGTCCACATTCTCTATACACTGGCATTGAGTATTTGCCTTTTTTGTTTGTTTGTTTGGAGACAGGGCAGAGTATAAATTAAGTTATTATAATTATATATTATATTATATGTAATGTATTCTTTTTCTGTCAGGAGCGACTTGAGAAACTGCAAGTTGCTTCTGGTGTGAGAGAATATATAGAAATAATAACACTGAAATATAACAATACTAATAATAATAATTATACAGTATAATATATAATAATGTAATATATTATATTATATTATATTATATATACTACAACTTATGATATAGCACAATGTATTACATAGTACTAATAGCATAATATACTGGTACAGTGTTATATATATATTGTGGTATAATAATATAGTACAATAATGTAATGATAATATAATATAATATATTGCAGTATAATAGTATAGAACAATATAATAATTAAAAGGTAAAGGTAAAGGTTTTCCTCTGATATTAAGTCCAGTCGTGTCCGACTCTGGAGGGTGATGCTCATCTCCATTTCTAAACCAAAGGGCCGGTGTATGTAGACATTACTGAGGTCATGTGGCCATGGGCATGACTACATGGAGCGCCATTACCTTCCCGTCGGTATGGTACCTATTGATCTACTCACATTAGCAAGCTTTCGAACTACTATTTTACTAATATTGTGTGATGTTAATATAATATTAAAAATATTATAATGTAATACAATATAATACTAATAGTAATACAATATAATAATATATAATAATATTGTAATGTAATAATACTAATATATTAAATAAAATACTGTTGATAATATATAATTAAATAAAATACTGTTGATTATATATAATAATATATAACATGTAACAATACTGTTTTATTATTATATATTAGTAAATTTTAAGTTTTACGCGAGCCCTTAGTGGCGCAGTGGGCTAAACCGCTTGTTGACCGAAAGGTCGCAGGTTCGAATCCAGCGAGTGGTGTGAGCTCCCACTGTCAGCCCCAGCTTCTGCCAACCTAGCAGTTTGAAAACATGCAAATGTGAGTAGATCAATAGGTACTGCTTTGGCGGGAAGGTAACAGCACTCCATGCAGTCATGCCAGCCACATGACCTTGGAGGTGTCTGCACACAACGCTGGCTCTTTGGCTTAGATATGGAGATGAGCACTACACCGCAGAGTCAGACACGACTGGACTTAATGTTAGGGGAAAACCTTTACCTTTACCTAAATTACCTAAAGGTTCGAATTCGGAGAGAGTGCGGATGAGCTCTCTCTGTCAGCTCCAGCTCCTCATGCGGGGACATGAGAGAAGCCTCCCACAAGGATGTTAAAACATCAAAACATCCAGACGTCTCCTGGGCAACATCTTTGCAGACGGCCAATTCTCTCAAACCAGAAGCAACTTGCAGTTTCTCAAGTCGCTCCTGACACGACAAAAAAAACCCCAAAACTGTACTGTAATATTTTTAATTGTGAGCCGCTTTGAGTCTCCGTATGGTGGGATAACGTGGGATATAAATAAATAATATCCCAGGAATAAAAATCATGTTACGTAGTGTTATTGTTGTTAAAATGCAAAGGCCATTTGCCGCACTTGCCTCCGGTCCTGAGCAGAAGGGGTCTTGAGTTCTTGGCCTGGACCCACATCTGGCTGCCTGGGTTTGGAGGTCCTTCTCCTGCTGCTTTGGAGCCCCCCACAGGCAGGCGCTGTGTGACCTGCAGAAGTCGTGGGTCTATGCTTTGGGTTGGGGGTCCTTGGCCGTTGCCGGAAGCTGCCTTGCTTCCTCTGGGCTCCGCTTCTGGTTGCAGCTGAATGGCTCCTTGCGGGAGTGGGCCTTGGATCAGTGGGGGGCCTCTTGCCTGGAAGGGCCGAGGGACAGCGAGGAGTCTGGTGCTCCTTTAGAGGAAGTGCTGAGTTGCTCCTCACAGAGAGAGCCCCCCTACCCCCCAAAAGGGCAGGTTGCTTGAATGTATTGCAACTAGAGCCTTGGTTTCCAAACACCGGTCCGGAAATTGCTCTTTTCTGAGTCGGCCAGACTGTGGTCACTCCGACGCCAGCGTTCTCTTTCCCATCTTTTGCCTTCTGCCTTCTTTGGCTGTGGTCATTCCTGAGTGGCTTCTCAGGGTGGCTTTGGGTGGGGGCCTTTTTTGAGCGAAGTGGGGGCTCCTGGGGAAAGCGGGACCTTGCTGTCGGGTGCTTTGTTGTCGCAGTGGGGTGGGGTGCTCTGGGCACTACTTTCTTGACAGTGGCTTCCTTATGTTGACCTGGACTGGCCTTCCTCCGCTCCGTCCTGGCCATCTGGAAAGAGAGAATAGCCTTCTAGGAAACCAAGCAGGTCAATAAGGAGCTCAAGAGCTTGAATGCACCCCTGTCTCCCTCCCTCTGGACCCTCTGGACTTATTTGGGGGCTTATTTGGAGCCCCCAAATAAGGGAAGAACACCCCCTCCCAAAACCCACAAGAGTATTGCTTGGCGTCCACTTACTGAGCTTGGTCTGGAGGGAGCCAAGGCCTGCCCATTGGTCCTGTCCTTCAAGTAGGGCCTATTTGGGGGAGAAAAGTTGTTTGGAGGGCCAGGTACCCAGGTAGCCCCCCCCCCCCCAAGGAACTGGCCAAGACTCAAAAGTGTTTGTGAGGAACCAACCCACCCGTGTGGGAGTTGTAGTTCACCCTGCACACAGAGCACTCAACCATACCAATGACGGATCTGGACTAAACATGGCACACAGAACTGTAGTGACAAACAGAACATACTGCAAATGTTTGTGAGGGGACCGATCCACCTGCATGGGGGTTGTAGTTCACTCTTCCTTTGCTCTTTTTTTCCATGCTTCTTTCTCTCTTTCCTTCTTTCTTTCCCTCCCTCTTTTTCTCCTTCCTTCCTTCCTTTATTTCTTTCTCCCCTTCCTGCCCTCTCAGAATGGGGGATGTCTGGCTCGGGAGCAGTACGTGTGAAAAAGATCTTGGAGTCCTCGTGGACAACAAGTAGACTCCAACAAATGCTACATTCAGCAAAGGACAAGAGGGATCCTCTCACTTCTGCAGGAGTCTACCGTATTCCATGCAGCTGTGGACAAGTCTACATAGGGACCACCAAACGCAGCATTGCCCAAACACGCTTCAAGGAACATGAAAGGCACTGCAGACTACTTCAACCAGAGAAGTCAGCCATAGCAGAGCACCTGATGAACCAGCCTGGACACAGCATCTTATTCAAGGACACAGAAATGCTGGACCACTCTCACAACCACCATGTCAGACTACACAGAGAAGCCATTGAAATCTACAAGCATGTGGACAATTTCAACAGAAAGGAGGAAACCATGAAAATGAACAAAATCTGGCTACCAGTATTAAAGAACTCTAAAATTGCAACAGCAAAACAACAGAGAGTAAACAATCAGGCACATCAATTCACTCTCAACAAGAGATTCCCCCCAGGCACTTCCAGGCCATTGAATGCAACTCAAGGTGATCAGCTGAAACATTACCCTGGTCATTTCACAGATATACAGGGTTAGTCAAAATGCATAGGCCAATCTGCCATTCAATTGAATGGCTTATTGGCCTATGCATTTTGACTAACCCTGTATAAACCCATTTTCCCTACTTCCAACAGACCTCACTATCTTTGAGGATGCTTGCCATAGATGCAGGCGAAACGTCAGGAGAAAAATTGCCTCCAGAACATGGCGATATAGCCCGGAAAACCTACAACAACCCACTTTCTCATTACTTTATTTTCCAGATCACCAGACTGGTCCACAGCAACGCCTGGCAGGTAGTAATAATAATAATAATGTTCCAAATTCAAGTGAAAGGGACTGATCTTGGCCAAGAAACAAACCCATTTCCCTCCAATCAGTGGCCTTGCTGGGTCCCTCCTTGCTCACCTGCCTCCCGCCGGCCTGGGCCTCCCTTTCTGGGCCAGGAACGCCTCCAGGCGCCGCCTCCGATCCGCTGCGGAAGAGACCAAGGGCAGGTCAGGACTCCAAGGCCCATCCTCCCCCGAAAACCAAAGCAGGCGCTCTGCACATGCTCTGGAGCGCCCTCGCACTTACCTGCGGCGGCATCCTCCTCCGCAGAGCAGTCCCGCCCCGGCCTTGGCCTTCCTTTCCCTCTTTCTCTGTCGCTCCCTCCGAAGCGGAGGCTCCCAGGCCAGGCAGACATGACAGCTGCACAAACTCGTTGGTTCCGCCCCGCCGAGATTCAAACACTCCAATCAGCAACGGCAAATTTGGAAAGAGGGAGGGGCCTCACAGCCGCGCCCCAATCAGAGACGAGGGGCGGGGACACACAGCGCGAAGGGAACGCCCCTCAGCAGCCTCAGAAGGGGGAAAGGGGCGGAGCCTCATAAGTACACCATAATCAGACTGCCACGGAGGGTAAAGGAACGCCCCTCAACAGCCTCAGAAGGGAAAGTGGGCGGGGCCTCACAGCTATATCCCAATCAGAGGCGAGGGGCGGGGCCATGCAGGGTGAAGATCGGGAAGGGGGCGGAGCCTCAGGGAAAGGGGCGTGGCTTTACAGCTGGAGTCTCTCTTCCCCCTTTTTTAAGTGTCAAATCAAAACACACAGGTATCTCTTGGATCCAATTTGGACAAATATGAGAATATTATATAAATGATAAGAAGATTGGTTTCATGGAAAATAATTCTCTATGGCAGGGGTCCTCAAACTTTTTAAACAGAGGGCCAGGTCACAATCTCTCAAACTGTTGGAGGGCCAGATTATAATTTGAAAAAAACACGAATGAATTCCTATGCACACTGCACATATCTTATTTGTAGTGCAAAAGACACTGAAAAACAATACAATAATTAAAATGAAGAACAATTTTAACAAATATAAACTTATTAGTATTTCAATGGGAAGTGTGGGCCTGCTTTTGGCTGATGAGATAGGATTGTTGTTGTTGTTGTGTGCTTTCAAGTCGTTTCAGACTTAGGTTGACCCTGAGCGAGGGCCGGGTAAATGACCTTGGAGGGCCGTATCCGCCCCCCGGGCCATAGTTCGAGGACCCTTGCTCTATGGGATAAAGTCCTGGTCTCAGAAAATAAATTGACAACGAACATTTACAAGAAATTATTAGAGTGGTCCACTGAGACAGAATTGATCAAAGATTGCATAATTAAGTGGGCTGAGAATATAGGCCACCCAATCAATTGTATAAATTGGGGGGGGGGGGGGAAATGGAATAGAAAAATAAGATACACTTACACAATGGACCTGAGAGAAAACTGGATGAAGATGATGTACAGGTGGTACAGTTGAGGAGCCACGACTGAAAAGGCCCTGTCTCTCAGTCCCACCTGTGAAGGAGGTGCGACTGAGAGCAGGGCCTCCCGGGATGATACTAGCTTCCTAGATGGTTCATGGAGGGAGAGATGTTTGGAAAGGTAAGCTGGGCTTACAACATTTTATCTGTTGAGGGCTTTATTTATTTATTTATTTATTTACGACATTTATATGTCACCCTTCTCACCCCGAAGGGGACTCAGAGCGGCTTACAAGGTATATATACATACAATATAATATATTATTAGCATAGTACAATATCAGTTTTAAATATTGCTATATTATACTATACCAATTATATTGTAATATTATTAGTAATATTACATGTAATATAAATATATAATTATAATATCATATTATTATTAGTAGTAGTATTATATTGCATTACATTACAATATTATAAATATTATATGTTTATACAATATATATTATATTATATTATTAGAATAGCACAGGAGACAAGGTGGAACTGTCTCCTGGCCTCCCCTCTCTTCGCTCTGGCCCAGAGCAGCAGTTGGTGCTGGGGGGAGGGGTCTCCAGCTGATGGCATATGCAGGAGAGAAGATGGTGCTGTCCCCTGCACTTTGAATTGTGCTTGGTAGCAAACTGGCAGCCAGTGGAGCTGGCATAATAAGGGAGTTGTATGCTCCTTGAACGCCGTTCCAGTGAGCAGCCTGACTGCTGCCCATTGGACCATTTGAAGCTTTTATACAGTCTTCAAAGGCAACCCCATGTAGAGTGCATTGCAGTAGTCTATACAGGATGAAACCAGAGCATGGACTACCGTGGCCAAGTCTGATCTCCCAAAGTAGGGGCACAAGCTTTAATTGTGCAAATCCTCCCACAGTTACTTCCAAAATCTGGGGTTCCAGGCTCAGCTATGAGTTCAGGATCGCACCCAAGATGTGAACCCTTGTCTTCAGGGGAGTGAAACCCTGTCCGGCACTGGCTGTAATCCGATACTCTGTTTGGCCATTCAACTGACCAGGAGGACCTCTGTCTTGTCTAGATTCAGTTTCAATTTGTTCACCCTCATCCAGACCATCACAGTTATCACAAAAATTTAATGTGCAGATTTTATAAATGTGGATTTAATATGATGTGTGGGAATGAATGGAAGAATGGAAGATGAATTTATGTATGGAGCTAATAATTTTGGAATTATCAGTAAAATATTAAGGCCTGCAATGACTAGCTACCTGTATGTATGTATGTATGTATGTATGTATGTATGGAGCTAATAATTTTGGAATTACCAGTAAAATATTAAGGCCTGCAATGACTAGCTACCTGTATGTATGTATGTATGTATGGAGCTAATAATTTTGGAATTACCAGTAAAATATTAAGGCCTGCAATGACTAGCTACCTGTATGTATGTATGTATGTATGGAGCTAATAATTTTGGAATTACCAGTGAAATATTAAGGCCTGCAATGACTAGCTACCTGTATGTATGTATGTATGTATGGAGCTAATAATTTTGGAATTACCAGTAAAATATTAAGGCCTGCAATGACTAGCTACCTGTATGTATGTATGTATGTACGTACGGAGCTAATAATTTTGGAATTACCAGTAAAATATTAAGGCCTGCAATGACTAGCTAGCTACCTGTATGTATGTATGTATGTATGTATGTATGGAGCTAATAATTTTGGAATTACCAGTAAAATATTAAGGCCTGCAATGACTAGCTACCTGTATGTATGTATGTATGTATGGAGCTAATAATTTTGGAATTACCAGTAAAATATTAAGGCCTGCAATGACTAATCTACCTGTATGTATGTATGTATGTATGTATGTAGCTAATAATTTTGGAATTACCAGTAAAATATTAAGGCCTGCAATGACTAGCTACCTGTATGTATGTATGTATGTATGTATGGAGCTAATAATTTTGGAATTACCAGAGAAATATTAAGGCCTGCAATGACTAGCTACCTGCTTGCTGGACTGTAATTAAAAGTTGCTAATGAGATCTAAGTAGTAAACTCTGATAAGAATTGGGACAGTGATAACATAAATGTTTACAATGTTAAGAAGGAAGTCAACATAAGATCAACACCAATCAAAAAGATCAACATCTGGCCAGGAAACTGAGATGGATCCAGGATGGAAGAAATCTATCATTAATTTACAACTTTGGGACTACATCAACAGAATATTCCTATAAAAGACTCAATCTAATAATGCTCAAAGTGTGGCAGACCTGAGGAGTCTGCTCCACCCGCTATGCTCTGCTCCATGGGAAGGAGAGAGATAGTGTACCTATGGAGAGTGACAGATTTGCAGGGAGCAGTCTGGTCACTTTAGGGCATCTTTCTCAAGGGAAGAGGAAGAAGTGCGCTTTTGGAGTCTTAGGTTTTGTGCAGGGAGTCCGGTTCTGCTGTATGGAAAACAGATATCTGGTCCTTGGCATTGTGCTTAGGGAAAGGATGCATTTTTGAGTTTTGAAGTTATGGCACGTTTGGAACTATGTGTTGGCAAGCTACAGGAAAGCAGAGTCTGGCCTAACAGGTGCCTCTCCAAGGAGGGAGAAAAGGATATGGTAATATTTGAATGCCTGAGGATGAATGCGTGTACATGTGGTGTGAATGCTGAGTGAAAATGTAATTTCCCTTTGTCTGTTTGTTAGTCCAATGTAATTGTGAATCCAATGCAGTTGCATAGAATCTATATGTTTGTATGTCTAATGTCATTCTTTGTCTAAATGTTTTTCTGTAATCTGATATACCCTCTCACACTAGAAATTGCAAAAAGAACCTATGCTTTAAAGTTATTGAAAAGTCAGTCATGACATAATATGACATAATTGATGCCAGAAGTGGGATATTCTTTTCCAATGTAGGAAAGTTATTCATAACACACCTGCCAAACATGGGCTCAGGACCTGAACAGCCTCCTTAGTAGTAGTGGAAAGGAGTGACAGAGTTGGACGTCATCTGCATATAGGTGATATTGAACTCCTAAACTCCGGACGATCTCTCCCAACAGCTTCATGTAGATGTTAAACAACATGGGGGACAATACTGAACCCTGTGGAACCCCACAAGACAATGGCTGTGGGGCAGAGCAGGTGCCCCCCAATAACACCTTCTGGGAACAGCCCTCCTGGAAGGACTGCAGCCACTGCAAAACAGTAACGTCAAGGCCCATTCTGTTGGGGTTCAGCCTGTGTGTGAACCTGAAACTGATTCTCTGATTGTATTTCCTGATGCAACTGAACAGGCTACTGAACATGTATTTTTCCCTGATGGTTTGGAAACTGTTGATTCTGAGGTCAGTGGCTTGGAAAGTGAAACTGCACATCTTGATGAGAATGTTTCAGATTCAGGCGGTGATAGCTCTCCAGAGGAGCTAGCACCTGTTTTTTTTTAATGAGGATAGAAAAGGACAGATTTGGAAAAACAAGAGTGAATCGCAGAGTCTGCGAAGGTCAAGCAGATTAAAGGAAAGGGAGGCACAGGCTTCAAAGCCTGGAGGCGTATCCCGAAACAGTTTCTTTAGTTTTAAGTGTCTCTCCTCGGGCCGTCTCGTTAGATCAAGCATCGTTTAGACTGAGGCAATACCTTGGTAGATTTCCCGTTTCCCATGGCCTGCATTCCCAGAGGCTTCTAGTTTCCAAGTACGGTTAGTGAAATGCTAACAGGTTCCAGGTTTTTATAGTATTGCTTTTGGAATTTTGATCTAGTTCTGAGATATTCCTGACTGCTGAGTTTTACTGTGGCTTTTTGACTTTGTATTTTCCTCTTTTTTTGTATTTTCCTTTGTATTTTCTTTGTATTTTTTTGTATTTTCCTCTTATTTTCCTTTTTTCATCAATAAAAAAGGATTGTTTTTCCCCACAGTCAAGTGTGGTGGATTAATCTTATGGACTCGTTTCCTGATCTGGGTTGCAACACATTCCCACAAGGCGAATAGAAATACTGAATATAATTACTGTATATACTCGAGTATAAGCCGACCCGAATATAAGCTGAGGCACCTAATTTTACCACAAAAAACTGAGAAAACGGATTGACTCGAGTATAAGCCGAGGGTGGGAAATACAGCAGCTACTGGTAAATTGCAAAATAAAAATAGATACCAATTAAATTACATTAATTGAGCAATCAGTTGGTTATATATTTTTGAATATTTACAAAAATGGTAATTTAAGATAAGACTCAGTTCTTGTGGGTTTTTTTCGGGCTATATGGCCATGTTCTAGAGGCATTTCTCCTGACGTTTCGCCTGCATCTATGGCAGGCATCCTCAGAGGTGAGGTCTGCTGGAGCTGGGAAAAAAGGGGTTTATATATCTGTGGAATGACCATGGTGAGACAAAGGGCTTTTGTAAGTTGGGCTAGGTGTGGATCTTTCAACTGCCCACCTTGATTAGCATACAATGGGCTGACTGTGCCTGGGGCAAACTCTTCTTGAAGGGTGATTAGATGTCCCTGCCTGTTTTTCTCTCTGCTGTTTTTGCTGTTGCTGTTGCTTTTTTCCCAGCTCCAGCAGACCTCACCTCTGAGGATGCTTGCCATAGATGCAGGCGAAACGTCAGGAGAAATGCCTCTAGAACATGCCTATATAGCCCGAAAAAACCCACAAGAACTGAGTGATTCCGGCCATGAAAGCCTTCGACAATACATAAGATAAGACTGTCCAAATCTGATAAAATGATTATTTACTTTCTTCAATGTAAATGTGCTTACATATCCTTCCAATAATAATAAAGAGAGCAACATAACAAATGTAATAATAACAATAATAATAAAGAGTAAAATAATTAATGTTGCAATAACAATTATACAGTAAAATAATAAATGTATAATAATAGAGTAAAATGATAAATGTAATAATAATAAATGGAATAAAATAATAAATGAAATGAAAATAATAATAACAGAGTAAAATAATAAATAACCTTGACTCGAGTATAAGCCGAGGGGGACGTTTTCAGCCTAAAAAAAGGGCTGAAAAACTAGGCTTATACTCGAGTATACACAGTACTTGGAACATTTAAAAAATAAAAACAGTCTCTCTTTTGGGTGTAGGAGTTTATTCTCATGAGTACAAACTTGGGGGGGGGGGAGGGAGGGAATAATTATTAAATTAGTAATAAATACTTGCATTAAATAATAACAATATGAACAACAACAATAACAATAACCTGTTTCAATAACCTGGAAAGGAATGGCACAACCGTGCAGGTGTTTCCCTCCCAGGCACCACAACTGCAAGATCTAAGCTGAATCTATGCTGCCTTCGATCCCAGGATCTGATCCCAGATTATCTACTTTGAACTGGATTATATGAGTCTACACTGCCAGATAATCTAGGATAAACAGACCACCTGGAATCAGATCCTGGGATATAAGGCTCGCCTGGAAGGGACCCCAGAAGGGGGCCTTAGGGAAGGGAGAGGGGGGTCTTCTTTGTCTCCATCTACACTGAGCATTGAAGTCAGTTTCAAACCGCTATGGGGGGGAGTGGCTTTGTGCAGATGATTCTATAGCAGGCCTGGGCCAACTTGGGCCCTCCCTCCAGGTGTTTTGGACTCCAACTCCCACAATTCCTAACAGCCTACCGGCTGTTAGGAATTGTGGGAGTTGGAGTCCAAAACACCTGGAGGGAGGGCCCAAGTTGGCCCAGGCCTGTTCCATAGGGAACCCTAGATCCTGGGTGGGGGGTGGCCCAAACTGCAAGGCGCTTGGTGGGCAGGAAGAACCAATTTTGGTGGAGTTGGTTTCCATCACAGACGGGGCGGGGCTTCTTCGGTCTCACAGAGATAACAGTATACTTCTTGGCATATAGGAGGCCCATTTGGAACCCAAGAGCATCCAAGATCCAGAACACATGGAAGATGGAGCCCATTTCCTGTCCAAGAGGCCAAAAATCACCCCCTAGCGGGTGAGGTCATAGTCCACAATGAGGGCCTCCCCGGGGCGGTTGGTGATGGTCACAAGCTCATTGTTCCTGGGGGAGGTGCAGATGAACCAGTTGGGGAAGGCGGCCGACTCGAAGCGAGTGTGGTCCCCGGTGACCCTGTAGAAGAGGAAACGGCCCAGTTTGGAGGTGTCCAGGTTGCCTTGAAGGTTGGCCTCCTGCAGAAGGAAATGAAGAAGAGGAAAGGAGTTACAATTGTGATGAATAAATGTCACAAATATTAAAAATTAACTACCAGTAGGTATTTTTAATTGCAAAAACGTGAATCAAGCACTGAAAGGGTTATTTATATTTATTTATTTATTTATTGTATTTGTATACTGCCTTTCTCAGCCAATCGGTGACTCAAGGCGGTTTCCAACAAATCAGTACACATAAAAAAAATCATAATACCGATTAAAACAGTATAAAACGCAACAAAAGCAATAAAAACAACATCATTTAAATGGATGCAATGACTCAGCAAAAGCTGCAGTTCAATATAAGCAAGTGTGCCTGTATTTTAGTAAGGTAAATCTTAGTGGGAGAAAGGTCTCAGTCTGTGAGAAGGCCTCAGAGTGTGAGAAGCTTGTGAGAGAAGCCCCAGGTTGTAAAGCCTTGTGTGTGAAGCTCCAGTGTGTGAAGGCTGCTGTGTGTAAAGCTACTGTGTGAAGCTTGTGTAAGTTCAGTGTGAGAAGAGGCTCTGTAAGAGTGAAGCTGTTTATCTGCATAAGAAAGAAGTCCAGCGTGGAAGCAAAGAAGGAAGTACAAAGGACTTTGTTCATATTATGGAAACCTTGTTCTTGTAAATCAGGGGTCCTCAAACTTTTTAAACAGAGGGCCAAGTCACAGTCCCTCAAACTGTTGGAGGGCCAGATTATAATTTGAAAAAAACATGAATGAATTCCTATGCACACTTCACATCTTATTTGTAGTGCAAAAAACCACTTTAAAACAATACAACAATTAAAATGAAGAACAATTTAAAACTTATTAGTATTTCAATGTGAAGTGTGGACCTGCTTTTGGCTGATGAGATGGGATTGTTGTTGTTGTGTGCTTTCAAATCATTTCAGACTTATGTTGACCCTGAATGAGGGCCGGGTAAATGACCATGGAGGGCTGTATCCGGCCCCCAGGCCTTAGTTTGAAGACCCCTGTTGTAAATAGTGCAACCATATTATTTTACTAAGCTTCGTATGGAAGATATAACATTGGTCTGTATGTTTTTATTCTTTTCATCACTTTGGGTTACTAGGCAACTAGGCATTTTTAATTACAAATATGTGGGTCAAGCACTGAAAGGGTTAAATGGATGCAATGACTCAGCAAAAGCTGCAGTTCCATATAAGCAGGTGCCTCAGGCCTCAGTGTGTTAGTCAGGCCTCAGTGTTAGTTTGCCTCAGTGTGAGAGTTGCCTCAGTGTGAGAGAGCCCTCAGTGTGAGAAGGTCTCAGTGGGAGAAAGCCATCAGTGTGAAGTAGGCCTCAGTGTTAGAAGACCTCAGTATGAGTAGGCCTCAGTGTTAGTTCACCTCAGTGGGAGAAAGGCCTCACAGTGTGAGCTAGGCCTCAGTGTTAGTAGGCCTCAGTATGAGTAGGTGTGAGAAGCTTTGGTGAGAGAAGCCCCAGGTTGAAGGCCATTGTGCATGAAGCTCCAGTGTGAAGGCTGCTGTGTGCATCAGCTACTGTGTGAAGCTTGGTGTGAGAAGAGGCTCTGTAAGAGCGAAGCTGTTTATCTGCATGAGAAAGAAGCCCAGCATGGCCGCAAAGAAGAAAGTATATAGAACTTTATTTGTGTCATGGAAACTTTGTTCTTGTAAATAGTGCAATCATGTTATTTTACTATAAAGAAAAGCCTCCTCTTTTGCCATCGTGCGTGACATTTGGCACCAAATACTTTCTTAGGATTCAGGGTTTTGAAAATGGAGATGCACATGAGATTCGGTGGCACACTAGAGAATACAATAATTCCCTGGCCTTTCCAAATGGGACCAGAGGAGACCTGCTCACCTCCAGCTGCAGGATGGGCTCCTCCCCCTTCAGAACACAAGACAGGTAGAGCTTCTTTCCCTTGATGTTGAGGGCGACGGGGGTCTTGGTGGAGCCAGCCTCCCTCTTGGGTCGGTAGATGGACATCTTTAGCCTCACTGGAGAAGACAGGGAAATGGTTGGTGTGTGTGATGAGTGGATTGAATGAACTTGCCACAACCGGGGTCCGGCTAAGGACTTCTTATGGCACTAGCTGTCCCCTGTCACGCGTTGCTGTGGCCCAGTCTGGTGGTCTTTGGCAACCCTTCTGACACCCCCTCATGACCTCCCCCCAGGGGTCCCGACTTTCTGTGTGGGAGGTTTGACCCAGTTCTATTGCTGGTGGGATTCTGAATGCTCTTTGATTGTAGGTGAACTATAAATCCCAGCAACGACAACTACCAAATGTCAAGCTCTATTTCCCCCAAACTCCACCAGTGTTCACATTTGGGCATATGGAGTATTCGTGGCAAGTTTGGTCTAGATCCTTCATTGTTTGAGTCCACAGTGCTCTCTGGATGTAGGTGAACTAAAACTCCCAAACTCAAGGTCTATGCCCACCAAGCCCTTCCAGAATTTTCTGTTGGTTGTGGGAGTCCTATATGCCAAGTTTGGTTCAATTCTATCGTTGGTGGGGTTCAGAATGCTCTTTGATTGTAGGTGAACTGTAAATCCCAGCAACTACAAATCCCAAATGACAAAATTCATGCTTTTTGAGTGATGGTCACTCCTTGGGGTAGTAGATGTATTGTGTCCAAATTTGGTGGCAATTCGTCCAGTGGTTTTTGAGTTATGTTAATCCCACAAACGAACATTACATTGGGTTGTAGGCTTTTTTGGGCTATATGGCCATGTTCTAGAGCCATTTTCTCCTGACGTTTCGCCTGCATCTATGGCAAGCATCCTCATTTTTATTTTACATTTTTATTTAGATAGATGGCAAAGCTGAAGACACCATCCTCCAATTGAAAACTTAGAAAATGGAATTATGAAGGAGACGAGTTTCACCCCAATAGCTTTAAAAATGAGAGAGTTAGGAGCCCTTGAAGTTTCCCCAATTATAGCAATTATGCAAAATTACTATAATGAAATAGTAACTAATTTTTCACTACCTATACTTTAGAAACCATTTAGAAACGAAATGCCAGTGCCCCCCCCCCCCAAGTTTTGTAATGATTTTGAACTATTTTGTTAATGGATCGCACATCCCTAATAGCTATTATAAAACATAGGACTAGGTCTGTGTGTCTACATCAGCGTTTCTCAATCTAGGGGTCGGGACCCCTGGGGGAATCATGAGGGGGGTGTCAGAGGGGTCTCCAAAGACTATCGAAAACACATTATTTTCTGTTGGTCATGGGGGTTCTGTGTGGGAAGAAGGTTGGCCCAGCTGTATCGTTGGTGGAATTCAGAATGCTCTTTGATGGTAGATGAACTATAAATCCCAGCAACTACAACTTCCAAATGTCAAGCTCTATTTTCCCGAAACTCCACCAGTGTTCACATTTGGGCATATTGAGTATTTGTGCCAAGTTTGGTCCAGATCCATCATTGTTTGAATCCACAGGGCTCTCTGGATGTAGGTGAACTCCAACTCCAACACTCAAGGTCAGTGCCCACCAAACCCTTCCAGTATTTTCTGTTGGTCATGGGAGTTCTGTGTGGGAAGCTTGGTTCAATTCCATCATTGGTGGAGTTCAGAATGCTCTTTGATTGTAGGTGAACTATAAATCCCAGCAACTAAAACTCCCAAATAACAAAATCAATCCCCTCCCCACTTGACTAGTATTGAAATTTGGACATATTGGGTATTTGTTCCAAATTTGGTCCAGTGAATGGAAATACATCCTGTGTATCAGATATTTACATGGCGATGCATAACAGTAGCAAAATGACAGTTTTGAAGTAGCCACGAAAATAATGTTATGGTTGGGGGTCACCACAACACGAGGAACTGTAATAGGAAGGTTGAGAAGCACTGCTCTACTTCTTTCTCTGAACTCTGCCTTACTGAAAATGGATTAAGTCACATTTTTGAGGCTCAAAATGTATTCCTGACAAGTGGGACCTCTTTAGGCATGGGCCAGGACTGGCTCAGTAGGACAACAGAGAGGGTGACCCAGGCCCTTGGAGGCTTTACCTGCTTGGTTGATGTTGGGGCCCTGGAGGTGCAGGGCCACCAGCTCGGTGGGCGCCTCACAGAGGACGAGGGACTTCTGCTCGATGTCCTGGATGTCGTAGCTGACGTCCTCAGAGAACTGGTAGGTGGAGTCGGTGGCGTAGGTGACGCTGCAGGTGTCGACGTCTATGGGTTCTGGGAAAGAGACATAGGTCCTGTGAGCAACTCTTATCCATTTAGGGCATTACTGTGCCTGCTGGTTTTAATTTAACAATAATATGCTTTATTTATATTCGGCTCTATCTCCCCAAGAGGACTCAGAGCCATGGGGGCTCTGTGTGCCAAGTTTGGTCTTGATCTGTCATTGGTGTGGTTTGCAGTGGTCTAAGGTGACCACTGCAACCCAGTGATTTAATCCATTTTCAGTAAGGCATCGGGATTGTGGCGCAGCTGGCTGAGTGTCAGCTGCATTAAGATCACTCTGACCAAAAGGTCATGAGTTCGAAGCCAGCCCGGGTTGGAGTGGGTTTCCAACCAATTGTGTAGCCTGTTGTCGACCTTTGCAACCCGAAAGACAGTTGCATCTGTCAAGTAGGAAATTAGGTACCACCTTAAAGTGTGGGGAGGCTAAATTAACTAATTTATGAGTCCATAAAAAAGACTCCAGCAAAAAAGCATGCGGGGAATGCGGAAGTACTTCATCAGTGTCGCAGATGGACAATGAAAAGCGACAGCTCCCCTGGCGGCCAGAAAAAGTTAAATAGCCTCTGTGTATGTCTGTATATGTTGTATGTCAAAATTGGCATTGAATGTTTGCCATATATGTGTACACTGTAATCCGCCCTGAGTCCCCTGCGGGGTGAGAAGGGCGGAATATAAATGCTGCAAATAAATAAATAAATAAATCTATATATATAAATTTGTTAGGGGCATCCAACGGAGCCACAAAACTCAAAAACCCCCCAACAAAACTTAACCAAAATTCCCATGCCCATAACACAACCCACAAGGTACAAACATATCTACTCAAAATGAAAAACAACACAACAACACACTCACAAAACGGCAAAACTGAGCATGCGCATTGGCGCCCAGCCGCAAGTTCCCTGGTGTGCGCACACGGCCTTCCGGCCAACGTTCCCCCTGCGGAAGCCATGCCCACTCCAAGCCCCACCGCGCTGCTTCCCGCACAGACACACCCCCTGCCGCACACACACACACAACCCCACGCTCCATCACTCCCGCCGCCGCACACACACATGCAACCCCATGCTCCATCACTCCCCCCGCCGCCGCACACACACACGCAACCCCACGCTCCATCACTCCCCCCGCCGCCGCACACACACACGCAACCCCATGCTCCATCACTCCCCCCGCTGCCGCATACACACACGCAACCCCACTTCCCCCGCCGCCGCACACACACACGCAACCCCACGCTCCATCACTCCCCCTGCCGCCGCACACACCCACGCAACCCCACGCTCCATCACTCCCCCGCTGCCGCACACACACACACAACCCCACGCTCCATCACTCCCCCGCCCAAATCTTACCTCCTTTTACTTCACACCACCTCCAAACCCCACCCCGCTCCTTCCCGCCCTGTCAAAATCCAGGAAAGACGGGAAGGAAGGAAAGAAGGAAGAAAGAGAAAGGGAGGTAAAGAAAAAGGGGGAAGGAAGGAAAGTTAGAGAAAGAAGGAAGAAGAAAAGGAAAGAAAAGGAAAGATGGAAGGAAAGAAAAGAGAGACAACAGAAGAGAAAGAAAAAGGGAGAAGGAAGAAAAGAGGGAGTGAAGGAAGGGCGAAGATGTAAAGAAAGAGGGAGTGAAGGAAAGAAGGAAAGAGAGAAGGAAGAAAAGAGACCAGAAGAGAAAGAAAAAGGGGGAGGGAAGGAAGGAGAGAAGAAAAAAGGGAATGAAGGAAGGAAAGAGGGAGTGAAGGAAGGGGGAAGATGTAGAGAAAGAGGGAGGGAAGGAAAGAAGGAAAGAGAGAAGGAAGAAAAGAGACCAGAAGAGAAAGAAAAAGGGGGAAGGAAGGAAGGAGAGAAGGAAAGAAAAAAGGGAACGAAGGAAGGAAAGAGGGAGTGAAGGAAGGGGGAAGATGTAGAGAAAGAGGGAGTGAAGGAAAGAAGGAAAGAGAGAAGGAAGAAAAGAGACCAGAAGAGAAAGAAAAAGGGAGAAGGAAGGAAGGAGAGAAGGAAAGAAAAAAGGGAATGAAGGAAGGAAAGAGGGAATGAAGGAAGGGGGAAGATGTAGAGAAAGAGGGAGGGAAGGAAAGAAGGAAAGAGAGGAAGAAGAAAAGAGACCAGAAGAGAAAGAAAAAGGGGGAAGGAAGGAAGGAGAGAAGGAAAGAAAAAAGGGAATGAAGGAAGGAAAGAGGGAGTGAAGGAAGGGGGAAGATGTAGAGAAAGAGGGAGGGAAGGAAAGAAGGAAAGAGAGAAAGAAGAAAAGAGACCAGAAGAGAAAGAAAAAGGGGGAAGGAAGGAAAGAGTTAGAGAAGGAAGAGGAGAAGGAAAGATGGGAGGGAAGGAAGGAAGGAAGGAGGGAAAGAAGGAGAGAAAGAGGGAAGGTAGGTTACAGCAACGCGTGGCGGGTAAAGGTTGTTATTTCTATTATTATTATGCTATTATTCCTCTGAGACCCTTTTAGGGGGAATGGGAGAGGTGTCAGGTCCCAGAGGCAATGCATTACATTATTGTTATTGTTATGATGGTGGTGAAATAAAAGGAAATAAAAAGTGAAAGAAGGAAGCAAACAGGGAGGGAAGAAAGGCAAAGGAAGAAAGGGGGAGGGAATGAAGGAAAGAGAGAAGGATGAAACCAAGTAGTGAAAGAAGGAAAGAAAGAAAGAGGTAGAGAAGGAAGAAAGTAGAGAAAGGGGGAGGAAAAGGGGGAAGGAATAGGTAGGGACCTCTCTTTCATAATAGTCCAGATATCTACCTCAACTTTGATAAGTTTTACTATAGGCCACAGCAACGCGTGGCAGGGCACAGCTAGTAAATAATAAGGAAGTGAGTGAATGTACTGCAAGTCCCATCATCCACGGTCCATTGTCCAAGGTCCCCAAGCTAGCTTGAGGACATTGCTTGTTAACAGCTTTGATAAGATAAAGTCTTTTCAGTATTATAAGACTCCATCCTGGTGTAGGGTTGGGATGTTTTCTTTCCAACAGGATACACATGTTTTACTATTATTAGAGAGTCTAATATTATTACTGCTAATTGGGGTCAAGGCCGGCCTGGCCTTGAAGAAGAGAAGACTGAGAGGACATATGATAGCCATGTATAAATATGTGAGAGGAAGCCACAGGGAGGAGGGAGCAAGCTTGTTTTCTGCTTCCCTGGAGACTAGGACGCGGAACAATGGCTTCAAACTACAAGAGAGGAGATTCCATCTGAACATGAGGAAGAACTTCCTGACTGTGAGAGCCGTTCAACAGTGGAACTCTCTGCCCCGGAGTGTGGTGGAGGCTCCTTCTTTGGAAGCTTTTAAACAGAGGCTGGATGGCCATCTGTCAGGGGTGATTTGAATGCAATATTCCTGCTTCTTGGCAGGGGGTTGGACTGGATGGCCCATGAGGTCTCTTCCAACTCTAGGATTCTATGATTCTAAGGAGGGCCTCACCATCGCGCTCCTCAAGGCAGCCACAGCACCGACATGTCCAGGAGAGCCTTGCCATTGACCTCCTCAAGGCCGGCCTGCAACAACAAGCCCAGGAGGGTCTCGCCATTGCTCTCCTCAAGGCCGTCACAGCACCAATAGGCCCAGGAAGGTCTTGCCATCACTCTCCTCAAGGCCGGCCTGGAAGCAACAGGCTCAGGTAGGCCTCGCCATTGCCCTCCTCAAGGCCGCAGCATCTCCAGTCAATTTATTGTTGTTTGATGTTTTGATGTTGTTTGATCGTTTTGGCAATGAATCTTTGCCACTTTGTTCTTGTGTCTGTAAACCGCCCTGAGTCCCTTTGGGGAGATAGGGTGGTATATAAAACTATATATATAAAAATGCTCTGTGCATAATGAGTTCCTTAAAAACAAAAGAACCAATGAACGAAATCACACCAAATTTGGCAACAAAACGTCTCACAACACAAGGAGTGACCATCACTCAAAAAATTATGATTTTGTCATTTGGGAGTTGTAGTTGCTGGGATTCACAGTTCACTTACAATCAAAGAGCATTCTGAACTCCACCAATGATGGAATTGAACCAAACATGGCACACAGGACTCCCATGCCCAACGGAAAACACTAGAAGGGTTTGGTGGGCATTGACCTTGAGTTTGGGAGTTGTTGTTCACCTACACCCAGAGAGCACTGTGGACTCAAACAATGATGGATCTGGTCCAAACTTAGCACAAGCACTCAATACTCAGTCCAACTCCTTTCACCAGGGCAAGAAAACATAATCAAAGCCCTCCTGACAAAGAACCATCCAGCCATAGATATAGATAGAGATAGATATGATTCACACACACAAAGATATAGTATCATAGATTTGAAAGGGACACTTTAAGAAGAACAATGATATGTTGCATGTTCCAGGGTGGGCAAACCAGACACTCTCCACATCTTTATTTTTCAGACCAACAGACTGGGCCACAGCAGCGTGTGGCCGGGGACAGGACAGCTAGTAAATTATAATTATTATAATTATTATAATGTAATATATAATATTGATAATATTATAATATAATACAATATAAAGGTAAAGGTAAAGGTAGTCCCCGGACATTAAGTCCAGTCATGTCTGACTCTGGGGTGTGGTGCTCATCTCCATTTCTAAGCTGAAGAGCCGGCGTTGTCCGTAGACACCTCCAAGGTCATGTGGCCGGCATGACTGCATGGAGCGCCATTACCTTCCCGCCGGAGCGGTACCTATTAATCTACTCACATTTGCATGTTTTCGAACTGCTAGGTTGGCAGAAGCTAGGGCTGACAGCAGAAGCTCACGCCGCTCCGTGGAATCGAACATGCAACCTTTTGGTCAACAAGCTCAGCAGCTCAGCGGTTTAGCCCACTGCGCCACTGGGGGCTCAATATTGTACAATATTATCAATATTATATGTATATATAATATATTATATTAACCCACTGCGCCACCGGGGGCTCTTATAATACAATATACTACTACTAAAATGATATTAAAATTATATATTTTATATTACATGTAATATTACTAATAATATTACAGTATAATGGTATAGTACAATATAGTAATATATAATACTAACATTGTGCTATGGTAATAATATAATGTATTCATAGAATCATAGAATCAAAGAGTTGGAAGAGACCTCATGGGCCATCCAGTCCAACCCCCTGCCAAGAAGCAGGAATATTGCATTTACATATTACTTGTAAGCCACTCTGAGTCCCCTTCGGGGTGAGAAGGGCGGCATATAAATGTAGTAAATAATAATAATAATAATAATAATAATAATAATAATTTTTATTACTTTAAATTCCAATAGTTATAATATGTATGCTTTAGAAATTAAAATTTATATTTTTTAAAAATGTACTTTCAACCAATATAACATTTGCTAATTATGTAAAAGCAGGGGGGAAAGAGAAGGAAGAGGAGGACAATAGGGTTGTGCAATGAACTGTCAAAATGGGAAGGCCCCTCCTAGTACAAAAATCAGCTCGACACGAAAGCAAGCGAGAGCTCATCCCGGCTCCTTGCCTGCTTTTTGTGTGTAGCCTCCTTGCCTTGGAAAGAGTGTGTTTTTGGCATGCAGGTCCAGAAAGCACATGCGCCTGCTTGCAGCCAAGCACCTCCTCTGGAGTAAAATTGCCTCCTTGCTTTAGAAAGTGTTTATGGCATGCAGGCCCAGAAAGCACATGTGTCTGCCTGCAACTGAGTGCCTCCTCTAGAGTAAGCTTGCCTCCTTGCTTTGAAAAGTGTGTATGGTGTGCAGGCTCAGAAAGTGCATATGCTTGCCTGCAACCGAGCGCCTCCTCTAGAGTAAGAAACAGATAAAAACTGAAGTCTCCTTAAAGCGCGCACCTGCCTGGAGCTGAGCACCTCTCCTCTAGAGTAGACCTTAAATACCTAAAATGATGGGAAGGGAAGTCTGGGAAGCCCTCCCACCCATAGTCATCTGATAGAAAATGGATTTTTTGGCACCCCAGAGCAAAAACAGGTATTTGCCCTCCTGATTTCGAGAGGCTCCTAAAAAATGGATCAGGGCCCCCATCGAAACCCGGGACACGAAATGGGTCAAAATTTATCCTGAATGCACAACCCTAGAGGACAAATCCTTCCCAATGTGCATGGATCACTCTTGCACACCAACAGCAGCCATCAGTGCTTAGTTTGGTGCATTGATAGCACTATGTCCAGGCCCGTAGCCAGGATTTTGTTTTGGGGGGCGGGGGGCTGAATTTTTTTCAGGGGGGATTTTGGGGGGGGCTGAGTTTCGGGGGGGGGGGGCTGAGTGAGTGAAAGAGGGTCTAGCCTAGCAAACCTTTTGTATCATTACCCCAATACCCCCATGCAGATGGGATATATTGAGTATGGTGATCAGATCATGATATGAATAAACATAACAGTTTAAATAATGCACCAGTAAGGCCTTTTCGCGAACCACCATGAGAATTGGGGGGGGGGGGGGGGGGGGGGCTGAAGCCCCTGAAGCCCCCCCCCCCCCCCGACTACATGCCTGACTATGTCCAAAAGTATTATTTCCTGTTTAATTGTGCGGATCTTGCTTTGAAAGTAGTTGTTATACTCCAGAAACTTTGTTTTTGTGTTCCAAATTATGTTAGATTGGTTGGGACTCTATGAGATATATTCATTGAAAGGCTAGAGCAAAATGTTCTGCAGGATGTCCTTCCCGGAAAAGATAGAACCAATTAGGAAATGACATTGATAACCCAGGAACAAAAATAGTGTTGCATAGGAAAAATGAGAGAGGCTGCCTCCTGGCATGCGCTCCGTACTCTACCTAAGACGGTGCTCAAGATGTCCATCAGGTCTTCGTCGGAGAAAAACCTGGCCGGTGAATGCTTCCTCATCCTCTCGAGGGCCACCACAATGATTGCTGCTTTCCGAAAGCCCTTGGCCGAAGCCTGCTTGCAGATCTCCACCTGGATGCCCAGCTCGCATTCCTGGGAAGCTTGGTGCCTTTGCTTTTCTAGGAAGGAGCCCTGAGACGGAAGGACAGACACGGCTGCAGCCTCCTGATAAGGCTTCCCACGCTTTCCCTGCAAAGCCACTTCACTGCCATCACTATGCCATCTCTATAGCAAGCATGGGCCAACTTCGGCCCTCCCTCCAGGTGTTTTGGACTTCAACTCCCACAATTCTTAACAGCCGGTAGGCTGTTAGGAATTGTGGAAGTCCAAAACACCTGGAGGGAGGGCTGAAGTTGGCCTATGCTTGCCCAGGAAGGAGGGTACAAGTAGGAGGGGGGGGGGTCCTCACCTTGGTGGAAGCCGGCCGGACCTCTACGTAGAACTCAACCTCATTCATGCTGCAGCTAAAGGAAGAAAAGCAAAGGTCAGAGAGATTGATTTTTTAAAAAATTGCACTATATTAACATTTAGGAAACAGTGTGCAAACACCAAGCACAAAGTAGCAGCATGCAATAACACCCTGCGGAAACTTACTGGCAGCACATGGGGTGCAGACCCAAAATTAATAAGAACATCAGCCCTGGCTTTGTTGTACTCAACTGCTGAGTATGCCTGCCCCATTTGGCATAAATCTGCCCATGCGAAGCAGGTGAATATAGCATTGAATGATGTTGAAACATGCAAGGAATCAGCTAATGTGTGTGTGTTAACTGTAAAACAAGATGCATGAATCCAATTGGTTGGGCAATGCCCAGGATGATAGCTGAGCCTAGGACTTTTGGATACTGTTAGATTTTTGTTCAGTCTTGAGCTATGCAGGTGCAGAAAGTGACAGTTTGAAGAAAGAAGCAGAGAGAGACAGAATTTGGAGTGTGATATTTCTTCATGAGTTGCTGAAGGAGTTTAGCTACATGGACAAAAGACTATTTTAAATCTCTCATGAAAGGACTTTATGTGAGTTGATGCAGCTGACCACATTGTACATATGTTCTGAACTATGAAGAGTAAACTACTTTTTCTTTATTGTTCACCTGCGTGGCATATTTTCTTTCTCTAGCAAGGCAGTGTGTGAGCTGCTCAAATGTGAGCTCCACATGGTTTATTTTACATTACGCCAACAAATGAGACATGTAGAAGAACTACAGGATGTCTGTTGATAGACTCTACAAGCTAGCTGACATTGCCACCCCCCCCCCCCCCTGATGTGCAACGGGAAGTTACTACCAAATGCGAGAAAAATAAGGTTGAACACTGTGAAAGCCACCCATTGCATGGCTATCAGCTTCCTCCCAGTAGACTCAAATCAAGGAAAAGTTTTGTGAGAACCAACACTCCTCTTAATATTCCCCTAGGAACAGCAAGAATATCCCTCTGGGCAGCTAAACCAGGAAATCCCAACTGGATGCCCCCCCCCCCCCACAAGGTTCTTCCTCCAAGGGCAAACCTAGAATGGGCAACTTGGAAGTCCCTGAACAGACTCGGAAGCAGAGCGGGCAGATCCAAAGACGCATACTTCCCCATTTATTTATCTCACCCAGGGTTTTACCAGTCTTATTCTGTGCATTTGGCCTGCCCACCGTGCTTTTATTTTACTTCTTCATCACGTTATTTTGCATCTGTTTATTGCATTTTCTGTTAATTTATGTGTTTTATTTTGATGTTATTATTTGCTGTTTGTATTTTATTTTATTTTGTTGTAATTTTGTGCTTGGTCTTTTGCTGCCCCAAGTTCCCTTTGGGGAGATGGTGGCGGGTATAAATAAAGATCATCATCATCATCCTCATCATTAAAAGGCAACCTAGCAAAATGGCATGACCTAGAAGAACCCTCCACCTGGTGTGACTGTGGAGCAGAGTAAACAACTCCACACCTGTATGCTTGCTCACAATGCCCTGCCTCATGCACAGAGGAAGAACTGTTTCAAGCTACAGAAAATGCAGTTGCTGTTGCCTGTTTTTGGTCTAAAACTATTAGGAAAGGGTGGCCATCTTTGATATAGGGAGGAGGGATACATTAATAAGTCAGTCATTTTGGACATTGGTAGAATGGAGGGCGGCCATCCTGGATATTGGGAGGAGGGATACATTAATAAGTTGGCCACCTTAGATATTGACAGAATCCTGGATGATGGGAGAGGGAGTGGGTACATTAAGAAGTCTGCCATCTTAGATATTAAGAAAGCAAGGCTTACCTGCAAAAATCCATGATGTCGTCTTGGAACTCAGGGACTCTGGCCATGGCTTGATCTAGGAGGCAGAAAGGGGAAGGTCCATCAGGCCAATGACATTTCACAGTTAAGCATGCCGTGTTTTTAATGGCTGAAGTGATGCCCTCGAAACCAACGTTGAGGATAAGGTTCAGGACTGTGGCCAGCTCTTTGACGTTCTGGGCAAAACCTGGAGAGGCCTCACCACTCTCCCATTGACAGACCACTGACTGGGAGCTGGGCACAGTGTTGAGTGTTACCAAATTCCTTGTGCCAACAGTGCAGCTCATAGAAAACATATAGCACTAATATAGATTCAAAATATAGACTCAGTATTAGCATTAATATAGATAAAAGGGGCTGTGGTGGCACAATGGGTTAAACCCTTGTGCTGCTGAACAGCTGAACTGCTGAACTGAAGGTTGGCAGTTTGAATCTCTGGGGCAGGATGAGCTCCTGCTGTTAGCCCCAACTCCTGCTAACCTAGCAGTTCAAAAACATGCAAATGTGGATAGATCAATAGGTACTGCCTCGGCAGGAAGGCAAAGAGGAGCTCCAAGCAATCATGCCAGCCACATGACCAGGAGGTGTCCATGGACAATGCCTGGAAATGGAGATGTACACCTTCCACAGAGCTGGAGCTGACCACTGTCTCCACAAGCCGGAGATAAAAGGGGAAGCCTTTGCCTTTGAACCAAGGCATTGAATGTTTGCCTGTGTTTCTGTTTGTATATATGCTGCAATCTGCTCTGAGTCCCCTTGGGGAGATAGGGCGGAATATAAACAAGGTGTTGTTGTTGTTGTTGTTGTTGTTGTTGTTATTATCATTATTATTATTATTATTATCATCATCATTGATCTCTGGGAATTGCTTTGACACCCTAGCAGAGAGAACAAGTGCATCCAAGGGCTTTCTTGAGGGATGACAAACGCAAGACTGAAAACAGCCAAGCAGTTCCTTTCTTTACCAAAGTCCTTGGGGGAATTTGGAAGTGGTTGCAGCTCTAGCAGAACCAACAAGAGCCAAATCCCTTGCTGCATTGTCAATGACAGACACTTCTGCAAGCCCAACACTGAGTGCTGGGTTTCTCCAGCTCAGTGTCAACCGACTTATCAACGGAGGTGTGCCAAAGCAGGCATGCCCACAACATAGCTTCATTGCCCCTGGTTTGAAGCAAGGCTTTCATTCCAAGGAGTTCAGTGCTCAGGTTGGTGGAAAAGTGAGCCTGCCAGCTCAGTGTGAACATGCCTATCCTGATACTCTGTAAAGAGAGTGGTTTGGAAGACTTGAGATTCATTTCCAAGGCCTGATTGTTTGTTCCCCTTAGAGCAGGCATAAGACAACTTGGGCCCTTCAGGTGTTTTGGACTCCAACTCCCAGAATTCCTAACAGCCAGTATATATATAACTTTATTTGTACCCCGCTAGCATCTCCCGAAGGATTCGATGCGGCTTACACAGGCCGAAGCCCCAAAACACAATACAACAGTAGGAGTAACAACAACAACAACAACAACAACAACAACAACAACAACAACAACAGTGTCTCTCTGGACCGAGATAACCTCAAGGCACCCCCAGCTGCTTCTGGTCTTGGAAGCTGATCTTGATTAATGCTTGGATGGGAGACCACCTCTGGCTTGTCTTTGCAGAAGAAACCCTAGCTAATGCACAGGGTCCCATCATCCACAAGTAACTTGAGGTCCCCCACTACCTCTCTATGTGTCATCTGAACTTTTCTGTAATTGAAAAAGGCCACCATAAATACAACTTTGCAAGCAAGCAATTCACGCACACATCGCTACGCATTGGTACCTGTCTGGATGGTGTGTCTTTACAGGAAAGAGCCCTTCTTCAGACTGCTCTCGTCCTCGTCGTTGGCTGAGAATGTGTCTCCGCTGCCCTGGCGGCACTGTTTTATGTTCTCATCGCCCACTGTGGCGTCATGGCCAGAATTTCCCTTTGGCACCTGTGGGTTTCAAAAGCGGAGGAAATACTTTCAGGAATGGGAAGTGGTCATGTTGCAGAACTCGCCGATTGTGAAAACGCTGAATTTTTGTCAGTCGTCACTCTGAGCAAAAGTGAGCAAACCCCTGGATATGTAAAAGGCAGGCATGGGTTTGATCTTTGGTTGGAGATGGCACATTTTGGAGTCCCCGGTGGCACCACCTAAGGCTTCCCAGTGGCTTTCCCTTGTGTGCAAGAGCTTTTGGAAAGACATGATGATTTGGAAAACCACTATTGCCATAGCCTTTCAGAGAAAAATGGCATTCACAACCATCTGGAAATCATAACTTTTTGTAAAAGGATGATCTTCCAGAGAAGAGCCAAAAACTCGTTCGAAAATATTCTCTTCAGTGGTATATATCCACATGTACTTATGCAAGGCAATTTGGTTTTTCAGTTGTTAGACTGATAACCTAGTTGTCTCTGATCTGTTAGGAACAGTGATTATGCCAATGCACAAAATATAGAAGTTTTTCAAAAGTGTTCTTTTCAGTGTCCAAAAACATCTTCGTTCCCATAATACATCTTGTTTCTATATCATGCTCTAAAGAGACAAAAATAAAGTTGACTTTGTTAAAAGGAACATATCTGGGTTACTCACAACCTTCATGTATTCAGCATACAGGTTCATAACTTGTCAATCCAGTTACAGATAGGATTTGAAGTAGTTTCTCTGTGCAGATAACACAGGGCATCTTTCTTACAATCAACAGCAAAATAAGTTTGCTCTTAATAGTCCAGAGTCTCATGGAGTCTGTGCTCTAATGGAATCCGAAGTCAAAAATGGAGTCTGAGCTCTGAGCAGTCCCAGATCTGATCATGTGGTCTGCAGCCCCTCCCACAACCTCAAGAAACATAGAGTAAAGGGAAAGCTGCATACCAAAACATTTACAGTAGAGTCTTGCTTATCCAACATAAATGGGCCAGCAGAATGTTGGATAAGCAGAAATGTTGGATAATAAGGAGGGATTAAGGAAAAGCCTAGGAAATGTCAAATTACATTATGTTTTACAAATTAAACACCAAAACATCATGTTTTACAACAAACTGTCAGAAAAAGCAGTTCAATACATGGCAACGTCATGTAGTAATTCCTGTATTTACAAATTTAGTACCAAAACATTGCAATGTATTGAAACAGCTGTGGATCCAGGTGGGAGGCAGACGGCATTGGATAATACAGAACGTTGGGTGAGAGAAGGTTGGATAAATGAGGCTCTACTGTATCTATCTATCTATCTATCTATCTATCTATCTATCTATCTATCTATCCATCCACATAATAAAAGTAAAAAATGTATATGTGTGTGTGTGTGTGACTGTGGTGTCCATTTATACAGACAAACTCTTGCCTCCACAAACAGCTATAGCTCCTACCACTCAGGAGACACCAATGGTCCTCCCTCCATTGACATTGCAGGCTATAGTGAGCATAATTAATATAGTTTGGGGACCCCTGCTCTAGACCAACCCCATGCCATGCAAGAATACACTAGTCAAAACCTCCTGAAAGATGCTTTTAAAGTAGATAATAATAATAATAATAATAATAATAAGCACGGGGATTGTGGCGCAGCTGGGTGAGTGTCAGCTGCATTAAGATCACTCTGACCAAAAAGGTCATGAGTTCGAAGCCAGTCCGGGTTGGAGTGGGTTTCCAACCAATTGTGTGTAGCCTGTTGTCGACCTTTGCAACCGGAAAGACAGTTGCATCTGTCAAGTAGGAAAGTAAGGTACCACCTTAAAGTGTGGGGAGGCTAAATTAACTGATTTATGAGGCCATAAAGAAGACTCCAGCAAAGCATTCCAGCGGGGAACTATGCGGGAATGCGTAAGTGCTTCATCAGCGTTGCAGATGGACGATGAAAGCGACAGATCCCCTGGCGGCCAGAAAAAAAAGTTAAATAGCCTCTGTCTATGTCTGTATATGTTTGTATGTCAAAAATTGGCATTGAATGTTTGCCATATATGTGTACACTGTAATCCGCCCTGAGTCCCCTGCGGGGTGAGAAGGGCGGAATAGAAAAGCTGTAAATAATAATAATAATAATAATAATAATAATAATAATAATAATTGATGATGATCATGATGATGGATTCTCCTTCTCTGGAGGTTTTTAAGTAGAGTCTGGATGGCCATTTGTTGGGAAGGCTTTGATTGTGTACTACCTAGAAGAAGGGGCTTGAACTGGGTGGCCCTTGGGGTCTCTTCCAAGTCCATGATTATATAATAGTAACAACAACAACAATACTATTTGATGATGATAATGATGATGGTGGAATGTATCTCTTTGCAGGCCATTAGGCAGAGTCTTGATGGCCATCTGTCAGGAGGGATTGGATGGTGTCTTGCTGCCTGGAAGAGGGGGCTTGGACTGGGTGGCCCTTGAAGTCTCTTCTAACTCTCTGCTCCTATGAGTCTATGCATTGTGAGTCTGCATGGGGGCTAGTAATTGCTAGTGGCCCCATTGATCCCTGTGGACTGTTCACTTGCCAATCCTTCTCAATGGGAAAGCATGCTCAGGTGAGGCTCCGTGTATGGTGACCTTGCCATTGGTGCCTGTGGGCAGGGGCTGCCTCTGCACAGCCTGGGCCTAAGGCTCTTTGCTGGGCATGACTCATGGCACGATAGGGGCTCTTCCACGGGTGGGATTCCCCACACTTTGTGGAACGGAGCCTGTTTTCTTGCTAAGTGGGAAGTAGGGCTTCTGGGCGCAACGCTCTTCTCACAGGGCTGTGGCTAGTGACGGAAGGAAGGCTTCCTGGCTGGTGACATCAGCGCCCGCTTCCTGCCCCTCGGACGTGCTGCAATTTGCATAAACTGAGGCTTGGGAAATCATGACCATCCCCTGGTCTTGAGCATCTTGAGGTGAGCCGGAAGCATGTGTTGTGTGACCTCTTCTGCAAACTGGGAAAGGGGTGTCGTTGGGCCTCTTCAGCGAAGGTAGAAAAGAGGTCGCTATTACATTGTACTCCTGGTTTGAAAGTGTTATTTCCTACTTAATTGTACAGAGCTTACTTTGAAAGTAGTTGTTCTACTCCAGAAACTTGATTTTCATGGCTACCACAAATGATGCTGGATGGGTTGAGGCCTCTTCCAAACAGCTGAATAAAATCCCACAATATCTGCTTTGAACTGGAATATATGCCAGTATGGACTCAAGGTAACCCAATTCAAAGCAGATATTGTAGGATTTCCTGCCTTGATATTCTGGGTTATATGGATGTGTAGAAGGGCCCCTTGTGTGATAAGAGCCGCCACCACAGAGACATAGGGGGTGGGGTGCATCTTGTGGGTTTCCTGTCTGACCTCTCCTTCCTCCAAAGTCAGCCTGAGTTTGGGGAAGTGGCCAGGAGCAATTTCTATGCTGATCCAGGAAAGAGAAAGCAGTAGTGTAGGTTTCAGGATGTGTTGAAACCCTCTTAACACACAGCTTGGGGTTGTTGCACTCCAGCGCTGGAAACAGGGCCCTCTTGTCATTAATACACCACACCTTGGTTTAGTAAAAATACAATCCTTTTTATTGAATGATGAATATAAAATAGATAGAAGTCCAAAGGTAAAAAAGTCAAAATGAAACAGCAAACAGCAATGTCCATAAAGCTTGCAGAAAATCCAAATGCAGTAATGTCCAGAAAACTCTCAATAGAAATCCATGAACAGATTAGCCCCTGCTAAATGTATGTATGTATGTATGTATGTATTTATTTATTTACAGTATTTATATTCCGCCCTTCTCACCCCGCAGGGGACTCAAGGCGGATTACAGTGTACACATATATGGCAAACATTCAATGCCAATTTTTACAAACATATACAGACATACACAGAGAGGCTATTTAACTTTTTCTGGCCGCCAGGCTAGCTGTCGCTTTCATCGTCCATCTGCGACACTGATGAAGTACTTCCGCATTCCTCGTATGCTTTTTGCTGGAGTGCTTTGCTGGAGTCTTTTTTATCGCCTCATAAATTAGTTAATTTAGCCTCCCCACACAACGTGGTACCTAATTTTCCTACTTGACAGATGCAACTGTCTTTCGGGTTGCAAAGGTTGACAACAGGCTACACAATTGGTTGGAAACCCACTCCAACCCGGGCTGGCTTCTAGAAGTCCAGTGATGTCTTGTGGTAGGCAGCATGCCTATTCATTACTGGAGTGGCAGGAAAATGTCCCAGTGTGATGAAGTGACTACAGGGAGTGCAGGAAATCTATTATTTAGAAAGGAAATTCACTCCTGAAAGTTCCTATCATGGGGAAAAGGTGCTTCCACTGAAGCTTTATCTCCAGTCCTTGTTTCCACAACAAGCCACATTTTCCAAAACTCCCATTCTGACAAGGAAAGAAAATGAGATAGAATCTTCCAAACAGGGGCACAGGTGTGTGTGTGTGTGTGGGATTGGAATTCCACTTTAAAAAATGTACCCATTCTGACTTCCATACAAATTCAACTTAAGGACAATCCTACAGAAGTGATCTTGTTCGGAACTTGGGAACTGCTTGTAATGCAGTTGAACTGCATGGAACCGGATTACATGACAGTGCAGACTCAAATAATCTAGCTCAATGCTGTTCAACTGCATTCTGAAACTGCGTGATATGGCATGGCAGATGGGGCCTTGGAGAATGAATGTACAACGGAGCGCCCGGCCAAATGCAACTCTGTGGGGGACTGTTGCCCACCTCTGGAGCCCTATTTCTGGAACCTTCCACTGAATGTAGATGCTCAGCTTTAGCCAATACCGGCTAAAAAAGGCTCTTCCGTTGGAAAGGTTCTGGCAGATCTGCACACAACGTGAGAAATACTCTGCAATGGGGAAGTTATTAAGGGGAAATAGCAAAGAGAAACTAAACGGAGGCTTGTGAGGGCATGAGGGCAGAAGGTGCATGCAGATCCTGTTGAGGCAAAGCTTTTTCTGATGGTGTTTACTTTGGGTTGGCTTTGCTTAGGCAAGGCAGGTTGTGTTTGTGTACCTATCTTTTTTTTTTTTTTTTTACTATTCAGATGATCCTATGAAGGAGGAGAGGGAGGAGGAAATGTTGTCGAGCACTCCCACCCTGCCCCCGATCAAAATAATAAACTAATAAACTATAACGGAGAGTTCCACAGGTAGTGGGAGCCTGAAGTTCTATTATCGGCTATGCAAATGTCTGGAGGTATGGAGGAGACCAGCAGCAGCTAACAAGGCCTGGGAGATTTCTGGCAACAATCTTTTCTTTTTTATTAGTTTTAAATCAAAGTATCTCTTCAATAGTCAAAGCCATGGTATTCCCTGTAGTAACCTACGGATGTGAGAGCTGCACCTTAGGGAAGGCTGAGCCAAGGAAGATCGATGCTTTTGAGCTGTGGTGTTGGAGGAAAGTTCTGAGAGTGCCTTGGACTGCGAGAAGATCCAACCAGTCCATCCTCCAGGAAATAAAGCCCGACTGCTCACTGGAGGGAAGGATACTAGAGACAAAGTTGAAGTACTTTGGCCACATCATGAGGAGACAGGAAAGCCTAGAGAAGACAATTATGCTGGGGAAAGTGGAAGGCAAAAGGAAGAGGGGCCGACCAACGGCAAGATGGATGGATGGCATCCTTGAAGTGACTGGACTGACCTTGAAGGAGCTGGGGGTGGTGACGGCCGACAGGGAGCTCTGGCGTGGGCTGGTCCATGAGGTCACGAAGAGTCGGAGACAACTGAACGAATGAACAACAAATCTCTTCAATAAATTGTGTTATCCTCTACTCCTGCTCCTTTGTATTTTCTGTGTCTCCTGTTTCTTTTTCTCCAGCTTTCACCTCTTGCAGCCAGTTATGGGGGCCACAAGGCCCTCACGGTCCCCACAACCCTCAGAGTGGGGCTCTTCCTCTCCCCCCCCTCTCCCTTATGTACACCACCCTGTCATCCCAATGAACCCCTTGCAAACCCTCACCCCATGGGTGTTCCGGTTCCCTCGGCTGGGAACCTCCGGTATCCACGGATCCCTATTTGTGTGCCCATTTAATATGTTTATATTCTACTAGCTAAACCCAAAATGAATGAGATAGTAAATAAAAGTATTGTTGCGAACATAGATTCACCGAGAAAACACATCATTCAGTTCAATACTCTGCCTTGCATTGCTGTGTCTATGTTGAATGAAAGGGAAGAGAAAAAAAAAGACATTTTTAGCAGAAATCATTTTTTATTGTAAAACTAATTGATTGACTACATTTTTGATTTGTCGGTTTTCTGGATAAACATAAAGATCGGATGGTTTACTGACTCTGGAGCAAGCAACGTATAAGTGTCCCTGAGAAAAGCAATGTTTTTAAAATTCAAACCATACACTTTCATTGGAGGGAAGAATAGTAGAGGCCAAGAGGAAGTACTTTGGCCACATCATGAGAAGAAAGGAAAGCTTAGAGAAGACAATTATGCTGGGGAAAATGCAAGGAAAAAGGAAGAGGACCCACCAAGGACAAGATGGATGGATACAAAAGACAATGGATTCCCAAAATTTATTTATTTATTAAATTTAGGACTTTGAGATCTTCCGGGGAGGCCCTGCTCTCGATCCCGCCTGCCTCTCAGGCATGGCTGGCGGGGACGAGAGATAGGGCCTTCTCGGTGGTGGCCCCGCGGCTGTGGAACACCCTTCCCACGGACATTAGACTAGCTCCATCATTAATGGTATTCCGCAAAAAAGTCAAAACCTGGTTGTTTGAGCAGGCGTTTGAATAGTCAGTGCAATGAATGTAATGAACATAGGAATGGAACAATGGATGACGGACCTGGATAATGTTTTTAGTGATGAGACGCTAGCGAATGGCTATTGGTTTAATTGGATATTGTTGTTAATTGTATACTTTTCTATAATATGTTATGATGTTAACTGTTTTTTATACCGTGTTATGGTAGCATTGAACTTTTGCTGTTCTTGTTAACCGCTGTGAGTCGCCTAAGGGCTGAGAACAGCGGTATACAAATAAAGTAAATAAATAAATAAATAAATAAATAAATACAAAAGACAATGGATTCCCAACATCACAACAAACACAAATCCACTACAAGTCATAGTACATAAATCACAAAGGTAAATGTTTTTTTCAGCTTATATGATACAATATTAAACGTATAACTAACTTATATGATGCAGCATTGAGCAATATACAATGAACAAAAAACTGTTGTTTATAAAGTGATTTTACATCAGTAACAAGAGTAGAGTCTTTCTTGCTCTAAAGCAGACTTCTCTTAAGGGCATAAGATCCCTTACTTTAGAGAAAGATACTCTTGAGTGGAGTTTCCAGTCCCTTGTAAGAGGATATCCACGTAAAGGATATCACTGTATAAACAACAGTTTTTTGTTCATTGTATATTGCTCAATGCTGCATCATATAAGTTGGTTATACGTTTAATATTGTATTATATAAGCTGAAAAAAACATTTTCCTTTGTGATTTATGTACTATGACTTGTAGTGGATTTGTGTTTGTTGTCAAGGTGGATGGATGGCATCCTTGAAGTGACTGGATTGACCTTGAAGGAGCTGGGGGTGGTGATGGCCAACAGGGAGCTGTGGTGTGGGCTGGTCCATGAGCAGAGGCGGCCCTAGGTAATTTTCAATGGTAAGCAAACAGTATTTTGGCGCCCCCCCCCACCCCAACCAATCACTGATATATTTTTTCTGTTTGTCGTGGGAGTTCTGTGTGCCATAGTTGGTTCAATTCCATCATTGGTGGAGTTCAGAATGCTCTTTGATTGTAGGTGAACTATACATCTCAGTAACTACAACATGCATATGTCAAGGTCTATCTCCCCCCACTGAATGAATGAACAACAACAACAACATACTTTCAAAGATTTCCCCTGTGCTTTATTGATAGTCATAGCAAATGCAAGGCATACTGGAAGTTAGTACTCAAATGCCATGTCAGTTGGAATTAGTGGTATGCCAATAGCAACAGCACTTCGGATTTCGCTATCCATGGATGGATCTCACTATCCGCGGCCGGTTGAAAATGCTGTATTTCAGAAAGATGATCCTGAGGGTTAAATCCGCCCTCAATGGTTGTTTTGCCAAAGAGCTGAATGAAGGCTGAATCCTCCCCCTGCGCCTTACAGGCTGGAAGCATAACCTTTCCCTCTGAAATTGGTTGTAATACCAAATTAATATACAATTGTTACAGACTCTCATCTCCCTGTCAGCGACCTCTTCCCGCTGCCTCCAATATTTATATGTTCCCATAATCTGCAGAGTTGAAAGCGCTCTGTTTCTTTTTCAGGCTGCTGAGTGAGGGTAATTTACTATAAAAATGCCATGCTAATGCAATTCGGAGCTCAAATGATCTTTCATGTTGATAGAGAAAGGAGCGAGTGAGCTGCCAAATGCCAGAGCCCCCTGATCGGAGCCAAAGCTAATGAAGGGGAGGAAAAGGAGGAGGAGGAGGAGAAGAGGAAGCCTCTGGTTAGGCAAGAAGCCCCAGAGGAAGGGCACCAAAAGCATAGCCGCGGCTTTGTAGAAGGAAGGACAATTCCAGGTGGAAGACTGTAGTACAGCATTTCTCAACATAGGGGTCAGGACCCCTCGGGGGGTCACGAGTGTCAGAGGGGTCACCAAAGACCATCAGAAAACACAATATTTTCTGTTGGTCATGGGGATTCTGTGTGGGACGTTTGGCTCAATTTTATCATTGATGGGGTTCAAGGGGATGTTTAAATGTAGGTGAGCTATAAATCCCAGCAAGTACAACTCAAAAATCTTACAGTCTATTTCCCCAAACTCCACCAGTGTTCACATTTGAACATATTGAGGTTTCGTGCCAAGTTTGGTCCAGATTCATCATTGTTTGAATCCACAGTGCTCTCTGGATGTAGGTGAACTACAAGTCCAAAACTCAAGGTCCAGGCCCACCAAACATCTTTCAGTATTTTCACTTGTACAACTCAAAAATCTTACAGTCTATTTCCCCCAAACTCCACCAGTGTTCACATTTGAGCATATTGAGGTTTCGTGCCAAGTTTGGTCCAGATTCATCATTGTTTGAATCCACAGTGCTTTCTGGATGTAGGTGAACTACAAGTCCAAAACTCAAGGTCCAGGCCCACCAAACATCTTTCAGTATTTTCACTTGGTCATGAGAGTTCTATGTGCCAAGTTTGGTTCAATTTCAGTATTCGTGGGAGTTCAGAATGCTCTTTGTAGGTGAACTATAAATCCCAGCAGCTACAATTCCCAAATGACAAAATCAATCCCCCGCCAACCCCAGCAGTATTCGAATTTGGGCGTATCGGGTATTTGTGCCAAACTTGGTCCCGTGAATGAAAATACATCCGTCAATATATCAGATATTGACATTACTATTCATAGCAGGAGCAAAATTATGGTTATGAAGTGAAAATAATGTTATGTTTGGGGGTCACCACTGATATCGAGCTAGAATTTGGAGGCTCTTGCCCAGGAAAGAGGAGCCCTTAGACCCACCAAAGACAGTCCGAAACCCTTGGCAAGCGAAAGAGGAGAAAGGCCCAAATTTTCTCTGATTTTTCCCAAATATATCTCACCAAGGTTGAAGAAATGGCCAGCGAGGCTTTTATTAGCAATTCAGCTGAAAAGGATGCAGAGCCGCAATCATTCGCCAGCAGAGCATGAGGAGAATACACCAATACAGTCATATTTATAGCAAATTCAAAGTTGTAGAGTTCAACTTCCCGCCCTGGCTTCCCTGACATTCCCCACCGTGATTGGGCGATGGGCGAACAGCTGGGAGGCGGCCCTCTCGCCCCCTGGGCTTCAGGACCAATCAGGAAGCTTCAGCGGTGTGATGGATCCAATGAGAAGGCTCCTGCCACCTAGCGGTGACAGTGAATCAGGGGAGAGAGAGGCGGGATGATAGAACGCAAAGGAATCTGTGAATGAGTTTTGAAAAAATAATGCCATGTGTCTCGCGAGACAAAAAAGGAAGTCTCAAGCAGGGCTGATCTATTGTGTTTTGATTGGAATGAATCAACATGTGTAAAGGAAAATCCGGCCAGCAAATATGAGGACAATGAGGGCAAAACTGGGGTGAATGTTCCTTAGTGGGAAGTTAGTTAAATCAACCAATGTGAAGATGGGGGCTTTTCGAAGGTCCCCTGACCTCCAGGTAGAAAAAATGATTAAAGTTTTGCCAGGGGGCGGCAACTTTCTTGGGCGATCCTCCGAGAACAAAGGGCAGCCCCCAGGATATTGTTCATGCAAAGGAAATTCTGGATTAAAGTTCTTTAGTGAATGCCTGGGCTCTGCAGTTTCCTGGAGGGATTTCTTCATGAGGAGAAGGGGGAAAAGGTCAAATGCGGGGGGGGGGGGGGAGCCTTTGCCACGAGGAAACCATGAAATGCATAATATGTGTCCATAGTTCATAAGGTTAGAAATTCATAAGGGTTTGTCCTTGTAGAGGAAGGGAAATGTTTGTGGGGAATGATAAAAGTATAAAATTCATAAGAGAAAGTCTCAGAGGTTCCACTGAGCCAGCTAAGGGAGACCCACCACATTGAGATCAACTCTGGTCCTTTGTCCTTGGAAAACTGTAACTCTTTCCAAGGGCTGGAGCCCAGGGACCAATCTGCTCCCTGAAAGCCTCCTGGGGTCCTTGCTGTTGTGAGTGTCTTGGCAAATTGACCAAGGCTTAACCCTTATTGTGCAGTGTGGTGCCCTTGCCCTTTGCAGAACTATAAGTTACTACCTCTTTTTTTGGGGGGGGGCATGCTCGGTTTCATCACAACATGAAGAACTGTATTAAGGGGTCACGGCATCAAGAAGGTTGAGAACCACTGCCATAATAACAGCCTCCTTCCTGCCTCTGCTGCAATGGAGCCCTTTCCCGAAATGGGGCTTTCTCTGGGGCAGGACTTCCCCTGATTAGTGGCAATGCAGCTACCTTCCTCTTTCCTCCCCAACATTAGACACGGCTGAAACTGTGGCTGCCACCTCTTCCTCTTCTTCTCCCTCTTGATGTCTGCAGCAGCAGTAGCAACAGTTCTTGGTCTGAGACTCGACTTTGGCCTCATGAGAAGCACAGGCAGAGGGATCTTCAGCCTTCTCTGCCAAAGGGGTTCCTAAGACTGTTATAGAGCAGGAATGTAGGGGTCTTTGCCAGGAGGCAGAGACCAATTAAACTCATCAAAGAGTTTTTTTCCCCTGGCGAGACAGAGAAGCACCCAATCCCTGATTTTTCCCAATAAAAGGTCTCACCAAGTTGATGGAAGTGCCACCGAGGTTTATTAGCGATTCAGCTGAAAAGGATGCAGAGCAGCAATCATTCGCCAAGCAGAGCATGTGGTTACAGAAGTAAAGGCCATTTTTATAGAAAATACAGAGTTGTGAGTTTCAAAATTCCCACTCCCTCCTCCCCTTCCCAGCTTGAAGGGGATTGGCTGACACGCAAACAGCTGGGAGGAGGCTTGGCCGTCCCCCATGCATCAGGGCCAATCACAGGGCTTTCGCGGGGTGCCAGAGCCTATCAGGAGGCCCCTGCTGCTTTGACGCTCCAGCAAATCAGAAGGGAGGGAGGCAGGATGAAGGGAGACAATACATTCTGGATTGGATAATGACAAGATTGTCCTTGAGGTTTAGCGAGATCCGGGTTGGGGGGGGGGGTCTGCCAGCCAAGCCATTCTATTGTGTTCATGAGTGAAGGCAATAAACATATGTTAAAGAAATCCGAGTTTTCCTGTCGCCATCAGATATGACACAAAGGGGAAGACTTGGGTGGAAGTTCTTTGTGGAGAACTTTGAAAGAAAAACGGCTTGGAGCAAAAGAGGACTTTCCTAAGGTCATATTCCCCCTATTGTTATATGATTAAAAAGTCTGCCAAGCAGAAATCCTAATGGTGGCCAAACTCCGAAGACAAAATGATTTCCTTTACTATTGTCCATGCAAAGAATGTCCAAAGATAAGGGTCTTTTCATGATTGCTGATTGCTTTTCCAGAGGCAGGGCAGCTTCCTTGTAGATTTCCCCCAAGGAGAGGGGAAGGGGGCAAAGGGTTCAGGGCAAGGTCAGGAAACATGGGGGGAAATATAGAAATACAGGAGAAAATAGGAAAACATAGAAATCATAACACAAAGAGTAAACCCAACTACCTTCCCCCAGTGTCCGTAGTTCATATTATTCATAGGAAGGTCCATAAAGGGAAATATATCCATGAGGGGGGAAAGAGAGTCCCTTGTTTGTGAGATGGGGGGCCATCAGGAGCCCAGGTGTGCCTCAGATGGGAAAATTCAAATACTTTTGTAGCATGATTTTCAGTAATAAATTGGTTACTTTCTGCTGTAAAAATTTGAAAATAGAGCATAAAGCCTTGATTAAATGATACACACCAAACCGACCAAGTCTTAACTCTTATTATCCAGCCTGGCGTCCTTGCCCTTAGCAAAACTATAAGTTACTATCTCTTATGGGGGGGGGGGTCATGTTCGACTTCAAGACTATTAGAAATATGTGTTTTCTGATGGTCTTTGGCGACCCCTCTGAAACCCTCTCATGACCCCCCCCCAGGGGTCCCGAACCCCCAAGTTGAGAAATGCTGATCTATCGAGTGGCGAAGGTGCCTCCTGTTTCCTCATCTCTTGCTTCTTCTATGAAAGACAAAGCAGCTGCTCTCAAAGGCAGCCAACAAACATCATTAAGAATCAGCCGAAAACAAATTAAAAACGAATTAGGTGAAGCCGTTACAAGAATCAGCACCGTGGAAACCATCCCAGCAATAAATAGATGCCAATAAATGCATATGAGGGCGAGATGTCTCTTTCCATGGCTGTTTTTCATCAAGCCACTTTATGGTTATTTGTTTTGAAATACCATTAGGCATAGGGAGGGACCAGGGACCATTGTATTGTCAAAGGCATTCATGGCTGGAATCACTAGGTTCTTGTGGGTTTTTTCAGGCTATAGGGCCATGTTCTAGAGGCATTTCTCCTGACGTTTCGCCTGCATCTATGGCAAGCATCCTCAGAGGTAGTGAGGTCTGTTGGAATTAGGACAATGGGTTTGTATATCTGTGGAATGGCTGGGGTGGGGCAAAGAGCTTTTCTCTTCTGGAGCTAGGTGTGAATGTTTCAACTGATCACCTTCATTAGCATTTGAAGGCATGGCTGAGCCTGGGAAAATCTTCTGTTGAAAGGTGTTAAGATGTGCCTGGTTGTTTCCTCTCTGCTGTTTTGCTGTTGTAATTTTAGAATTTTTTAATACTGGTAGCCAGATTTTGTTCATTTTCATGGTCTCTTCCTTTCTGTTGAAATTGTCCACATGCTTGTGGATTTCAATGGCTTCTCTGTGTAGTCTGACATAGTGGTTGTTGGTGTGGTCCAGCATTTCTGTGTTCTCAAATAATATGCTGTGTTCAGGCTGGTTCATCAGGTGCTCTGCTATGGCTGACTTCTCTGGTTGAAGTAGTCTGCAGTGCAGGAAACAACCAGGCACATCTTAACACCTCTCAACAGAAGATTTTCCCAGGCTCAGCCAGGCCTCCAAATGCTAATGAAGGTGGTCAGTTGAAACATTCACACCTAGCTCCAGCAGAGAAAAGCTCTTTTCCCCACCCCAGCCATTCCACAGATATATAAACCATGCAGCTGTGGACAAGTCTACATAGGGACCACCAAACGCAGCGCCCAAACAAGAATCCAGGAACATGAAAGGCACTGCAGACTACTCCAACCAGAGAAATCAGCCATAGCAGAGCACCTGATGAACCAACCTGGACACAGCATTTTATTTGAGAACACAAAAATGCTGGACCACTCTCACAACCACCATGTCAGACTACACAGAGAAGCCATTGAAATCCACAAACATGTGGACAATTTCAACAGAAAGGAAGAAACCATGAAAATGAACAAAATCTGGCTACCAGTATTAAAAAATTCTAAAATTAAAACAGCAGAGAGAAAAACAGGCAGGGACATCTAAGCACCTTTCATTAAGAGTTTGCTCCAGGCACAGTCAGCCCATTGTATGCTAATCAAGGTGGTCAGTTGAAAAGATTCACACCTAGCCCAACTTACAAAAGCCTTTTGTCTCACCCTGGTCAGTCCACAGATATATAAACCCCTTTTTTCCCAGCTCCAGCAGACCTCTGAGGAAGCCTGCCATAGATGCAGGCGAAACGTCAGGAGAAATGCCTCTAGAACATGGCCATATAGCCCGAAAAAACCCACAAGAACTGATATATAAACCCATTATCCTAATTCCAACAGACCTCACTACCTCTGAGGATGCTTGCCATAGATGCAGGCGAAACGTCAGGAGAAATGCCTCTAGAACATGGCCCTATAGCCCGAAAAAACCCACAAGAACCTAGGACCAGGGACCATTGACTTTGGGAGCGCCTCCTTTCCCCCAATGGGCCCCCCATACCAAACCATCAGTATTTGGGGGATCCTTATCTTCTGCCCTAAATAACGGGCTCCTTTGCTGCACTGGGGAGTGGTGGGTTTGCAAGATGCCTTTTATGGCGCCTAATCTCACCCACCCACCCACATTCCTCCGGCTCAAAGAAACCTGCTTAGCAGGCCATAAATCCAGCAGGATAAAGAGAAATTGTATGAGGTGTGTCAGCAACTCTGGAATATCACTCAGGCAATACAACATTGTCCTGCTTTCTGGTGCTAAGGAGGGGAAGAATGCCATCCAAAAGCTCAGAGCGGGAGAGTAATCCATTGGGGGATGCTAGGGAGGGATGGAGGCACGTTGTACATCTATATAAATAAAAATGTAATGTTCAATGTATTGTCGAAGGCTTTCATGGCCGGAATCACTGAGTTGTTGTAGGTTTTCCCGGGCTATATGGCCATGTTCTGGAGGCAATTTTTCTCCTGACGTTTTGCCTGCATCTGTGGCAAGCATCCTCAGAGGTAGTGAGGTCTGTTGGAAGTAGGAAAAATGGGTTTATATATCTGTGGATTCCCCCCAGGCACTTCCAAGCCATTGAATGCTAATCAAGGTGATCAGCTGAAACATTCACAGCTAGCCTCAGCAGACAAAAGTCCTTTGTCTCACCCTGGTCCTTCCACAGATATATAAACTATAAATCCCATCAATGACAAAATCAATTTTTTGGAATGATGGTCGCTCCTTGGGTTAGTGGCCAAATTTGGCAGCAATTCGTCCAGCAGATTTTGAGTTATATCAATCCCACAAACGAACATTACATTGGGTTCGTTACATCCTCAGAGGTAGTGAGGTCTGTTGAAAGTAGGAAAAATGGATGCTTGCCATAGATGCAGGCGAAACGTCAGGAGAAAAATTGCCTCCAGAACATGGCCATATAGCCCGGAAAAACCTACAACAACCCAATGTAATGTTCGTTTGTGGGATTGATATAACTCAAAATCTGCTGGACGAATTGCTGCCAAATTTGGCCACTAACCCAAGGAGCGACCATCACTCCAAAAAATTGATTTTGTCATTGATGGGATTTATAGTTGATGGGATTTATAGTTCACTTACAATCAAAGAGCATTCTGAACTAGACTAAGTTTGGAATTGAACCAAACTTGGCACACAGGACTCCCATGACCAACAGAAAACACTAGAAGGGTTTGGTGGGCATTGACTTTGAGTTTGGGAGTTGTAGTTCACCTACATCCAGAGAGCACTGTGGACCCAAATAATAATGGGTCTGGACCAAACTTGGCATGAATATTCCATATGCCCAAATATGTACACAGATGGAGTTTGGGGAAAATAGACCTTGATATTTGGGAGTTGTAGTTACTGGGATTTGTAGTTCACCTACAATCAAAGAACATTCTGAACCCCACCAATGACAGAATTGGGCCAAACTTCCCACACAGAACCCCCATGACCAACAGAAAATACTTAAGGTCAACCAGTCCAACTCCCTTCACCAGGGCAAGAAAACGTAATCAAAGCCCTCCTGACAAAGAGTCATTCAGCCATAGATATAGATAGATAAATATGATTCACACACACACATAATATCATAGATTTGAAAGGAATCCCTAAAGAAGGACAATTATATGTCTCATGTTCCAGAGTAGGCAAACCAGACAATCTCCACATCAACACCGAAAAAGAAACTGCAAGAAATATTGTTTACCCACAACCATAAAGAAATTACGTATATTAGAAATCAATACTTTCTCATTACTTTATTTTCCAGATCACCAGACTGGGCCACAGCAACGCGTGGCAGGGGACGGCTGGTATGAAATAACAACAACAACAACAAAAATAACAATGCATATTTATTGTGTCAGAAGAGAACCGAGGGTACAGTTGTAATGTACATATTTAAAAACACAAAGTTTAAAAACTTGGTATGATACTAAATGTCCTTTGAGCAGAAGCTGGCCACTGGGAGTGCCCCTGGTGTTGCTGTGAGAAAGTCCTCCGTTGTGCATGTGGCAGGGCTCAGGTTACATTGTAGTCAGTGGTCTGTGGTTTGCTCTTTTCCACACTTGTATGTCGTGGACTCCACTTTGTGGCCCCATTTCTTAAGGTTAGCTCTGCAACTCGTGGTGCCAGAGCACAGCCTGTACAATGCCTTCCAAATCGCCCAATTTGTGTGCCCAGGAGGGAGTTCCTCATCTGATCTCAGCCATGGCTTGTGGTTCTGTGTTTTAGCCTGCCACTTTTGGACTCTCGCTTGCAGAGGTGTTCCTGTGAGTATCTCTGTAGATCATAGAATTTCTTGATTTAAGATGTTGACTTGCTGGCTGATATCCGAACAGAGGATGGGCCATAGATGTCTCTGCCTTGGTCCTTTCATTGTTGGCTGCTACTTCCTTGCGGATGTCAGGTGGCGCAATACTGGATAAACAGTATAATTTCTCCAGTGATTTGGGGTGTAGACATCCTGTGATAATGCAGCATGTCTCATTAAGAGTCACATCATTGTTTTAACGTGGCGAGATGTGTTCCACACTGGGCATACGTATTCAGTAGCAGAGTGCAAGGGCAGATGTCTTCACTGTGTCTGGTTGTGATCCCCAGGTTGTGTCAGTCAGCTTTCGTATGATATTATTTCTAGCACCCACTTTTTGCTTGATAGTCTAGCAATGCTTCTTGTAAGTCAGAGCATGGTTCAGGGTAACTCCCAGGTATTTTGGTGTGCTGCAATGCTTCAGTAGGATTCCTTCCCAGGTCATCTGCAGAGCTCAATATGCTTCTATGTTCTTAAGGTGAAAAGCACACGTCTGCATTTTAGATGGATTGGGAATCAGCTGGTTTCCCCTGTCATAGCCAATACTCCAGAGGACAGGAGCAAGATTCAAAACGATCTCGACAGATTAGAGAGATGGGCCAAAACTAACAAAATAAAGTTCAACAGGGACAAATGCAAGATACTCCACTTAGGCAGAAAAAACGAAATGCAAAGATACAGAATGGGGGACAATGATGCCTGGCTTGAGAGCAGTATGTGTGAAAAAGATCTTGGAGTCCTCATGGACAACAAGTTAAACATGAGCCAACAATGTGATGTGGTGGCAAAAAAAGCCAATGGGATTTTGGCCTGCATCAATAGGAGCAAGTAATGCTATCCCTCTATTCTGCTTTGGTTAGACCACACCTGGAATATTGTGTCCAATTCTGGGCACCACAATTGAAGAGAGATATTGACAAGCTGGAATGTGTCCAGAGGAGGGCGACTAAAATGATCAAGGCTCTGGAGAACAAGCCCTATGAGGAGTGGCTTGAGGAGCTGGGCATGTTTAGCCTGAAGAAGAGAAGGCTGAGATATGATAGCCATGTATAAATATGTGAGAGGAAGCTACAGGGAGGAGGGAGCAAGCTTGTTTTCTGCTTCCTTGGAGACTAGGACACGGAATAATGGCTTCAAACTACAAGAAAGGAAATTCCATCTGAACATTAGGAAGAACTTCCTGACGGTGAGAGCCATTCAGCAGTGGAACTCTCTGCCCGGAGTGTGGTGGAGGCTCCTTCTTTGGAAGCTTTTAAACAGAGGCTGGATGGCCATCTGTCAGGGGTAATTTGAATGCAATATTCCTGCTTCTTGGCAGGGGGTTGGACTGGATGGCCCATGAGGTCTCTTCTAACTCTTTGATTTTATGATTCTATGATTCTATAGGCAGTAAGAGCACCTAAAGCTTTGGATAGTTTCTGTTCAGCCATTCCAAAGTTCCTTGCTTGGGTGGTGATGGCACAATCGTCAGCATAGATGAAACTCTCTGTCCCATAATAATAATATTGCAGAAGTCAAAGGCAGAATGAGGAAGTAATATCTTAGAAGGGTCAGAAATATCTTGAAATCAATGCTGAGTGGAGGAAATAGATCAAGGACAGTCAATATGTGGGCTGAGCCTGTAGTATGCTACACTTCAGGCATAGTTAACTGGACACAAACCGAATTGGACACCCTGGATAGATAAACATGGAAAATTACAGTAAATCGAGCACCCAAGAATTGACATAGGTGGACTCTCCCTAGCAAGGCCTGACGGAGGAAGAGGGAGGGCTGCTGCAAGTCAAGCAATGAGTAGAGGGAGAAAAAAGGAGCCTGGAAGAAGACATCTAAGAAAACCAAGAGCCAAGCAAGTCCTTCAGGCTGAGATGCTGAATGCCAAACAATCAAAAGAAGAGTGCAATGGCTTGTAACATAAAAAGAGAAGTGGCCAAGCAAGCCATTTCATGGGCAGTATTTGAAGATCATTGACGGGAAGCTCGACAGCAAGGAAACATGGGAGTGGCTTAGAAGGAGAACTCTGAAAAAGGAAACCAAAGGCCTGAATTTTGCTGCACAAGAACAAGCCTTATGAACTAATTGAATAATAAAAAAGAATGGAAAAGTCCTACAATGACCCCAAGTGCCGTTTATGCAAAGACAGTGGAGTACTTTATTTGCAGTTGCAAGAAAATAGCCCAGACTGGCTATATGGAACATCACAACAGGTAAACAGCAATGGTGCACTGGAACCTTTGCAAGAAGTATGGCCTCGCCTGCAGCAAAACCTGGTCTGAGCACAAGCAGGAAAAGACCATGGAAAACGAAGACGCAAAAATCCTCTGTCCAAACTTATCTCCCTCTATGAACTACTACGGAGATTAAGATCATTTGGGGAGGCCCTGCTCTCAGTCCCGCCTCTGTCAGAAGTGCGGTTGGCGGGGACGAGAGACAGGGCCTTCTCAGTGGTGGCTCCTCAACTATGGAACTTCCCTAGTGAAATTAGTGCAGCTCCCTTCCTCCTGACATTTAGGAAGAAAGTAAAAACGTGGTTATGTGACCAAGCTTTCAGACAACAAAGCTTGTAGTGCAATAGGTTAATAAGGAATAGTGAACGGACCAATGGAACAACTATGGATTTGATTTTGAATGGCGTGATTTTAATAACGGTTTTAAAATCATGTTGTTTATCAGTGGGTTTTAATATACAGTAGATTTTCACTTATCTGACGTAAATGAGCCAGCAGAACATTGGATAAACGAAAATGTCGGATAATATGGAGTCTCCTACTGTTACCCATCCGATATGCCACTAGACACCTAGAATACTAACAACAGGGACACAAGGGGTTCAGGCAAGGCAATGCCTCGGGGCTGGAGATGCCCAGTAGAAAGTGACTGGATGTGGAAGAGGAGTGTGGAAATCACGTAGGGAAGGAGGGAGGTTACTTCCGCTTCTGGTCCTGCCTCTTTCCTCCCTCCCTCCTCCTCCTCCTCCTCCTCCTCCTCGTCTTGCCCTTTTCACTGATTGGGAATGGAGAGAGAGTTGGGGGGCGCTCCTTTAATTGAAAGGAAAATGCTGGAGGAAAAGGGGATGTCAGATAAGAGCATCGGATAAGACGGAACGTCGGATAAGCAAAAGTCGGAGAAGCGAGACTCTACTGTAAATGTTATTATATTATCGATGTTTAATTTTTCTATGCTTTATGTCTAAATGTTCTTTTATGTTTATGTTTTAATTTGGTTTGGTTAATTTATAGTTATATGTTATGGTCTTGCTATCATCTTTTGGCTTTCACATATGTTTACGGCATTGAATTTTGTCTTTATAATTTTGGAAACCACTTTGAGTTACCTTAGGGGGAGAAAAGAGGTATATAAATTTAGTAAATAAATAAATAAATAAATCACACCAGATATAACGGTGGTGGAAAAGAAACATGTTTTTATCATAGACTAGCATACCCACCACACATTGCTGTGTCCAACCTTCCCTCCCTCTTTCTCTCCTTCTTTCTTTCTCTCCTTCCTTCCCTCCCTCTTTTTCCTTCCCTTCTTCTTTCCTCCTTCTCTACCTGTTTCTTTCCTTGCTTCCTTTGCTCTTTCGTTCCATCCTTCCTTGTCTCTTTCCTTCCTTACTTCCTTCCCTCACTCTTTCTTTCATTCCTTCTCTCCTTCCTTCCCTCTGTCTTTCCTTCTTTTTTTCACTTTTTATTTCCTTCCTTCCTTCTCTACCTTTTTTTCCTTCCTTCTCTCTTTCCCTCCTTCTTTCTCTTTCTCTCCCTTCTTCTCTCCTTCCTTCCTTCTCTACCTTTCTTTCCTTCCTTCTCTCTTTCCCTCCTTCCTTCTCTCTTTCTCTCCCTTCTTCTCTCCTTCCTTCCTTCTCTACCTTTCTTTCCTTCCTTCTCTCTTTCCCTCCTTCTTTCCCTCTTTCTCTCCCTCCTTCTCTCCTTCCTTCCTTCTCCTTCCTTCCTTCTTTCCTTCCCCCTTTCTGTGTGTGTATATGTGTTTTGTGTGTGTGTATGTGTATATATATGCATGTATGTGTGTTTGTGTATATATGTGGTTTTGTGCATGTATTGTAATGTATTTTTTGTTTCTTGGCTTTTTAAGCCTCTTCCACTGTGGTTTTCAGTGTTTTTATGAGTGATGGTCACTCGTTGGACTGTTAGGTGTATTGTGTCCAAATTTGGTGTCAATTCACCCAGTGGTTTTTGAGTTATGTTAATTCCACAAATGAACATTACATTTTTATTTATATAGATGTTGCACATGCCTAGTTGTTGACATCAAGGCACCATTCTGATCTCAGCCACAGGGGGGCAGCAGGCAGCCTTCCAAAGGCCTCCCATGTCTTTATTTTCCAATATAATCTTTATTGATGAAACATAAGAAATAGGGAGGGGCACAAGAATAGATATAGATTAGGGTCATACCCTCTTTCATATCTTATATTTTCATCTTCTTCCATTGTTGTCTAATGCAAAAAAAAAGGTTCTATGACTTTAAACAAACTTTAAAAAAAGGAAAGAAAAGCTAGAAAGCGTTTCTTATCTAGACTAAAACAAAAGAATAGAAAAGTGACTATAGAACATATAGAATAATAGAAGACACTATTTATTTATTTATTTATTTATTTATTTTGTATAAAAAGGATTGCATAAATTAGTATAAAATCTTTTGACCAAAAACGGGCAACAGCAATGGCATTGTCTGTAGCCTCCAACAATTCTTCCTCTGTACATGAGGCAGGGCATAGTGGACAAGCATGCAGATGCGTAGTTGTCTGTTCTGCTCCACAATCACACAAGGTTTGGGATTCTTTCAGGTAGTGCCATTTTGCCAGGGTGTCTTTTGATCTGCCCACTCCACTTCTGAGTTTATCTAGGGACTTCCAAGTTGCCCATTCTTGGTTTGCCTCTGGAGCAAGACCCTTGTGGGGGGCCATCCAGTTGGGATTTCCTGGTTTAGCTGCCCAGAGGGATACCCTTGCTTTAGCTTGGAGGGACGCCAAGAGGAATAGTAATTCTCATAAAGCTTTCCCTTGATTTGAGTCTGCTGGGAGGAGGCTAGTAGACATGTAGTGGGTGGCTTTCACATTGTTCAACCTTATTTCTCTCACATTTAGTAGCAACTTTCCGTCACACATCGGGGGTGGGAGTGGGGGTGGGGGCAATGCCAACTAGCTTGTAGAGTTTTTCAACAGGTGTAGGTTTAAGACATCCTGTGATTATTCTGCATGTTTCAAGAAGACACTATGTAACACTATTTTTGTTCCTGGTTTGTTTTTGGTTATCTTGGCTTGTGGGGAAAGCTCAGGCTTGATGTGCTCCTGGACCCATTTACACTATGTCTCATGATTATTATCATTGTTAGTTTAATATTTTAATATAAAGACCAAAACAAAAGCACGTGCAGGGATTGGCCAGAGATTTCCCTGAATTCATTGGCAGGAGGGGGCGATCCCTGTTGTGGGAAGAAGAACAGCTGATCATTGCTGGGTTCAAAGGTCCAGCCTTTTGTAGAGATGACAGAAGGGGATTTTTTTTGTCGTGTCAGGAGTGACTTGAGAAACTGCAAGTTGCTTCTGGTGTGAGAGAATTGGCCATCTGCAAGGACCCCAGGGGACACCCAGATGTTTTGATGTTTTATCATCCTTGTGGGAGGCTTCTTTCATGTCCCCCCATGAGGAGCTGGAGCTGATAAAGGGAGCTCATCCGTGCTCTCCCCGGATTCGAACCTGTGACCTGTCAGTCTTCAGTCCTGCTGGCACAGGGGTTTAACCCACTGTGCCACCGGGGGCTCCTACAGAAGGGGATGATGACGTGGGTGTGCAGATGACCCCTTGATTAACTTCAATGTCCAGAGACAAAGGTGCAAGACCCCAAAACAATGAAGTGTGTAACAATCCCAAATGACCAGGGCCTTGGATGCCTATTGAGAAGACTAATGCATTCATATCTGTTTAGCCTTCTCTTCCATGGGAATGGCAAGCTTCAGTTTTTTTTTAACCAGATAAACATTTTAAGCTCATATTGATGACAACAGTATCATCTGTTTCACATATATATACAAATGGACCTGATATTATCTCTTGGGAGATCGCTGGAGGGACCTTTATGGCAATCTCTGTTCCCAGCGGATTATGCAGACACGGGACACAGCGGAGCAGCTGCCTTCAGGATACATTGAATATAACTTTATAAATAGAGACATTGACACAGTACACAAGCAATACAAGTTACACAGAAAATATCAATTTTATACATTCCAATTCAAACAATCTTTCCAGATGATGGGCCAAAACTAACACAATGAAGCTCAACAGGGACAAATGCAAGAGACTCCACTTAGGCAGAAGAAAGGAAATGCAAAGAAACAGAATGGGCGATGAGGCCTGGCTTGAGAGTAGGACGTGTGGAAAAGAACTTGGAGTCCTCGTGAGGAGGAAGGGAAACAGGAGCCAGGAATGTCATGTGGCAATTTAAGATGCCAATGGGATTCTGTCCCTCCTCTGGTAATGCTCCCCCTCTATTCTAATCTGCCTTGGTCATACTTGCATACTGTGTCCAATTCTGAGCACCACAATTGAAGGGAGATGTTGACAAGCTGGAATGTGTCCAGAGGAGAGCTATTAAAATGATCAAGGGTCTCAAGAACAAGCCCTATGAGGAGTGGCTTAAAGAGCTGGGCATGTTTAGCCTGCAGAAGAGAAGGCGGAGGGGAGACATGACGAGGGCCAAAATCAAGATGTGAGGGGAAGTCATAAGGAGGAGGGAATAGGCATCCTTCTGCTTCTCTGGAGACTAGGATGCGGAGCAATGGCTTCAAATGACAGGAAAGGAGATTCCACCTGAACACGAGGAAGAACTTCCTGACTGTGTGTGAGAGAGAGCTGTTCAGCAGTGGAACTCTCTCTGTCCCGGAGTGTGGTGGAGGCTCCTTCTTTGGAAGCTTTTAAGCTGGATTGCCATCAGTCGGGGTGCTTTCAACGCGATTTTCCTGCTTCTTGGCACAATGGGGTTGGATTGGATGCCTCACGAGGTCTCTTCCAACTCAATGATTCCATGATTTTATGAAAAGGATCATCTGTCTCACCTGATATTATCTCGATTGGGAGATTGTTGGAGGGATCTTTAAAGCAATCTCTGTTCCCAGGGGATTACACAGACAGGGTGGTGTCGACAGCCCCCGCCCAGCAATTGCTCTGCACTGCAGCAGAGAGTTCCGCAGTTCCTGGCCGCTCGTCCCTGCTCAGCCCCGCAGCCGGGGGTTTGCTGTGGATGCCCATAGAAGACCCTGGAGAGGTGACTGGGCAGGAGGCCCGGTCCTTGGGCGGGAGACATAGTTTCCCAAGGGCCGAGCCATGGATTTTGTTGTTTTTCAACCCAGAGCCCATCTGCTGACTTCTGCCTGAAGAATGACTCTCTGCTGCGTGATTTGGACTGTTTGCCACATCCGTTGCCACAAACTTTCCACAGAAGCATGGGGTTTCTAGTTCTTTTTTAATAAAATGATTATGATGTGGGGTGGGATAGGAAATTTTATGTGAACCTTGTATAAGAAATTATTGTATGAAATGTGGTTTGTTTCCCCCTCTCCCTTGACTTTTGCCCTACAAAAAGTGACCAGGAACTGTTGCAATGCCCGAGGGAAGATCTTTGTCTCTCTTGAAACTCATTTTGATTGACTCATCTGCATGAAACAATAGCCATTGATTTCCTTATCTCATTCTCTGAGCATGTCTGGTGAGAAAAGGAAGTCCATGAGGTTGGGAAAAAAAGATGATTAAAAATTACAAAGGGCAGCGTTGATCCCCTTTGAGGTCCGCAGCCCGACCCTGTTGTTTCTCCCCCCCCCCCCCAAACCCATCATAGACAGGAAAACTTTTGTTTGTGGCGATCACACCTTGCCAGCCGAGACAAAGCCTTGCATTCCAGCTGGCTGACAACTCCTAATCCCATCATTCCCCCCCCCCCCCCATTGTCCACGGTCATCCCGCCTCCCGGCTTCTGATTCGTCCATCTTCAGAAGCGGTAGAAGAGTGCTGGTTGGCCTCCCAGAGGCGGCGGAACTCGCTGATTGGCCCAGAGGCAAGGCGGGCCACCAAGCCTCCTCCCAGCTGTTCAGCTGCCAGCCAATCAGCACGAAGCCGGCTGGCAAGGGGCAGGCGGGAATTTTGAAATGGTTTTCTTTGTCTTTTCTCTATAAAATGCCTGTAAAATTCTGTAGCAGCATGCTTGTGGTGGAATGATCCCTGCAATGCTTCCGATATCAGCTGAATCGCTAATAAAACACCTCGGTCGCTTGAAAAACTTCTTCCACTTTGGTGACGATTTATTATTTTCAATATTAATATTTTTATCGCTGAAATTGGCTTTCTCTGGCCTCACCAAGGTTTATTAAGGACTCTCTTTGGTGCAGTCCTCGGGATCTCCCTAGCTGGGGAGATCCTCCTAAAAGTAGCTCGATATCAAGGGGACATGGTGGAGCAGCTGTCTTCACGAAACATTGAATTCCAGTTTATACATTTAGAAATTGATACAGTACACAAGCAATACAAGTTACACAGAAAAATATCAATTTTATACATTTATTAATGGGCTTAGCTTTGATAGGGTTTGGATACAGTTGCTACTGGGTTCTGGAACCTCCAAGGGCTTCGACATTACAAATCTTTGGAAGAGTGGGAAATGTTTTAAAAAATAAATGAAAAATCACATTTCTTGCTTGAAGTCTTCTTATTGTCCATAAAGTTTGCTATGGCTCAACAACATCTGTGTAACAGGGAAGTGAGGGAGTGATCCTGCAATGAAGCAAGAAGGAGCCACAAAACGAAATCCTCCCCGGCCTTATGCGCTGTCTCTCTTTGCCACCTGCTTTTCTTGGACAGATGTAAAAGAAAAAGGAGAGCGGCTCAGGGGGCTCATAAATCACAATTCCTCTTGCAGAAGACTCCTTTCCCTTCACTGCGCTGCTTTTCTTTTTCCTCCTTTGCCTTTCCCCTTTTTCTTTCTCTCGCTGCCATTTGCGAAGTACATAAATAAATAAACATCATAAAATTTTTAAGGTAAACCTATTCTTTGGTTAATGCGGGGAGTTTATGATCAGCTGCTCTGATTTAATGGCCATAGAGCCATTCAGTTGTTAACAAATCAATATTTTCCTTAGAAACAGTACGGATCGGCCATAAATATCCCCATATTTGCAGGCGCTCAGCCACATAAGTCACGGTGGGAGCAGCCGTAATGAGTTACATGATGCCAGTGTCAAAGGGAATATTTATTAGGGGATAATGAAAGTGGGATGAACGGCCCGAAAAAGTAAACCCGCAGATCTGTTCATAATTCTCCTCTTTCTCAGCAGGTCTGTCTTGGAAAGAGTCCTGTTTATTCTTAGGAGGACAAAGTAGTTGGGTAGCCCACATCATTTATTTAGGTTTCCAGCACGTAAGCCAACCTGTTCAGGTATTTACACCTCACAAGAAGCACTTTGCTGGATGTTTTTAGGCCATTTCTGAGTCTCAGGACACTCAAGCACATTGTTTCTCAACTTGGGGTTTAGGACCCGTCAGGGGGGGTCACGGGGGGGGGGTGTCAGAGGGGTCGCCAAAGACCATCAGAAAGCACATAATTTTCTGTTGGTCATGGGGGTTCCCACCAAAAGCCCTCCTCTGCTGTGATTGGCTAGCCTCTCAGCTGTTCCATCCCCTATGAGCTCTTATATCGTGGTGAAGGGTCTTTGAGTGAAATTTGCAAATGCTAAGCAAGGGGCTTTGAATGAAATTAACAGCAAAAGAGAAACATACCCTTTCTCTGTAGAAAAGGAGCAACAGGGAAGAAAATGTTTTTAAGAAACAAGATGTGACATGTAAAGTTTGGAAGTTGTGTTGTGGTTAAGTTCAAAGGTTGTGGTTAAGCGCAGAGTTTGCAGGTACAAGAAGGTACTTTCCATCAAAAGGTCAAGGGAGAGGGGCTGGAAAGAGAGTACTTTGCATGACCTATTTATTGAGTATAAAAGTCATCAGAAAAAAAGGAGGGGGGCGGCAGTCACTTGAAGGGTAGCATCTGCGTATGCTGCCAGGCTGTCTGTCTTCTTCATGAAGAAACTAAAATAAACCTTGTTTTTTTATCTTTTTTTGGGACTGTCTCCTTCCTTACGTGTTCCCGTGATGTGGACCTAAGAAGACCGAATTTAGGTCTCTAACAGTGGTAATTCCTATCTCAACTCAGTGTTTTATAATTTTATGTATATTGGGCCCACCCACTGTGATTGATTTTTACTTTTTATTCACTTTATGTTCTATTTATTTTATTGTGATGATATTTTTGGTTGTTCTGTATTTTTGCTGTTATGTATTATCGGGCTTGGCCTCATGTGAGCCGCCCCGAGTTCCCTCCTCCTCCTCCTCCTCCTTCTCTTCTTCTTCTTCTTAGGGGAGAGCTGTTTCTGAGACTCCAAGTGGGGAGGGAAGAGCAGGCATGCTCAGCCCATGGCACAGAAAACTGGGCGACTTGGAAGGCTCTGAACAGACGGTGCTTTGGCACCACGAGATGCAGAGCCAACCTTCAGAAATGGGGCTACAAAGTGGAATCCATGACATGCGAGTGTGGAGAAGAGCAAACCACATGCGAGTGTGGAGAAGAGCAAACCACAGACCACAAGCTGCAATGCAACCTGAGCCCTGCCACATGCACAATGGAGGACCTTCTTGCAGCAACACCAGAGGCACTCCAAGTGGCCAGCTACTGGTCAAAGGACATTTAATCAACCACCAAGCTTGCAAACTTTGTGTTTTGTTTGTCTGTTTGTTTGTTTGTTAAAAAATGCAATGCAACTGTTTGGTCTGCCCCTGACACGATAAATAAATAAGCCCATGGCAGAGTGGTACGTATGTGCGGGGCAAGGGAGAGCGTGTGAAGCTGGAGGGACGGTCATGCCAGCGAGTCCCTTCAAGGCATGGGGGCTCTGTGTGGGAAGTTTGGCCGTGTGCTGTCACACGCTGGGCCTGTGAAAGAGTCTGTAGACAGGACGTGTTTTCTGAATGCCCAACGGGACGCCGGGGGTGCCTCGGCTGAGAGGCCTTTCGGATTTCCCCACACAAAGACTTAGAAAGTTCAACAAAGTTTTTATTGTATTGTTGAAGGCTTTCATGGCTGGAATCACTAGGTTCTTGTAGGTTTTTTTGGGCTATAGGGCCATGTTCTAGAGGCATTTCTCCTGACGTTTCGCCTGCATCTATGGCAAGCATCCTCAGAGGTAGTGAGGTCTGTCCATTTTCCTATTTCCAACAGACCTCTGAGGATGCTTGCCATAGATGCAGGCAAAACGTCAGGAGAAATGCCTCTAGAACATGGCCCTATAGCCCGAAAAAACCTACAAGAACCTAAAGTTTTTATTGTTGCTTAAATATTCAATAAATCAAACAAATACTTCAGGGCTTTGAATCAACTGGTGGCTTGCTTAAATCTTGTCCATAAGGGACAGGCAACTTTCTTCATAAACTGTTTCTTCCTTCTACAAGGGAAATCCTTGACCCCTCCCTGGGCAATCCGATTTAAGCTCTGCTGGCGTGGGCCCCTACACCTAGTCCAAATTGCTTTATGGCTGCCGAGAGTGGTCCTTACCAAACAGAGTCCTTTAGTAGATTTCCAAGAGGAAAGAAGGCTTTCAATTCCTAGTGGAGGCTGGCTGTAAAACCGTGGAGCTGTATTTCTCCAGCAAGGAGCTGGCTGTAGAGTTGTGGAACTAAATTCCCCAACAAAGGCTATGCCGTAGTTCTCTGTAGAGCTGTGGGACTGGATCCCTCCAGCAAAGCTGTAAAAGACAAAGTTTTCTACAGGTGGAACTTATTCACGTCCTGTATGAAAGGCTTCTCTGTGTGAACTGAACTAGAGGTCCCCCTTTTCCCTCCTTAACCCAGAAAAAGGGGCGGAACTAAAAAACATAATGATAATTGATGGGTCATTGGCCCTATAATTGCTAACCAAGGGAAGCCACTTTATTGCAAAATGAATGGAACTTTGGAATACATGCAAAAAGTCAATAGAAAGGAAAGAAGTTGGAGCTCCTGGTACAGCCGTACCAGCACAGGCTCAATTCTATCATTGGTGGGGTTCAGAATGCTCTTTGATTGTAGAGTAACTACAAATCCCAGCAACTACAACACCCAAATATCAAGTTCTATTTTCCTCAAACTCCACCAGTGTTCACATTTGGCATATTGAATATTCGTGCCAAGTTTGGTCCAGATCCATCATTGTCTGAGTCCACAGTGCTCTAGGGATGTAGGTGAACTACAACTCCAAAATTCAAGGTCAATGTCCACTAAACCCTTCCAGTATTTTCTCTTGGTCATTGGAATTCTGTGTGCTAAGTTTGGTTCTATTTCATCATTGGGGGAGTTCAGAATGCTCTCTGATTGTTGGTGAACTATAAATCCCAGCAACTACAACTCCCACGTGACAAAATCAATCCCCCTCCCCCAGCTCCACCAGTATTCAAATTTGGACATATCGGGTATTTGTGCCAAATTTGGTCCAGTGAATGAAAATACATCCTGCATATCAGATATTGACATAATGATTCATAACAGAAGCAAAATTACAGTTATGAAGTAGCAATGAAAATAATATAATGGTTTGGGGGTCACCACAACATGAGAAACTGCATTAAGGGGTCGCGGCATTAGGAAGGTTGAGAAACACTACTTAAGCAGGATAGGGTATTCGTATTCGAACTCAAGGTAGAGATTTCATGGAGTTTGGTGAGACCTGGATTTGTGTCTCGTGAAAGAAGAAACTTCAGCTGAGCTTTTGGCCATGATGCAGGCGATTGGTGCCATTGTGTGGGACTTCCTGGCATCTCCAAAAAGAGCCCTGTTCACCGATGGAAATGCAGCCAGCTCCAAGCATTACGGGTATCAGATTGAGGGTCCTTTGGAGCAACCTGTAATGCAAGGAATGGGGCATTGTGGGGTCCTTCTCCTGACTCATATTCAAAAACGACTGCTTGGAGGGATCTGGGAAAATAAGGGTCTTATCTTCTGCTTTTGAAAGGCCTTTGTGATACAGAAGCAACACCACCACACCACCCATTGCATTTGAAAAATTTGCAGTGTTTGGCTCGGCTCCCACGTTTCAGAACAAGATGCTAATTAATGAACAGAAGCAGCAGATGGGGTCCCATTTGCATAAATCTGCATAGGCAGGCTCTTAGGTAAACAGCACAGCAGCCCAAAAAGGATTCCTGATGTGCGGGGAGTTCTTCCTTGGCCCAGAAGAACCCTTTGGGCCCCTTTGTGTTCCATTGGCTCTTGGATTCCCAGTTTTCTCCTATTTTCCTACTTAAATGCCAAAGCCTTAAAAGTTACCTGTGGAAGAAGGTCAGTTGGCACGGAGTGAGGCTCCTGGCATTCTCTCCAGACTGACCCTGGCTCTACTCGAGAAAATAATATGTATACAATGTTCTATAGAGATGGTAGCTAAAATGGGAATGTTGAAGGTTTATTCATTTTGTGTCAAAATTATTGCATAAATAAGTATAAAAATGATAAATTAGAGGGAGCACAAGCGGCTAAATAATTTTAGACCAAAAACAGGCAACAGTGACTGCATTGTTTGTAGCCTCCAACGATTATTCCTTTGTATTGTCGAAGGCTTTCATGGCTGGAATCACTGGGTTGTTGTAGGGTTTTTGGGCTATATGAACATGTTCTAGAAGCATTCTCTCCTGACGTTTTGCCTGCATCCAGAGGCGGCCCTAGGTAATGTTCAACGGTAAGCAAACAGTATTTTGGCACCCCTTCCCAACCAATCACTGATATATATTTTCTGTTTGTCGTGGGAGTTCTGTGTGCCATATTTGGTTCAATTCCATCACTGGTGGAGTTCAGAATGCTCTTTGATTGTAGGTGAACTATACATCCCAGTAACTACAACTCGCATATGTCAAGGTCTATTTTCTCCCAAGAGCACCTCAAGAGCACCCCTGGGAAAAATCAACTATACTGCAAATGCTTACTTTGCGTAATGGATTGAACCGCCCCTGCTTGCAAATCTGCCACTTTCCATACGTACACCATCTCTCTCCTTCCCATGGAGCAGAGCATAGGGGGTGGAAAAGACTCCTCAGTCTGCCAAACTTTGAGCATTATTAGATTGACTCTTTTATAGGAATATTCTGCTGATGTAGTCCCAAAGTTGTAAATTAATGATAAACGCCTTCCATTCTGGCTCCCTAACTTGAGAGCCATTCAGCAATGGGACTCTTTGCCCCGGAGTGTGGTGGAGGCTCCTTCTTTGGAAGCTTTTAAACAGAGGCTGGATGGCCATCTGTCAGGGGTGCTTTGAATGCAATATTCCTGCTTCTTGGCAGGGGGTTGGACTGGATGGCCCATGAGGTCTCTTCCAACTCTAGGATTCTATGATTCCATCTCAGTTTCCTGGTCAGATGTTGAGCTTCTTGATTGGTGCTGATCTTATTTTGACTTCCTTCTTAACATTGTAAACCTTTCTGTTATCTCTTATCGGAGTTTACTTTTCATCTCTTATTAGCAACTTTTAATTACAGTCCAGCAAGCAGGTAGTTCGTCATTGTAGGTCTGGGTCTTTTATTGATGTTTCCAAAATTATTAGCTCTATACTGCGCCCGTATCTTGGGAAGTCTGACTTGGCCATGGTAGTCCACGCTCTGGTTACATCCCGTTTAGACTACTGCAACACTCTCTACGTGGGGTTGCCTTTGAAGACGGCTTGGAAGCTCCAATTAGTCCAACGGTCGGCAGCCATGTCACTAACAGGAGCGGAGCACAGGGAGCATACAGCTCCTCTGCTGCACCAGCTCCACTGGCTGCCGATTTGCTACCGGGCTCAATTCAAAGTGCTGGCGTTGGCCTTTAAAGCCCTAAACGGTTCTGGCCCAACCTACCTATCCGAACGTATCTCGGCCTATCAGCCCACCAGGACCCTAAGATCTTCTGGGGAGGCCCTGCTCTCTATCCCGCCTGCTTCACAGGTGCGGCTGGCGGGGACGAGAGACAGGGCCTTTTCTGTGGTGGCCCCTCGACTATGGAACGCCCTTCCCATGGAGGTAAGATCAGCCCCCTCGCTGATGGTGTTCCGAAGAAGATTAAAAACCTGGATGTTCGGACAGGCATTTGGTTAATTCGGTGCAATGAATGTGATGATTAAAGGATTGGTAATATGGACGACGAAACTGGATCACGATTTTAGTCAGGAGATGCATTGGATTGTTATTGATGTACCATTATTGTGTATTATGTTTTTATGGTTTTAAATTGTATACTGTTGACTATTGTATTTGGTATTTTGTTGTAAACCGCGTTGAGTCGCCAGCTAGGCTGAGAAACAGCGGTATACAAGTACAGTAAATAAATAAATAAATAAATATACATCCTCCCATTCCTCCATTCATTCCCACATATCATATTAAACCCACATTTATAAAATCTGCACATTAAAGTTTTGTGATAGTGGAGGCTTCTTCTTTGGAGGAGTTGAAACAGAGGCTGGGTGGCCATCTGTCGCAGGGGCTTTGAATGCGATATTTTTTTGCTTCTTTGCAGAATGGTGTTGGACTGGATGGCCCACCAGGTCTCTTTCAACTCAAGGATTCTATGATTCTAGATGCCTTGCATAAGGAGAAGCACAAATTAGTCATAAGAGCAACAGCCTTCCTGGCAGACCCCAATTCAGCCCTGGATGTGTTATGCATTGCCATTTGGAGACTTGGAGGATTCTCTTAAATCCTTAACAGGCACATTATCTTACATTTGGGATTCATCATCTCTCCGCACAAGGAGCGCAAGGAGCCACATCCGTCTCAATTAGCCTCATGTCCTGACAGATGTTTATAAATTAAGCAGAGGAGATGGGAGGAACAAGGCAAGCAAAAGCCCACGGGGACCACCGACTCCTCCTGGACCCTGGCCTGAATCCAGGGCTTGGAGGGAGCGCTGTGTGAAGGCGTTTCAGGTGAAGTCAGATATGAGTTGCTGTGAGTTTTCCGGGATGTGGCCATGTTTCCAACTATGGCAGGCATCCTCAGAGTTTATGAGAGTTTATGTTGGAAATGAGGCAAGTGGGGTTTACATATCTGTGGAATGTTCAGGGTGAGAGAAAGAACTCTTGTTTGTATTGTCGAACTCTTGTTTGTTTGAGGCAAGTGTGAATGTTTCAATTGTGTCCAATTCTGGGCACCACAGCTGAAGAGAGATATTGACAATCTGGAATGTGTCCAGAAGAGGGCGACTAAAATGATCAAGGGTCTGGAGAACAAGCCCTATGAGGAGCGGCTTAAAGAGCTGGGCATGTTTAGCCTGAAGAAGAGAAGGCTGAGAGGAGACATGATGAGAGCCATGTATAAATATGTGAGGGGAAGTCATAGGGAGGAGGGAACGAACTTGTTTTCTGCTGCCCTGGAGACTAGGACGCTATGGAGCAATGGCTTCAAACTACAAGAAAGGAGATTCCATCTGAACTTTAGGAAGAACTTGACTGTGAGAGCCGTTCAGCAGTGGAACTCTCTGCCCCAGAGTGTGGTGGAGGCTCCTTCTTTGGAAGCTTTTAAACAGAGACTGGATGGCCATCTGTCAGGGGTGCTTTGAATGCAATATTCCTGCTTCTTGGCAGGAGGTTGGAGTAGATGGCCCGTGAGGTCTCTTCCAACTCTGTGATTCTATGAATCTAACCCTTTGAGTCCCTGTTGTTAGTAAACATTAGTAAAAGTAAACATTGGGGTGCATCTATGCTGCAGAATGAATCACTTTAATTGCCTTGGTTCAATGCTATGTTATCCTAGGGGATCCCATAGCACTGAGTCAATGCAATTAAATGAGAGATGATGTCCCTCAAAGAGGAGCTCCTGGAGCAGCTTTCCCTTTGGCTTTGGCACAGCACCAAGAGGCGCATATGATGCAAATTGAGACACACCCTAAGTTTGGTGAGGTCATTTACCCCAAAAGGTGAGCATTAGACTCGAGCCAATAGGGAAGCTCATCTTCAAAGCGACTATGGGATGCTTCTAAAGGAAATTTCTTGGCCACCAGGCGGCAGTGCTTACTCACCAAAATCTCGTAGCAGATTCGGGCTGGTGATGTTGCCTTGGGTTTTAGTCTGAGCTTCAAAGGGCTTCAAATTGTATACTAATGCTTTTATGTAAAGCCCTGTGGAGTCCACTTTGGGAGAGATTAAGCGGGGGATTAATAATAATAATAATAATAATAATAACAATAATAAGAACAAACCAGTAAAGATGGTCCCAGTGGTGATCGGAACACTGGGTATAGTGCCTAAAGACCTTGGCCTGCACTTAAACACAATAACTGATCTGCAGGATGTATTTTCATTCACTGGACAAAATTTGGCACAAATACCCGATACTCCCAAATTTGAATACTGGTGAGGTTGGGAGTATTGATTTTGTCACTTGGGAGTTGTAGTTGCTGGGATTTATAGTTCACCTACAATCAAAGAGCATTCTGAACTCCACCAACGATAGAATTGAACCAACCCCCCCCCCCCCCCCACACACACACACACATACACAGAACTCCCATGACCAACAGAAAATACTGGAAGGGTCTGGTAGTGTTTGGGAGTTGTCGTCCACCTACATCCAGAAAGGACTTTGGACTCAAACAGTGATTAATCTGGACCATGAATACTCAATATGGCCAAATGTGAACACTGGTGGAGTTTGGGGGAAATAGACCTTGACATTTGGGAGTTGTAGTTGCCGGGATTTATAGTTCCCCTACAATCAAAGAGCATTCTGAACCCCACAAAAGATAGAAATGGGCCATACTTTCCACACAGAATGCCCATTCCTTGAAGGGATGGTGCAAGCCTCCCTCCTGCCTCAGACGCTCTCCCTTACCCCGCACATGTGTACCATGCTGCTATACGCTGAGCACGCCTGCTCTCTCCTGCAATCCCTTTCCAATGCCAGAGATACAGTTTAATGGTGTAACATTAGAAAATGTCGACCATTTCCAATACCTTGGCAGCCACCTCTCCACCAAACTCAACATCAACATCGAAATACAACCGCCTGAGCTCTGCGAGTGCAGCATTTTTCTGAATGAAGCAGAGAGTGTTTGAGGACCGGACATCCGTAGGGAGACCAAGGTGCTGTTTATAAAGCTATTGTCCTCCCAACCCTGCTATATGTCTACGAAATGTGGACTGTCTACAGATGTCACATGCAACACCTGGAATGTGACATGCAACACCTGGAACATCAGCGCTGCCTCTGGAAAATCCTGCAAATCTCTTGGGAAGAAAGATGGACAAACATCAGCGTGCTGGAAGAAGCAAAGACCACCAGCGTTGAAGCGATCGTCCTCCACCATCAACTCTGCTGGACCGGCCACGTTGTCTGGATGCCCGACCACCATCTCCCAAAGCAGTTGCTCTACTCCGAACTCAAGTTGTCTGTCCCTTCCTGATCATCCAAGGAGAAGACCATTCATTGCTCCTGAACTCTTTTGTATCCAAAAGGCTGGTTTCAACAGAAGGCAAAGCACAGCCAGGCCTCTCTTTCTCTGCCCCCTCCTTGCTTCCCTTCCATGACTCAGGAGCTGCAAATTATCCCACATTAATCCTGCTCGCGGCCCCTCCATCTACGAGTAGCTGCTGTTTTTCAGAAATAACTAACGCTCGTCTTAATCACATCTCTGCCGTGCGGCTTTTGGGTGTCACGGCAACGTGTTCTGAAGCGCCGGGTCCCAGGCTGAACGCTTTTGCGCTCCTCCGGGTCGGGCTGAATGGGAAACTAGCTCAGTTTGCAATTAGAATAATGGAAGCGATCTTTCAAAGACACGCCATCCCTCCTCCTCTGCCTCCCTGACCCAGTGCATGGTGGGAACATTGGGAAACCAAATTTGCAGGAACAAAACAACCAAGTGGCATGGGAAATGTGGGGCAGAGGTCTGTGAAGACCTGGTGGGGCTGACCTATCTTCAGGTCCTCAGGGGTTGCTTTGTGCCTTCAAAGTTGGTGTGGGTTGATGTGAGTATTCCAGGCTTTCTGGCCAGGTTCCAGAAGCATTCTCTCCTGATGTTTCGCCCACATCTATGGCAGGCATCCTCAGAGGACTTGAGGTTTGTTGGAAACTAGACCAGCGAGGATTCTATATCTCTGAAAGGTCCAGGAATGACTACACAGAGAAGCCATTGAAATCCACAAGCACGTGGAAAATTTCAACAGAAAACTCTCAGCAATCCAGTGATTCTGGCCATGAAAACCTTCAATAACACAATTCATCATTGTTTGTGCCACAAAACAACAAACTTTCTGGAGTAGAACAATTAATTTCAAAGTTGGGCTGAACAAGTAAACAGGAAACAACACTATCAAACCAGGAACATTTTTTTCAATTGTTTTTTTCCCAAAGGTTAAGGTTAAGGTTTTCCCCAACGTTAAGTCCAGTTGTGTCCGACTCTGGGACTCTAGTGCCCATCTCCATTTCTAAGCTGAAAAGCCGGCATTGTCCACATGAAGTCGAACATGACCCCCCCCCCCATAAGAGATAGTAACTCCGTGGGGCGGAGTGAGCTCCAACTGTCAGCCCCAGCTTCTGCCAACCTAGCAGTTCGAAAACATGCAAATGTGAGGAGATCAATAGGTACTGCTTCTGCAGGAAGGTAATTGCGCTCCATGCAGTCATGCTGGCCATATGACCTTGGAGGTGTCTATGGACAACGCCGGCTCTTTGGCTTAGAAATGGAGATGAGCACCAACCCTCCAGAGTCAGACCCGACTGGACTTAACATCAAGGGGAAAACCTTTACCATTACCTTATAACTGATTTTAGTGTTTGGGTATGTTTATAGTTTATTGTATGTTCTGGCATGGAATGCTTGCTGTATATATGTTGTGCTCCACCCTGAGTCCCTTCAGGGTGAGAAGGGAGGAATATAAATGCTCTAAACAAACAAATAAATAAAAAAAGAAATATATTCTTGCGCCATTCAAAGGAAAGAGCTGACCTTTGGCAAGTCCATTGGCAAGGGCATACTCTTGCCTACTTGTTCCCTGCCATCTCCCTCGTTGTGCCTCCTCCTGTGGCTTTCCTTCCATCTACCTTTCCCAGGCACCTGATTGATCTCCCAGCCAAAGTTTCATTTCATTGGAGGAGAAGGAGGAGGAGGAGGATGCTCCCAGTGCAGACAGGCCTGCTACAGATTTTAATTGGGCCATATTTCAACAGGAGTATATCTGTTCAATGTAGATTTCTTATCTCGGGGTCCATAAAGTTTTATTAAGTTATATATCAATGGGTATACATACATATATGAAGTTCAGGTGCGGTGCGTAGGATGCTAATGTGCTTCCGGAAAGGAGACAATGAGGGGAAGGCTCCCCATCCATCTCCATGTGCACTCCATGTGCTACCTCTCCCTTGCCCTCGCTTCTCCAGACATCAGAGGATGGCTTCACATATCACATCCGCTCTGGTGCTGCCCACAACTTTAGATATATTTACGTTAAGGCTTTAAAAACCCTATTTTCTTCCCATTGCTTTGTGTTTTTTCTGACTGGATGGCCTCTGGGGTTTCTGATATTGTTGTTGTTATTGTTGTTGCTGTTGTTACAAAGGCTTTGTGGCCATCTGTTGGGGGTGCTTTGATTGTGCTTTTCCTGAATGAAAGGGGTTGGACAGGATGGCCTCTGGGGTTTCTGTTGTTATTGTTACAAAGGCTGTGTGGCCATCTGTTGGGAGTGCTTTGACTGTGTTTTTCCTGCATGGCAGAATAAAGGGGGTTGGACTGGATGGCCTCTGGGATTTCTGCTATTATTATTATTATTATTATTATTATTATTATTTCAAAAGCTGCATGACCATCTGTTGAGGGTGCTTTGATTGTGCTTTTCCTACATGGCAGAAGAGATGGGGTTGGACAGGATGGCCTCTAGGATTTCTGCTATTATTATTATTATTATTATTATTATTATTATTATTTCCAAAGCTGCATGGCCATCTGTTGAGGGTGCTTTGATTGTGCTTTTCCTGCATGACAGAAGAGACGGGGTTGGATAGGATAGCCTCTAGGATTTCGGCTATTATTATTATTATTATTATTATTATTATTATTATTTCAAAAGCTGGGTGGCCATCTCCTGAGGGTTCTTTGATTGTGCTTTTCCTGCATGGCAGAAAGGGGTTGGACTGGATGGCATCTGAGGTTTCTGTTTTTGTTGTTGTTGTTACAAAGGCTGTGTGGCCATCTGTTGGGGGTGCTTTGACTGTGTTTTTCCTGCATCGCAGAATAAAGGGGGTTGGACTGGATGGCCTCCGGAATTTCTGCTATTATTATTATTATTATTATTATTATTATTGTTATTGTTATTTCAAAAGCTACATGGCCATCTGTTAAGGGTGCTTTGATTGTGCTTTTCCTGCATGGTAGAAGAGACGGAGTTGGACAGAATGGCCTCTAGGATTTCTGCTATTATTATTATTATTATTATTACTATTACTACAAAAGCTGGGTGGCCATCTGTTGGGGGTGCTTTGATTGTGCTTTTCCTGCATGGCAGAAGAGATACGGTTGGACAGGATAGCCTCTAGGATTTATATTATTATTATTATTATTATTATTATTATTACAAAAGCTGTGTGGCCATCTCTTGAGGGTGCTTTGATTGTGTTTTTCCTGCATGAGTTGCTATTATTATTATTATTATTATTATTATTATTACCTTTATCATTATTACTATTATTATGATGATGGTGGCCATCTGTCGGGAGTGCTTTGACTGTGCTTTTTCTGCATGGCAGAATAAAGGAGGGTTGAACATGATATCCTCTGGGTTTATGTCCATGTAGTCAAGACCTTGGAGGCGTTTACATATAACGCGGGCTCTTTGGTTTAGAAATGTAGATGAGCACCAGATTCCCAGAGTCGGGCACAACTAGACTTAATATCAGGGGAAACCTTTACCTTTACCTTTACCTTTACGTTTACCTTTACCTTTACCTTTACGTTTACCTTTACCTTTACCTTTACGTTTACCTTTACCTTTACCTTATAATACGACATATTGTTGCTCTCCCCCTAGCAACAATATAGTGATATATAATACTAATTTTGTGCAGTGTTATAATATATTGTATATACATATAATATTGATAATAATATTATAATGTAATACAATATAATACTACTACTAATAACACAATATAATAATATTAATTATATATAATATATTACATGTAATATTACTAATAATATTGAAGTATAGTACAATATTGTAATATATAATGCTAACATTGGGCTATGCTAATAAAATAATATATTGTATGTACATGTAACTTGTAAGCTGCTTTGAGTCTCCTTTGGGTTGAGAGGTGGCGGGGTATAAATATAGTTTAATATAATATAATATAATATAATATAATATAATATAATATAATATAATATAATATAATAACATCTATATAAATAAAATGTAATGTTAGTTTGTGGGATTAACATAACTAAAAAACCACTGGATGAATTGACACCAAATTTGGACACTATACCCCTAACCGACCAATGAGTGACTATCACTCATACCCCCCCCCCATAAAACAGTGGAAATGACTTAAAATCCCAAAAAGTTAAATGACAAAAAGCCAAATGATGATACAGAAAAAAGGGAAGGAAGAGGGAAGGAAGGAAGGGAAGAAAGAAAGAAAGAAAGAAAAGCTAAATGACAAAAAGCTAAATGATGATACAGAAAAAGGGAAAGAAGAGGGAGGGAAGGAAGGGGAGAAAGAAAGAAAGAAAGAAAGAAAGAAAAGAAAGAAAGAAAAGAAAGAAGGAAGGAAGGAAGGATGGAAGCAAAGAGCAAAGGAAGTAAGGAAGGAAAGATGTAGAGAAGGAAGAAAGGAGAGAAAGAGGGAGGGAAGGAAATAGAAGGAAGGATGGAAGCAAAAAGCAATGAAAGGCAGGAAAGAGGTAGAGAAAGAAGAAAGGAGAGAAAGAAGAAAGGAGAGAAAAAAGAAAGGAGATAAAAAAGAAGATAAAGAAAAAAGGGGGGGAGGAAGGAAAAAGGTAGAGAAGGAAGGAGAGAAGAAGAAAAGGGAAGGAAGGAAATGGAGTGAAGGAAGGAAAGAAGGAAAGAAGGAGAGAAAGAGGGAGGGAAGGTTGACCACAGCGCAGCTGGCTGAGTGTCAGCTGCATTAAGATCACTCTGACCAAAAGGTCATGAGTTCGAAGCCAGCCTAGGCTGGAGTGGGCTTCCAACCAATTGTGTAGCCTGTTGTCGACCTTTGCAACCCGAAAGACAGTTGCATCTGTCAAGTAGGAAAATTAGGTACCACCTTGTGTGGGGAGGCTAAATTAACTAATTTATGAGGCCATAAAAAGACTCCAGCAAAGCACTCCAGCAAAGCATGCGGGGAATACGGAAGTACTTCATCAGTGTCACAGATGGACGATGAAAGCGACAGCTCCCCTGGTGGCCAGAAAGAGTTAAATAGCCTCTGTGTATGTCTGTATACGTTGTATGTCAAATTGGCATTGAATGTTTGCCATATATGTGTACACTGTAATCCGCCCTGAGTCCCCTGCGGGGTGAGAAGGGCGGAATATAAATGCTGTAAATAAATAAATAATCAAATAATCAAATAAATAAATAAATAATCAAATAAATAAATAAATAAATAAATAAATAAATGTGTGGTGGGTGCAGCTAGTAATATAATAAACATTTATTGGGGCTCCAAGAGAACCATTTGCTTCAAAAGGGCTCCATGTTTGAAAAAGTTTGAGAACATAAATGCATTAAGGAACATAAATGCACGCTTACGCTCGCATCCATCCCTTCAGGCAGTTCCACTTGCAAAGGAGCGCTGCACATTTATCCAGGAATAAGCCACTCTAAGTTATTTTTCAACAACTAGATCAATTCAAGAAAAAAATTGCTAAGAAGAGATCACATCTTTAAAGCTAGAAAATAGTTTGTCGGCTGAAAAAATGTACAAAATGAAAGCTGGGTTTAGAGAGTTGTGTTGGATTTCCCCTTCAGAGGCCTTTCAAGAGATAAGGAGACGTAGACAAGAAAAAGCTGGCACTTAAAGGAGGCAAAGGAAATCCACCCAGAGGAAAAGTCTTCTTGCCATACATCAAGGGAACCACCACCGAAGGAACTAGCGGAAGTCATTTCGGAACCATTGGCAACCATCTTTGAGAGTTCTTGGAGAACAGGAGAAGTTCCAGCAGATTGGAGGAGGGCCAATGTGGTCCCAATCTTCAAGAAGGGAAAAAAGGATGACCCAAACAACTACCATCCGTTCAGCCTCACGTCGACACCAGGCAAGATTCTGGAAAAGATTGTTAAGGAAGTGGTCTGCAAACACTTAGAAACAAAAGCGGTCATTGCTAATAGTCAACATGGATTTATCAAAAACAAGTCATGCCAGATTAATCTGATCTCTTTTTGCGATAGAGCTACAAGCTGGGTAGATGCGGGGAATGCCGTGGATGTAGCGTACCTGGATTTCAGTAAGGCCTTCGACAAGGTCCCCCATGACCTTCTGGCAAGGAAACTAGTCCAATGTGGGCTAGGCAAAACTACGGTGAGGTGGATCTGTAATTGGCAAAATGGACGAACCCAGAGGGTGCTCACCAATGCTTCCTCTTCATCCTGGAAAGAAGTGTCGAGCGGAGTGCCGCAGGGTTCTGTCCTGGGCCCGATCCTGTTCAATATCTTTATTAATGACTTAGATGAAGGGCTAGAAGGCAGGATCATCAAGTTTGCAGATGACACCAAATTGGGAGGGATAGCCAATACTCCAGAGGACAGGAGCAGGATTCAAAACAATCTTGAGAGATTAGAGAGATGGGCCAAAACTAACAAAATGAAGTTCAACAGGGACAAATGCAAGATACTCCACTTTGGCAGGAAAAACGAAATGCAAAGATACAGAATGGGGGACAATGCCTGGCTCGAGAGCAGTACGTGTGAAAAAGATCTTGGAGTCCTCATGGACAACAAGTTAAACATGAGCCAACAATGTGATGTGGTGGCAAAAAAAGCCAATGGGATTTTGGCCTGCATCAATAGGAGCCTAGTGTCTAGATCTAGGGAAGTAATGCTACCCCTCTATTCTGCTTTGGTTAGACCACACCTGGAATATTGTGTCCAATTCTGGGCACCACCATTGAAGGGAGATGTTGACTCTAAGCTGGAATGTGTCCAGAGGAGGGTGACTGAAATGATCAAGGGTCTGGAGAACAAGCCCTATGAGGAGCGGCTTAAGGAGCTGGGCATGTTTAGCCTGAAGAAGAGAAGGCTGAGAGGAGATATGATAGCCATGTATAAATATGTGAGAGGAAGCCACAGGGAGGAGGGAGCAAGCTTGTTTTCTGCTTCCTTGGAGACTAGGATGCGGAACAATGGCTTCAAACTACAAGAGAGGAGATTCCATCTGAACATGAGGAAGAACTTCCTGACTGTGAGAGCCGTTCAGCAGTGGAACTCTTTGCCCCGGAGTGTGGTGGAGGCTCCTTCTTTGAAAGCTATTAAACAGAGGCTGGATGGCCATCTGTCAGGGGTGATTTGAATGCAATATTCTTGCTTCTTGGCAGGGGGTTGGACTGGATGGCCCATGAGGTCTCTTCCAACTCTTTGATTCTATGATTTTATACCATTGTCTCTTCTGACCATTGCTACTTGGCTGTTCGTTATCAAGATTCCTCAGGAGACAGACAAGGTGGTTTAGTATCCCCAGACGACCAAGAACTTGCCACAATTTATTATGATCCACACAGACAAAGGCTTTAGAATAGTCAATAGTCCTGATGTTTCCAGGGAATCCTGGCCCAACTCCACCAGGTGCCTACTCCCAGGTAAAGGGGCGTGGCTTCGAGTGCAAAGAAGGGCGGGGGAGTGTGGAGACAAGGAGGATTTTCCCAGCAATTCTAAATCAAGCAAACATTGCCTGGCCTTGCAAGCAAATGCAGACAGAGGGAAAGGGGAGGGGGTATATATGTTGGGGTGATGTCTTCCTGGTGGCTCCTGCTGCCAAGTGACTTGCAAATCCCCGTGTTTCCCAGAGCGTGAAACCAACCCGGCGGGAGCATCCGATCTCGCTCTTTATCACTTCCAAACACTTGTTTTCCAGAGGCTCCTCTCCCTGGAAGCCTTCCTTTCCCTGGAAGCACAGAGACCAGGCCAAATGACAAAATCAACCCCTCCCACAACCCGAAACCCCACCAGTATTCAAATGTGGGCGTATCAGGTATCGGGTGCCAAATTTGGTCCAGTGAATGAAAATACATCCCACATATCAGATATTTACATGACGATTCATAACAGGAGCAAAATGGCAGTTATGAAGTAGCAACCAAAATAATGTTATGGTTGGGGGTCACCACAACAGGAGGAACTGTGTTAAGGGGTCACAGCATTAGGAAGGTTGAGAAACACTGCAATAATGGAACTGAATGCACAGGAGACAGGATCATTCCTGGCAAAAACCTGGGATTGGAGAGGTCAGAGGAGTCATGCCCTGGCAATGTCCCAAGGACAATGTGAAGTCTGGAAGGATACATTAAACACCAATCCATCATTTCCAAGGAGGGACCCCCTACATGTTTCCTCAAAGGCTCAACTGTTGCTCAGGCCATTTCCTTGAAGCAACATTTCCCCCTGCGGTGCTAAACGACAGCGTTAATTATGATGCCGCCGCAGTGTTTACAACCGAATCCGCCGCCTTTATTGGACCCGTTCCTTTTGCCAGCAGATGGAAAGCAGTCCCACTTATGGCGGCACATTTGCTGGCTTGGAGATATTTCATGGGCACGAAAAAAAGGGAAAACGGTCCGTGTCACCCAGAAATGGGAGCAGAGCAATCAGAACGCACCGCAAAACGAAATACTCAACCAGCCCATAAAATGTTAGTGCTTCATCACTGTAACTAATGAAAATATACGATTGACTCATAAAAGCCTCTCAGAACGGTCCCGACAAGACGGCCTTCCTTTTATTAATGCTTATTAAATGGCAGCCGTCGGCAGTGAACTACTGGGTTCCTGCAGGAACTCTTTGCATGTGTGTGTTCATACATGTGGGCGTACATGTGTGTGCATGCCAGAGAGGTAATCCCAGTGAATTGCTGAAAGGCTGCAACCTGTGTGCCTCAGTTTCCCCACTTGCCTTCTTCAGATTGAGGCCCTGTCTCATGTGTAAATGCTTGAGTCTGGCCTGGATTAAGATGGAAGGAGGTGGTGCCTTGGGTTCTGGGCTCCACAAAATGGCCACCAACCTGAATGGTTTTGTGGAGTCTGGTCACTTCATGGACGAGGGGGGCCTCAATAGCCATGGAGGCTGCCTGGCCCCAATGCAAACAGGATGCTAGACAGGAGAGACCTTGTTGGTCCTGGTCCAGAGTCAGGGCTTTTCTTGTTTTCATACACAATGGACTGTGCATGTACCCTATTTATTCTAATCAAATGCTCCCCTTTTTGGGTGCAATTACCTCTCCAAAATTTGGGTCGTATTAGATTTGCATAATGTGGTCATCTTAGTGCTGGGCCAAAGCAGAAGCTGCTTTAAGAGCTCCTCTTTGAGTGACCTCATCTCTCATTAAATGGCCGCAGCTCAATGCTATATAATCCTTTGATAGATGGGTAGATGCAGGTAACACCATGGTTGGGGTGTATCTGGATTTCAGGAAAGCCTTCCTTCCTTTGACAAGGTCCTCAATGACCTTCTGGCAAGGAAACTAGTCCAATGTGGCCGAGGTAAAACTATGGTTAGGTGGATCTCTAAACCCAGATGGCGATTCTTGCTAGTGCTTCCTCCTCTTCCTCTTGGAAGGAAGTGGCAAGTGGAGTGCCATAGGCAGGGTTCTGTCCTCGGCCCAGTCCTGTTCAGGATCTTGATTAATGACTCAGTCATTAATCAGAGTTAGAAGGCATGATTCTCGAGTTTGCAGATGGAAACACATTGGGAAGGAGAGCCAATACTTCAGGAGTCAGCCCCGGAGTGTGGTGGAGGCTCCCTCTTTGGAAGCTGTTAAACAGAGGCTGGATGGCTATCTGTCAGGGGTGCTTTACGGAGCCCCAGTGGTGCAGTGGGTTAAACCCCTGTGCCGGCAGGACTGAAGACAGACAGGTCGCAGATTCGAATCCGGGGAGAGGCGGATGAGCTCCCTCTATCCGCTCCAGCTCCTCATGTGGGGACATGAGAGAAGTCTCCCACAAAGATGATAAAAACATCAATTAATCCGTGCGTCCCCTGGGCAATGTCCTTGCAGATGGGCAATTCTCTCGCAACAGAAGCAACTTGCAGTTTCTCAAGTTGCTCCTGACACGACAAAAAAAAGGGGTGGGGGTGGGGGTGGGGAGGTGCTTTGATTGCAGTATTCCTGCTTCTTGTCAGGGGGTTAGACTGGATGAGGTCTCTTCCAGTTCTATGAGAGGTGAGGGGAAGTCATAAGAAGGAAGGAGCAGGCTTGTTTTCTGCTGCCCTGGAGACTATGACTTGAAACAATAGCTTCAAACTAAAGCAAAGGAGATTCCACCTGAACATGAGGAAGAACTTCCTGACTGTGAGAGCCGTTCAGCAATGGAACTCTCTTCCCTGGAGTGGAATGGAGGCTCTTTCTTTGGAGGCTTTTAAACAGAGGATGGATGGCCATCTGTCGGGGCTGCTTTGAATGCGATTTTCCTGCTTCCTGGCAGAATGAGCTGGGACTGGATGGCCCACCAGGTCTCTTCCAACTCTAGGATTCTATGATTCTGAGGCTCAGGACCTTGTGAAGCTACAGCCCCAATGACTCTAAAGCATTGAACCAAGGCAATTAAAGTGCATTCATTCTATAGCAGAGATGCGCCCCAAGGTTTTGTTTTCCATTGCTGGAAGCTTTTGTGTTCTAAAACGTGTTCTTAAAGCAGGAATCCTAAGCAGGCAGCAACTGTAATGCACATTTTTTTTTGGCCAACTGACAAGGAGGCCACTTTTTTGCTGCAGTATATGACATTCGACAGCAAATCCTTTTTCTGGTTTCAAGGTTTTGAAAACTGAGGTGCACATTCAATGCGATGGCGATTGAGGGTCAAGAAAATATGACAATGCAATCTGCCTGCTTCGTGGCTCTTGGACAATTGCAACGCGTTCTGTGCGGCTTCTGTCTCTTCGCCACACGGAGCCGGAGGCAGATTCCAAAAACGGCTGCGAAGAATTTGACTTTTCATGTTATGTGAAGCAGCTCATTTCCCATTAATTATGTTGGCTTGCAATTAATTTCTGAGCCATTAAAGCTTACATTATTTATTAATAATTATAGCTCATTACCTGATGCTGTTCTTTTGGCAGCTTGGGAACGGGGAAATTCATCTCGCCTGACAGGCTTTGTTCCTTCCCTAAGATGCGCCCGGCAAGGTTCTCCTTCTGGGGAAAGGCTTTGTCGGGCAGCCAAGTGAGAGGGACGGCATCTGGCGGCACTGAAGCCTTCACCCTGGAACTGTCTAGCACAGGCCTACACAGCCTGTGGCCCTCCTGGTGTTTTGGACTTCACATCCCAGAATTCCTGGCCATTGGACCAGCTGGCTAGGACTTCTGGGAGTTGGAGGCGCAAACATCTGGAGGGCTAGAGGTTGTGCAGGCTTGGTCTGGCACAATATTATTTATTTATTTATTTATTTATTTACAGTATTTATATTCTTCCCTTCTCACCCCACAGGGGATTCAGGGCGGATTACAATGTACATATACATGGCAAACATTCAATGCCATAGACGCACAATATATAGAGACAGACACACAGAGGCTATTTAACATTCCAGCTTTTTCATGAAGGTATTCTGGCCACCAGGGGAGTTGTTGCTTCACCGTCCATCTGTGACACTGATGAAGTACTTTCTCATTCTTTGCATTCTTGCTGGAGATTTTTATGGCATCGTAAATTAACCTCCCCACATAAGTTGTACCTAAATTTCCTAGTTGACAGGTGCAACTGTCTTTCGGGCTGCAAAGGTCGACAGCAAGCTACACAAATTGGTTGGAAGCTCACTCCAACCCGGGCTGGCTTTGAACTCATGACCTTTTGGTCTGTAGTGATCTTAATGCAGCTGACTCCCAGCCAGCTGTGCCACAGCCCAGTGCTCTATGGGTGCAAAGAAGCACTGAAGGCCAGGTCTCTGCAAAACAATGCAAAGAATGAGGAAGGGGCCATCACCTCCTCCTCACCTTTCCCCACTTGCATTAATAACAGTAGCAAAATGAAGTAGTAACAAAAATAATGTTATGGTTGGGGGTCACTAAACATGAGGAACCGTATTAAGGGGTTGCGGCATTCGGAAGGCTGAGAAACACTGCTCTAAAGCTAGAGAATCCTTTCTTTTAAAAGGTAAGCTGTCCTATCTTACACTTCGCTCATCCCATTGTGTTTGAACTCTGCTACTGTAGTGTTTCAGAGGAAAGCATAACTCAGGGGTCCTCAAACTACGGCCTGCGGGCCAGACCCGGCCCCCTGAGGGCATTTATCCGGCCCACGGGGTGTGGAGTAGCAGCATGCAACGCGGATCCAAAGGCGCGTCGCCTGTCGCCTCCCCCACCTTCTCCTGGCTTCAGGACGAGGCAAGGCCCCATCCTGAAGCCGGGAGAAGGCAGGCTCGGCCTGGGGAGTCCTGCCACAAGGACAAAGGAGAACTTTCTTGCAGCAACACCAGAGGCACTCCAAGTGGCCAGCTACTGGTCAAAGGACATTTAGTATTATGCCTAATTTTGTAAACTTTGTGTTTTTAAAATACATTACAACTGTACTCTTTGCTTCTGATACCTTAAATAAATAATAATAATAATAATAATAATAATAATAATAATAATAATAATAACAATTTCCTAGGTTTAATGTATTGTCGAAGGCTTTCATGGCCGGGATCACTGGGTTGTTGTAGGTTTTTCCGGGCTATATGGCCATGTTCTGGAGGCAATTTTTCTCCTGACATTTCGCCTGCATCTATGGCAAGCATCCTCAGAGGTAGTGAGGTCTGTTGGAAGTAGGAAAAATGGGTTTATATATCTGTGGAAGCCACAGAGAAGCCATTGAAATCCACAAGCATGTGGACAATTTCAACAGAAAGGAAGAAACCATGAAAATGAACAAAATCTGGCTACCACTATTAAAAAACTCAAAAATTACAACAGCAAAACAACAGAGGGGAAACAAACAGGCACATAAAATCACTCTCAACAAAAGATTCCCCCCAGGCACTTCCAAGCCATTGAATGCTAATCAAGGTGATCAGCTGAAACATTCACAGCTAGCCCCAGCAGACAAAAGTCCTTTGTTCCACCTTGGTAATTCCACAGATATATAAACCCATTTTTTCCTACTTCCAACAGACCTCACTACCTCTGAGGATGCTTGCCATAGATGCAGGCGAAACGTTAGGAGAAAAATTGCCTCCAGAACATGGCCATATAGCCCGGAAAAACCTACAACAACCCCTTTCCTAGGTTTCCTTAAGATACTCCCCCACACTTTCCCAGGTCAACAATCCATCAGCTCCCAGCCAGCCATTCCCATTCCTCCTCCATCACCTGCAGATTGGCTTTTCTGGGAAAGAGCTGACTTCAGAGAAGGGCAATCCACTGGAGGCCACACAACATTCCCCCTCGTTTGTTGCAAAAACACGAATCCAGTGTTGTGGAACTGTCTGTGTTTATGTTGCTGCGCCTCCTGTCAGGTGCACACAATTGTGACATGCCTGCTTTCAGGGTGAACCTGACAAGGTGGCAGCCTCCTTTCACGGGATGCGTATCCAGATGCCGGCACAAGACAGCCCCCTGCCAGATGGGATTTGGCTCCGCTGCTTCAATGTCAAAAGCCACACTGGTCATGTTTTCTGCAAGGCAGCAGGTGCTTATGTTTGCCCTGAAGGAAGATACCTCTGCTTTAGGGGGTGAAATCTGAGGAGAGAGGTTAGAAAACTATCCATGAGGCCTGGTGGAGTGAACCCCTTGATGCTGTGCCAAGGCAGACCTTGCACTTTGGAAGTGACATTGATGGTCCATGATGAGGATGTGCAGGAAGGGGACTCAGGAGGAGCAGGATTTGTAGGCACTCTCCTATGGGACTCCACTTCTCCCGAAATAGTCATTATGCCACTTCATCACATTTACTAAATTCCACTGAGTGCTACACTTAAAATCCAGGAAGCCACTCTCCTCATCACATTAGTTTGGCTTTAAGTTTAGGATAGAGCATTCTTGGTGTATTTAACGACTTCATCACATTTACTAAATTCCACTGAGCGCTACACTTAAAATCTGAGAAGCCACTCTCATTGTCATATTAGTTTGGCTTCAAGTGTAGGACAGAGCATTCTCGGCGTATTTAATGACTTCATCACATTCACTAAATTCCACTGAATGCTACACTTAAAATCCGGGAAGCCACTTTCCTCATCACATTAGTTTGGCTTCAAGTGTAGGATAGAGCATTCTTTGTGTATTTAATGACTTCATCACATTTACTAAATTCCACTGAGTACTACACTTAAAATCTGGGAAGCCACTCTCATCGTCACATTAGTTTGGCTTCAAGTGTAGGATAGAGCATTCTTGGTGTATTTAATGACTTCATCACATTTACTAAATTCCACTGAGTACTACACTTAAAATCTGGGAAGCCACTCTCATCGTCACATTAGTTTGGCTTCAAGTGTAGGATAGAGCATTCTTGGCGTATTTAACGACATTTACTAAATTCCACTGAGTGCTACACTTAAATCATTAGTTTGGCTTCAAGTGTAGGATAGAGCATTATTTGCATATTTTAAATGTGAGACCTAGCATTCTTTTAAAACGTTTCATGAGGTGGTGAGTAAGTGGAGTTTTTGAAATCATCTGGATGGTTGGCCATTTCTGTAATGTGATGGCATTCGTTGCTCCTGGTTTTACAATGAAATGTTTCCCCAATTTGTTAGAGTGGTCCAGCATTTCTGTGTTCTCAAATAATAGATGTAGGTGAAATGTCAGAAGAGAATGCTTCCGGAACATGGCTATCCAGCCTGGAAAACTCACAGCAAACCAAGAACTTTTTTAAAAACTGAAACTAGTCTTTGGCCTTTAACCAGATGCAGGAGAAATGCCATTAATAATGGGAGACATCTTGTGAAAAATGCCCCTTCTTTACTGGGATGCTTTTCCTGCAGACTGTGGGGCCCTTTTTGCATGTAGGTCCTCTTAGAACTCTTAGACCAGTGGTTCTCAACCGTCTGAATGCCCTTAATCCAGTTCCTCATGTTTTGGTGACCCACAACCATACAATTATATTCAGTGCTACTTCACTGTAATTTTGCTATTGTTCTGAATCGTCATGTAAATACCTGATATGCAGGATGTATTTTCATTCACTGGACCACATTTGGCACAAATACCCAATATACCCAAATTTGAATACTGATGGGGTGGGGGTTGATTTTGTCATTTGGGAGGTATAGTTGCTGGGATTTATAGTTCACCTACAGCATTCTGAACTCCACCAACAATGGAATTGAACCAAACTTGGCACACAGAACTCCGACAACCAAGAGAAAATACTGGAAGGGTATGGTAGGCATTGATTTTGAGTTTGAGAGTTGTAGTTCATCTACATCCAGAGAGCACTGTGGACTCAAACAATGATGGATCTGGACCAAACTTGGCACTGATACTCAATAGCCCCAAATGTGAACACTGGTGGAATTTGGAGAAAATAGACCTTGATGTTTGGGAATTGTAGTTGCTGGGATTTATAGTTCACCCACAATCAAGGAGCATTCTGAACCCCACCAATGATAGAATTGGGCCAATATTCCCACACAGAACCCCCACAACCAACAGAAAACACTGTGTTTCCTGATGGTCTTTGGTGACTCCTCTGACACAGCCTCGCAACCACACCCCAGGGTCCCGACCCTAAGGTTGAGAAACATTGTCTTACAGGTTGCTCCTCCACTGTATGATTGCAGGCAATGCGACAAGGAAACCAGGTGTGTGCCTTCAAAGGATTGTGCAGCGGGAGCTGGAGGCAGTTGGAAAGGCGTGGCCCTCATTTGCGATCAATGGGAGATAATTGCCTTTGTAAACACCTTCATTATAAAGTAATCATTTTCTGCCACTGCTCATGCTTGATGGACGCGTGGAGCACGTTTGGTTTCCTTGGCAAAAAGGAATGTGAGGTGAAGAGGAAAAGCAGAACAAGACTAATTGGGGGCTCTGTGTGTTGTGTGTATGTGCCTTCAAGCTGGCTTATGACATCCCTGTGCAAATGCCAGAAGGTCTTCTTAAGCAATGAGGGCTCAGAGATCATAGAATCATAGAATCATAGAATCAAAGAGTTGGAAGAGACCTCATGGGCCATCCAGTCCAACCCCCTGCCAAGAAGCAGGAATATTGCATTCAAATCACCCCTGACAGATGGCCATCCAGCCTCTATTTAAAAGCTTCCAAAGAAGGAGCCTCCACCACACTCTGGGGCAGAGAGTTCCACTGCTGAACGGCTCTCACAGTCAGGAAGTTCTTCCTCATGTTCAGATGGAATCTCCTCTCTTGTAGTTTGAAGCCATTGTTCCGCGTCCTAGTCTCCAGGGAAGCAGAAAACAAGCTTGCTCCCTCTTCCCTGTGGCTTTCTCTCACATATTTATACATGGCTATCATATCTCCTCTCAGCCTTCTCTTCTTCAGGCTAAACATGCCCAGCTCCTTAAGCCGCTCCTCATAGGGCTTGTTCTCCAGACCTTTTATCATTTTAGTCGCTTTCCTCTGGACACATTCCAGCTTGTCAATATCTCTCTTGAATTGTGGTGCCCAGAATTGGACACAATATTCCAGGTGTGGTCTAACCAAAGCAGAATAGAGGGGTAGCATTACTTCCCTAGATCTAGACACTATGCTCCTATTGATGCAGGCCAAAATCCCATTGGCTTTTTTTGCCGCCACATCACATTGTTGGCTCATGTTTAACTTGTTGTCCACGAGGATTCCAAGATCTTTTTCACACGTACTGCTCTCGAGCCAGGCATCCCCCATTTCTTTGCATTTTGTTTTTCCTGCCAAAGTGGAGTATCTTGCATTTGTCACTGTTGAACTTCATTTTGTTAGTTTTGGCCCATCTCTCTAATCTGTCAAGATCATTTTGAATCCTGCTCTTGTCCTCTGGAGTACTGGCTATCCCTCCCAATTTGGTGTCGTCTGCAAACTTGATGATCCCGCCTTCTATTGTTTTGTCAGTTCTGTGTGCCTCAATGGCTATTGTCCTCCCAAACTTTGTTGTCTGCTTGCAAAACATGGGGCATCTACACATGTCACTCTCAACTTTTGGAACAATTCCATCTGCATTGCCTTCGAAAAATTCTGCAAACCTCTTGGTAAAAAGACAGACTGGCAAATGTCAAAGCAAAGACCACCGGCATCGAAGCCATGATCCTCTACCATCCTGGACCGAAGGCTCCATTATCCGAAGGCCCAATGATCACAGTTGTCTCCCAAAGCCTTTTTCTACTCTCAGCTCGTGAATTATGGAAAAAATGGACCCATGTATGATTCCACAGCAAGCTGGTTTGAGGAAAGACAAAAACTGCGTATCACAAGTGCTGAACCCGACTCAGCACATAGAAGATGGTTTTGAAATGCAGCTGGAGTTGTTTTCATAGACCTGTCAGCAGCTTATGACACTGTAAACTCAATTCAAAGTGCTGCTTTTGACCTATAAAGCTCTATACGGTTCTGGCCCAGCTTACTTGTCTGAACGCATCTCTCTCTATGTCCCATCTTGCAGTTTAAGATCATCCGGGGACACCCTGCTCTTGCTCCCGCCAGCATCTGGCAGGGATGAGTGACAGGGGCTTTTCGGCTTCATCCCTCCTGTCTTTTAGGAAGAAATTGAAGTCTTGTTTCTGGGACCAGGCTTCTGGACAACAGGTATAAATAGCACTTTGGATATGGAATTTGACTGGAATGGTGGTACGGCGGTCAAAAATTGGTCGGAGTGAGCTTCCGACCAATTTGTGTAGCTTGCTGTCAACCTTTGCAGCCTGAAAGACAGTTGCATCTGTCAAGTAGGAAATTTAGGTACCGCTTATGCAGGGAGGCTAATTTACAATGCCATAAAAATCTCCAGCAAGCGTGCAAAGAATGAGAAAATACTTCATCAGTGTCATAAATGGACAGTGAAACGACAGCTCCTCTGGTGGCCAGAATACCCTCATGAAAAAGCTGAAATCTTAAATAGCCTCTGTGTGTGTGTCTATATATGTTGTGTGTCTATGGCATTGAATGTTTGCCATGTATATGTACATTGTAATCCGCCATGAGTCTCCTGCGGGGTGAGAAGAGCGGAAAATAAATATTGTAAATAAATAAAAAAGAACAGAGAACAGAATGTCAGTGGACAGCAGAAGGGATTGAAAGATGGGCTTAAAGCTCACCTTAAAAAAAGTGGCATAAACACAGAGAACTGGGAAGCCTCGACCTTTGAGCATCTAACTAGAGGTCAACTGTGACCAACAGTGCCATGGGTTATAAAGAGGCACAAATAGAGGGCGAAATTGAGAAAAATGTATGTCCTCATTGTGAAAGAAGGACCATGCAGATGCAGAATAGGTCTCTACTGTCATTTAAGGATGGCATAGAGATACAGGGACAGAATGGGCAACTAGTCCACCTGAAAAAGAGAGGGAACTCCTGTCCTTAGCGTGTGTCTGCAGATGGGGTTTGCATGGCAGGCATTCTCTCTTTCAGGCAAGCAGCCACATGGCCACGGTTGGAGCATGCTTTCCTTGGGAATCAAAGAGGGCTTCCAAGGAGAGTTCACTCCTGCAAATTTATTTATTTATTATTTATTTACAGTATTTGTATACCGCTTTTCTCACCCCTAGGGGAATCAAAGTGGTTAACACACAAGTAATGGCAAAAATTCAATGCCAGCACAAACAATTACAATTATAACCTACAATTAAACATAAATCAAATTAAAACAATACATCCATAAGCAATAAAACAATAATTAAAAACATTAAAACAGTCTCATTCGTTGAATCGCTGTTCCAGTCATAGTCTTTCCGAAATTCTACATTCATTGACGTCTACTGCTTGAAGGCCTGGTCCCAAAACCATGATTTAAATTTTTTTCCTAAAAGCCAGGAGGGAGGGAGCGGATCTTACCTCATTTGGGAGTGCGTTCCATAGGCTGGGGGCCACCGCCGAGAAGGCCCTGTCTCTCATCCCCGCCGGGCGCATCTGTGCTGTTGACGGGAGCGAGAGCAAGGCCTCCACAGATGATTTGAGATTATGAGGTGGGATGTAGGGGTGGATGCGTTCGGACAAGTAAGCTGGGAAGACAAGCGGACAAATCTCAGCATGCTGGAAGTAGCAAAAACCACCAGCATTGAAGCGATGGTCCTCCACCATCAACTCTACTGGACCAGCCACGATGTCAGGATGCCCGACCACCGTCTCCCAAAGCAGTTGCTCTGCTCCGGACTCAATAACGGAAAATGGAATGTTGGTGGGCAGGAAAAGAGGTTTAAAGATGAATTCAAAGCCAACCTTAAAACCTGTGGCATAGACACCGAGAACTGGGAAGCCCTGGCCCTTGAGTGTTCCAGCTGGAGGTGAGCTGTGACCAGCAGTGCTGTAGAATTTGAAGAGGCACGAATGGAGGGCAAAAGAGAGAAACATGCCAAGAGGAAGGCGCATCAAGCCAACCCCGACTGGGAACGCCTTTCACCTGGAAACCCATGCCCTCACTGAGGGAGAACATGCAGGGCTCCACAGTCACGCATGGACCCACCTCCAGTACACTGATCTTGGAAGACCATCCTACTCGGACAAAAAGGGATCGCCTAAGTAAAGTACTCTGAGGTTTTCACCAAACGTTCAGAAAAGAAGCAAAGATGTCGTCTCTTTGGGGGTCCTGCCTTAGCTTTCCCCAAGTCCAATCTGCCGCCTCCCTTTCTGCTCTAGGCTCTGTTCCACTTTATTGCCTCCTCTTTGCCCCCCCCCCCGCCCCTCCACAGATTCACAACACATGGATTCATGACACACGGGCTGCGACACGTCAAGATCCAGGAGGAACAAAGATGCAATTATGCGGCTCAGTGGCGCAGGACCGTGTTGGCAGCTGAGGAGGAGACAGATTCCCCCTTTTTAGTGCACTTTGTGGGGCTTCGTGTGCTTGGATGGGAACCCCAACCCCAACCCCCCCGCAATTCACAGCAGCCTTCCTTGAGGGGCAGGAGGCCAATTAGATGCCAAGGGGCATTGAGTCGAACAGCCAGGACATGAACCTACCTTTGCTTGTGTTTGGAAGGAGGAATGATGCCGCCGGAGTGCTCTGAGTGAAGCTTAATCTCATTGATAAAAGGAGGACTATTGTTTTAGAAACATCTCAGATATCATTTCTGGGTGAAAATCCTGCCCATCAGCGGTTTGGTTTCCTTAAAAAAAATTTTTATCCAGAAATAAAGGGAAAACACAGAAAGAATTAAAAAATAGGAAATTTTCATGATATATAACATGAAAACTATGGCATCTAACACAACTATATCTAATATGGTCACTCTAATCTAAAACATAACAATTCATAAACACAAATCAGATATGCAATTCCTAAAATGTGTGCCTTGGAACCATTTATCCCTGTAGCAATGTTCAATGTAGGGAGATGTTGAAAAGCTGGAGTGTGTCCAGAGGAGGACGACTCAAAGCATCAAGGGTCTGGAGAACAAGCCCTATGAGGAGCAACTTAAAGAGCTGGGAATGTTCAGCCTGCAGAAGAGAAGGCGGAGAGGAGACATGATGAGGGCCAGGGATCAAGAGGTGAGGGGAAGTCATAGGGAGGAGGAAGCAGATTTGTTTTCTGCTCCCTTGGAGACGCAATGGAATAATGGCTTCTAATGACAGGAAAGGAAGGAGATTCCACCTGAACATGAGGAAGAACTTCCTAATTGTGAGAGCAGTTCAGCAGTGGAACTCTCTGCCCCGGAGTGTGGTGGAGGCTCCTTCTTTGGAGGCTTTTAAACAGACTGGATGGCCATCTGTCGGGGGTGCTTTGAATGTGATTTTCCTGCTTCTTGGCAGATTGGGATTGAACTGACTGGCCCACCAGGTCTCTTCCAACTCTAGGACTCTATGATTGTTGAAGGCTTTCTGAACCGAAATCACTGAGGTGTTAGATGCCAGCCATAATTGCAGGCAAAACATCAGGAGAAAATGCTGCTAGAACATGTTGGCCATATTATTATTATTATTATTATTATTATTATTATTATTATTATTACAGTAGAGTCTTGCTCATCTAGCATAAATGGGTCGGCAGAACGTTGGATAAATGAAAATGTCGGATAATATGGAGTCTCCTACTGTTACCCGCCTGACGGTAACAATAGGGACTCAAAGGAAGTACTCAGATGCGGAAAAGAAGCATGGAAAACACACAGAGGAGGGAGGATGCTTCCACTTCTGGTCCTGCGTCTTTCCCCCCTTTCCTCCCCCCTCCTCCTCGTCTTCCCTTTTTCACATATTGGGAATGGAGAGAGAGAATTGGGGAGTGCTCCTTTAATTGAAGGGGAAATGCTGGAGGAAAACAGGGGTGTCGGATGAGATGGCAGATTAGAGAGATGGGCCAAAACTAACAAAATGCAGTTCAACAGGGACAAATGCAAGATATTCCACTTAGGCAGAAAAAACGGAATGCAAAGATACAGAATGGGGGACAATGCCTGGCTCGAGAGCAGTACGTGTGAAAAAGATCTTGGAGTCCTCGTGGACAAGTTAAACATGAGCCAACAATGTGATGTGGCGGCAAAAAAAGCCAATGGGATTTTGGCCTGCATCAATAGGAGCATAGTGTCTAGATCTAGGGAAGTCATGCTACCCCTCTGTTCCGCTTTGATTAGACCACACCTGGAATATTGTGTCCAATTCTGGGCACCACAATTCAAGAGAGATATTGACAAGCTGGAATGTGTCCAGAGGAGGGCGACTAAAATGATCAAGGGTCTGGAGAACAAGCCCTATGAGGAGCGGTTTCAAGAGCTGGGCATGTTTAGCCTGAAGAAGAGAAGGCTGAGAGGAGATATGATAGCCATGTATAAATATGTGAGAGGAAGCCACAGGGAGGAGGGAGCAAGCTTGTTTTCTGCTTCCTTGGAGACTAGGATGTGGAACAATGGCTTCAAACTACAAGAGAGGAGATTCCATCTGAACATAAGGAAGAACTTCCTGACTGTGAGAGCCGTTCAGCAGTGGAACTCTCTGCCCCAGAGTGTGATGGAGGCTCCTTCTTTGGAAGCTTTTAAACAGAGGCTGGATGGCCATCTGTCAGGGGTGATTTGAATGCAATATTCCTGCTTCTTGGCAGGGGGTTGTACTGGATGGCCCATGAAGTCTCTCCCAACTCTTTGATTCTATGATTCTATGAATGTCAGATAAGAGAAGGTCGGATAAGTGAGACTCTACTTCAATAATAATAATAATAATAATAATAATAATACTCTGTGTATCTCTTCCAAAGGAGACTCAGAGCAGCTTGACATAAAAGCATTAGTATACAGTTTAAAATATACAAATATGCAAACATTAAAACAGATTTAAACACAAACAGCACTAAAAATTCACTGTGAAAATCAAACCGTACAGCTCGGAAACCACGCAGCACCCCAACTCCTAAAAGTATCTGACGAATCTCATATTTGTTGCCTGCTGAATTTTACCGCCTTGAGCTACGCGTGGGCCACGTGTCGCTGGGCCGAAAAGGTCCCTTTGCAAACTGACTGTCACAAAAATGCAACAGTTTCCTTGCAATATGCCAGAAAAGAGGACAGGAATCTCTTCTGAAGGAATTCTCCATCCCTATGTCTCATTCCCCTCCTTGGAAGGTGTGAAAATGGAAGGGTGATGGGAGTATCGCACTTGCAGCCTCAGATATATCCCCCCCCCCCCTGCATTCCCTGTGACAGCTGCCATCGGCTGAGGTTCAGTGCGAAGCCCCAGAGCCCTGACAGCCACTGCTTGCGTCGCCAGATCAAGCGGAGCCGCAGCCGCCCTGTGCATGTCTCGCTGTCTGCTTCTCTTGTTCCTCGGCCTCAGATGTTCCCTGTAATCCCTCAGCACCCTATTTATTCTCGCACTACAGGCGTCTCCGGAGCAGCTGAGCGGGCTCTTTGCCACCCGGATCACAGAGGCGGCAAAAGACGGGTGATGCTCTTTGTGCTGGAGTAGGGTGGCAACTCTTTCATTCAGGAAAAGCAGAAGAGCTCTGCCATCCACACCTATTGACCAATCCATAGCTGTGGATTTTGTGTGATTTTGAAAAGGCATTGTTATATTTCAGCCTGTGATTGTGTCTGATGTCAATGGGGATGAGGGTTTTCCTAGGCATGAGTCAAATCCAGAGGCCAGAGGTTTCTCATGAACGGAGTGTTTCTCCTGTAAATTCCCAAGGTCAAATTCCTGGGAGAGGCCCACAGCAGTCTTTCTCTGAGGAACTGTCTTCTGAGGATGATTTGTCAGGTGCAGAATTTAATGAGTTTGAAGATAGAAGGCAAAACTTTTGTGAACTTAGATAAAGTTCTCAAGATCACAGAAGGTCGGACCGTCTGCTGGAAAAGAGAGATAAGAAATCCTTATCTGGTTGTAAAGGCAAACGGAATGCTTTCCTTTCATTTCATGAGACAGGAAAAGCCTTATATGAGATGGGGAAAGGATTTTAGCTCAGTTTCGTCAACGTTGAATTTTCATGACGGTCTTGTTTCCAAGTGGATTTCTAGTTTCATGTTTCAAGTTTTGCCAGGTTCCTGTTCTGGGTACTGGATCTCCATGCTGTCTTGTTCTTTTGGATTTGGCATCCTTGGATCTTGTGTTTTTACCTTTGTACCTTGAAGTTCATGAACTATTTGTTACCTTTGGAAAATACTGTTTTGGACTAAACAGTTCTATCATGTTTGTTGCTTTGCTTACTTATATCCTTCAATAAACTACTTACTGATTTTATTATCCTGTTGTGGTTTTTAAGGTGGGAGGTGTCCCTGCTCTGGGATACAACAGGCATGACCTTGTAGAGATCATAACCTTTTGGGAAACCAAAATCTCCATAACCTTTTGGAGAAAAATGGCATTCACAACCATTTGGAAATTATAACCTTTTGTAGAAATACGTTCTTCCGGAGAAGAGGCCAAAACTAGTTTGAGTAAAATCTTCCCTTCAGTGGTATCTGCCGGTTTCACAAGCCACGGAAATACTTTCACCAATGGGAAGTGGTCATGTTGCAGAACTTGCCAATTGTGAAAACGCTGAATTTTTTGTCAGTCGTCACTCTGAGCAGAAGTGAGCAAACCCCCGGATAAGTAAAAAGCGGGCATGGGTTTGAACTTGGTTGGAGATGGCACATTTTGGAGTCCCCTGTGGCACCACCTAAGGCTTCCCAGTGGCTTTCTCTTGTGTGCAAGAGTTTTTGGAAAGTCATGACCATTTTAGAGATCGTAACCTTTTGGAAAACCATCGCCTTTTGGACAAAAATGCCATTTCAAACCATTTGGAAATCATAACCTTTTGTAGAAATATGATCTCCCAGAGAAGAGTAAAAAACTCGTTTGAGTAAAATTTGCTCATCAGTAGTGTATAACCACATATATTTATGCAAGCAAATTTGGCTTTCAGTTGTTAGACTTATAACCTAGTTGTCTCTGATCTGTTAGGAATAGCAATTATGCCAATGTACAAAATATAACAGCAGCTCAGGTGGTCTGGCGAGTGAGTGTTTGCTGTTTTCCTTGTTGTTGTTGTTGTTGCTGCTGCTGTTTGCTAATTTGCGTATCTGTGCGCATCTGCTTGCCGGGATGCCGGAGCCACATGCCTGTGCCACTGCGATTAGATGGCTAAGACCTGCCTCGGCTGCTGCTAATCCTGACTATTAATTAGGAGATTTGTGGAATGCAAGCGCCGCCGCCGTCGGAGGACTCACTCCAGCGGACTAAGCAGAGCGCAACCACCGCTCAACTAGAACAACAGCAGCAGCAACAAGAGTGACTCTAGAATCAGCAGCAAATCCTCAGTCACAGCCAAGGGTCCGGATTGGGGAGGGGGTGTCCCCAGATGGAGCATTTAGACAGGAAAAGAACTGGGTTTGTCAGCTGCTCAGGGTCTGCAAGAGATGCAGTAAGAATGGAGGCAGCCCTTTGAACATAATGCAAGCATCAGGCACAGACGCAATATTTGTTTGTGTCCAGCTTTACTTTCCTTCACTTCTATCATCATCTTCATAGTACTCATATCCCACTTGTCTGCAAAAGTGGGACTTGGATGGCTGACAAAAGTAAAAGCCCATGCAAAGAGATAAGGAAAACATAGTAAAAGCCAGCATTGAAATGTGTTGAGCATCTATAATGATACAGCCATTTTAAACAAATGTATTTGGAGTTCCTAAAACCCACACCTACCCTGCTAGCAATGTGCCTTATATGTCCCAGATATGTATTTGATGGCTCAATACCATGTGGCATCTCCAAGGCTCCAACTCCAATGACCATTTTGATGCACTTTGAAGATAGCTTCCAACTGCACCAGTGAGACAAATTCCCACAAAAGCATGCAAAAGAAAGCCCCCAATGTGCATCGGTGTTCTGTGGTTTGTGTCGTCACATCCGGGCCTCAAATGGGTTCCAGGTTTTCCCATTTTCCTCAGTGCTGGTTTGAAACTGCATTAAATGGTCGCTGTAGATGGGGTCTAACAGAACTTTCTCTTTGGAATTCCTCTCCCAGAGTAAGATGCTGGATGGGCTTTTCCCATGGCGCCTTGTGCCTGAGGGACTTGGCAGCAGTTCTGGAGCACAACACTCCTGACCTCACAATCGTGTTAAAAACAAAGTATGGATTGTCAATGTCGCAATCCCAGGTGACAGCAGGATTGAAGAGAAACAACTGGAAAAGATGACATGATATGAGGATTTAAAGATCGAACTGCAAAGATTCTGGCACAAACCAGTAAAGGTGGTCCCAGTGGTGATCGGCACACTGAGTGCAGTGCCTAAAGACCTTGGCTTGCACTTAAACACAATCAGTGATGACAAGATTACCCTCTGCCAGCTGCAAAAGGCCACCCTACTGGGATCTGCATGCATTATTCGCCGATACATCACACAGTCCTAGACACTTGGGAAGTACCCGACGTGTGATCCAATACAATAGCCAGGAGAGTGTCTGCTGTGGACTCATCTTGTTGTGTTTCAAATAATAATAATAATGGCAGTTGTCTTAACAGTGACCCAGAGCGGCACTAGCCAAAGGAGAGTCAGGGCAGCCTACTCACCTCTTGACCAGGAGGACTGCCCTCCGCTGTGTGTTATTGGTATGCAAGGAAGACCCTCCTGCATACTGACAGAGGTTTACAGAGGCTGCTCTCTGCAGCTGATCTCTGCACTTAAACACAATCATCGCTGACGAAATCACCATCTGTCAGCTGCTAAAGGCCACCTTACTGGGATCTGCACACATTATATGCCAATACATCACCTATTCCCAGACACTTGGGAAGTGTCCGACAGTGATCAAATACAAAAGCCTGCAGAGTGATCTTGTTTGCTGGGTACGAATCTTGTTGTGTATCAAATAATAATAATACATTTATTACCCACTTCTCAGGTGGTAGCAATGGTACAGCCAGGCAGCCAAATATGGGCAGGTGGCTATGCACGTGGAGGGTTTGCGGCCAATTCCAAACCACATGCAAAGCCACTGCAGAGATGCCCTTATATCCCACAAATCCAAGATAAAGTGATCCAGTTTGCGCCTCTCCCTTCCCATCCACAGGCCTCAAGGAAGAGGAAAACGAGCACCACACAACCCCTCCGTTGCCTAGAACCGCAGCCACACGAAGCCACTTTAATGAATTCCCCTTCTTTGCATAACATTATGGGCGAGATTAGTCTTGAGTCATGTATTCTCCGCCTTCTCTGGTACAAAAACCTACATGTGTGCACTGCAAGGGATTTTGGAGCCCTGAGCTTGGCAAGGGGTGGGTCCTCCGATGAGCGACAGGGCTCCAAATGCTTTCTGTCTCTGTTTCTTTGTTGAAGGTGGGATAGGTGCATGATTTATAGTTTTCTGGGTTGCTGTAAGTTTTCTGGACTGTATGGCCATGTTCCAAAAGCATTCACTCTTGATGTTTCACCTTCATCTATAGGAGCCCCCGGTGGCGCAGTGGGTTAAACCCCTGTGCTGGAAGAACTGAAGATCGACAGGTCGCAGGTTCGAATCCAAGGAGAGGCTAATGAGCTCCCTCTATCAGCTCCAGCTCCTCATGCAGGGACATGAGAGAAGCCTCCCACAAGGATGATAAAAAAAAACATCAAATCATCTGGGCGTCCCCTGGGCAATGTCCTTGCAGGCGGCCAATTCTCTCATACCAGAAGCGACTTGCAGTTTCTCAAGTCGCTCCTGACACGATTAAAAAAAAAACCCTTCATCTATGGCAACATCCTCAGAAATTGTGAGGTCTTCTCCTTCCAATCATGTTTTCTCCTTCCAATCATGCCTTCCCTAAATATGCTGCTTCGCACCAGATTGATTGTCTCAGAGGCAAGCTTTAAAAATCAACCCAAACATAGCAGAGTCCTTTATCAGTTGTCAGCAGAGTTTTAGTGCATCACCTGACATTGTACTGCTCACTGTTTAAGAAAACTTTTTGACTCCGTTTTCATCCACATTCAAGGGAGGCTTTGAATTTTGACAAGGTACTCTATGTATAAAATATACACACACAATTCAGGATGCCCTGCAGTCCTTTCAGTCAATGGCATATAAAGAGATATAGTCACTAGGGTTGTGCATTTCGGGTACTTACTTTACTTAGGCGATCCTTCGTAGTCTGAGGATGATGGTCCTCCAAGTGTAGTATTCTGGCAGTGGGTGCGTATTTGACTGTGGAGCCCTATTCTTGACCTGCATATTCAGTGAGGGCGTTGATTTTCAGGTGGAAGGTGGTCGCATTCGGGGTTGGCTTGACACACCTTCCTCTTGGCATGTTTCTCTTTTTCGCCCTCCATTCCTGCCTCTTCAAATTCTGCAGCACTGCTGGTCACAGCTGACCTCCAACTGGAGCACTCAAGGGCCAGGGCTTCCCAATTCTCAGTGTCTATGCCAGAGTTTTTAGGACTGGTTTTGAGCCCATCTTTAAATCTCTTTTCCTGTCCTCCAACATTCCGTTTTCCATTCTTGAGTTCGGAGTAGAGCAACTGCTTTGGGAGACGGTGGTCGGGCATCCGGAAAACATGGCTGGTCCAGCGGAGTTGATGGCGGAGGAACATGGCTTCAATGTTGGTAGTCTTTGCTTCTTCCAGCACACTGACATTTGTCCACCTGTCTTCCCAAGAGATTTGCAGGATTTTCCGGAGGCATCGCTGATGGAATCGTTCCAGGAGTTGTGTATGATGTCTGTAGACAGTCCACGTCTTGTAGGCGTATAGCAGAGTTGGGAGGACAATAGCTCTATAAACAAGCACCTTGATATCCCTACGGATGTCCCAGTCCTCAAATATTCTCTGCCTCATTCGGAAAAATGAATTTGGGGTAAGCCTTGACTTGTTTCAAGTACTGGCTTTTGGTGTGGAGCACTGATCCATTTTTGGGAGCCTTCCGAAATTGGGAGGGCAGATATCTGTTTTTGCTCATGGGTGCTGAAAGATCTCTTTTCTATTGGTCCATTATGGGAGAGGAGCTTCCCAAGCTCCCCTTCTCGTCATTTTAGGCATTTAAGTTGTTTCTACTTTAGAGGAGAGGCGCTCAGTTGCAGGCAGACACGTGCTGTAAGGAGGCTTCTTATCCTGTTTATTACTCTAGAGGAGGCACTCGGTGGCAGGCAGGCAGAAACATTTTTAGGGCCTGCATGCCACATGCACTGTCCAAGGCAAGGAGGCAATTTCACATTTTTACTCCAGAGGAGGTGCTCTGCTGCAGGCAGGTGCATGCGCTTTCTGGGCCTGCACACTGCACATCCACTCCCTTTCCAAGGCAAGGAGCCAAATTCTTACTCCAGAGGAGGTGCTCGGCTGTAGGCAGATGCATGCACTTTCTGGGCCTGCACATCACACACACACACTATATCCAAGGTAGTGTTTCTTGACCTTCCTAATGCCGTGGCCCCTTAAGACTGTTCCTCCTGTTGCGGTGACCCCCAATCATAACATTATTTTTGTTGTTACTTCATAACTGTAAGTTTGCTACTGTTATGAATCGTCATCTAAATATCTGATATGTAGGGTGTATTTTCATTCACTGGACCAAATTTGGCACAAATACACAATACGCCCAAATTTGAATACTGATGGGATTGGGGGGGGGGGGGGGATTGATTTTGTCATTTGAGAGTTGTAGTAGACAGGATTTATAGTTCACTTACAATCAAAGAACATTCCGAACTCAACCAACGATGAAAGTGAACTAAACTTGGCACATGGAACACCCACGACCAACAGAAAATACTGGAAGAGTTTGGTGGGCATTGATCTTGAGTTTGGGAGTTGTAGTTTACCTCCATCCAGATTCAAACAATGATGGATTTGGACCAAACTTGGCACAAATACTCAATCTGCCCAAATGTGAACACTGGTGGAGTTTGGGGAAAATAGATGTTGAAATTTGGGAGTTGTAGTTGCTGGGCTTTATAGTTCACCTACAATCAAAGAGCATTCTGAACCACACCAATGATAGAATTGAGCCAAACTTCCCACACAGAACCCACATGACCAACAGAAAATACTGTGTTTCTGATGGTCTTTGGTGACCCCTCTGGCACCCCCTCATGACCTCCCCCCAGGGGTCCCAACCCCCAGGTTGTGAAACACTGTTCCAAGGCAAGGAAGCGAGTTCTCATTCTTACTCCAGAGGAGGCACTTGGTTGCAGGCAGACGCATGTGCTTTCTGGGCCTGCATACCACACACACTCTCTTTCCAAGGCAAGGAGGCAAGTTCACACTCTTACTCTAGAGGAGGTGCTCAGTGGCAGGCAGCGCATTAGCTTTCTGGGCCTACACGCCACATGCACTTTCCAAGGCAAGGAAGCAAGTTCTCTTACTCCAGAGGAGGCGCTCGGCTGTAGGCTGGTGTGCACATTTTCCGGACCTGCACGCCACACACACACACACTCTCTCTTTCCAAGTCAAGGAGGCAAATTTTCATTCTTACTCCCGAGGAGGTGCTCTACTGCAGGCAGACACATGCACTTTCTGGGCCTGTATGCCACATACACACACACTCATTCCAAGGCAAGGAGGCATGGAGCACCACGTGCTGCTCACAAAAAGCAGGTGAGGAGCCAGGATAGGCTCCTGCTTGCTTTTGTGTTGAGCTGAATTTGTACCAGAGGGATCTTTCTATTACAATTGCTCCTGAATGTAACAAAAGTAACAAACAGATGAAATGAAAGAAAATGGTTTGGCGCTCAATCCTAATACTCACAACATAGGTAACAGATATCAGCAACAGATGTATGGCGAGAAGCAAGAGAATCATGGTTAGAGAAAGAACACATGCTTCCTGCCCTCTTTTATACCCATCGCTTGCTTGTCATCAGCCAGGACAAAAAAGAATGATGCAACCCGTGTCATGAATGTCACATGGTCATGACTCAGCTTCTTTGCATTTCCCTCAGGTTACACGAAGGAAGAGAGATGCTTTTGAACCGTGGTGCTGGAGGAAAGTTCTGAGAGTGCCTTGGACTGTGAGAAGATCCAACCAGTCCATCCTCCAGGAAATAAAGCCCAACTTCTCTTTGGAGGGAAGGATACTAGAGACAAAGCTGAAGTACTTTGGCCACATCATGAGGAGACAGCAAAGCCTAGAGAAGACAATTATGCTGGGGAAAGTGGAAGGCAAAAGGAAGAGGGGCCGACCAAGGGCAAGATGGATGAATGGCATCCTTGAAGTGCCTGGACTGACCTTGAAGGAGTTGGGGATGGTGACGGCTGACAGGGAGCTCTGGCGTGGGCTGGTCCATGAAGTCAGGAAGAGTTGGAGACGACTGAACGAATGAACAACAACAACACGCTACTACCCACTTAACCCTTTAGCAGGTGTATGGCCACATGTCCATTAGATCAGTATTTTCCACCAGTTTTGCACAATAGGGTTACAGTTACAATAGGGTTACATCTCTGTCCAACAGTATATTAATTGCCTAATATTATTTATTTATTTACTTACTTTATTTATATACCGCTTTTCTCATCCCTCAGGCAACTCAAAGCGGTGAACAACATTGATACAAAACATCACGAGACAAGTATAGGGCAATTAAAAACAATTGTAACATAAATAATTAAACATCAGTATAACAATCATTAGCGCCTCAACAGTAAAATTAGAATCCAGTCTCATCATCCATTATTCCATATTCCTATGTTCAATTACACTGTTTAATCAAATGCTTGTTCGAACAGCCAGGTCTTCACTTTCCTCCGAAACGCCAGCAGGGAGGGGGCCGATCTGATATCTGCAGGCAGGGCGTTCCACAGCCGAGGGGCCACCACTGAGAAGGCCTGTCTCTCGTCCCCGCCAAGCACTCCTATGATGCAGGCGGGACAGAGAGCAGGGCCTCCCCAGATGATCTTAGTGTCCTAGCCGGTTCATAGGTAGAGATGCGTTTGGAGAGGTAAGTAGGGCCAGAACCATTTAGGGCTTTATAGGCTAACGCCAGCACTTTGAATTGTGCCTGGTAGCAAACTGGCAGCCAGTGGAGCTGGTGCAACAGAGGAGTCGTATGCTCCCTGAGTGCCGCTCCTGTTAGCAACCTGGCTGCCGAATGCTGGACCATTTGAAGCTTCCAAGCAGTCTTCAAAGGCAACCTCACGTAGAGAGCATTGCAGTAGTCTATATGGGATGTAACCAGAGTGTGGTTCTTGGCTCTGGGCGAAAATACTAACATGGGGAGGATTTTGGGGAAATCCCAGGAGAGGGATGGGCAAATGTGGTGGATCTGGAGACCCTCCAAGAGATGTGAAAAAGGTCAGCACCTTGGAGAACTCCTTGAAAATTCACAATAAAAGTGTCATTTTTAGCCCCTTTGAATTGCAATATCAGGAGAAAGAATGGATAGAAAAAGTAAATAATAAAAAAACCTGGAGTGGATTCACAGCATGGATTGTGTGGATGTGAATGTGAATACGCAACTCCCATATTCTAGTGGCACCTTTCCTCTTTTGCTCAGAGAAATCCTGTTTTGCACACCTGACTTCACCCCTCTTTAGAAGTAAAAAAGAGCCTTTGTGATAAGAAATTATTACAGCAGAGTGTTTATGGGAAAAGTTACATGGGGGTGGTTGCTGTTGCCAATGTTGTTGTCATCATTGTATGTTAACATTACCCACACTGCTATTTTCTCCCCTCCTTGGCATTGATCCGAAGCTTTCAGAAGAATGCTAATCTCCCTCGTTCGATCAGAACCACCGTTCATTATTAATGCCTCTCTATGCATCGATGTCTTCAGAAATTCATGCCGGACTCACCGCTGCTTAAAAGACCCCCCCCCCCCCCCGGTCCCCTTTCCTATTTATAGTTTGACTGGTAAATAATATATCCATAACTTACGAGGTTTTGCTCTTTGTAAGCCTTCGTTTTGCTTGAAGGACAGATTGGCCGCATTCTTCTCACAAGGAATAGGTTAGAGCTTGGACCCCATCTGCTTATTTTATGATTAATTTTTTATTACAGCAGATTAAAACTAAACATACACACTAATATAAAAGAAACAAAAAAACAAAACAACATCATTAACAACAATAGATTAAAAATACTTTTTCTAGAATAATTATACTACATCCTAAACATACAAAAACACAATAATTACAAATCATCTCCATTATCTAATCTTAGGACTTTATTGGTGGCCCCCATGTGACACAATGGGTTAACCCGCTAAGCTGCTAAACTTGCTGACCAACAGGTTGACCGTTTGAATCTGGGAGCAGGTTGAGCTCCCGCTGTTAGGTCCAGCTTCTGCCAACCCAGCAGTTCGAAAGCATGCAAATGCGAGTAGATCAATAAGTACGATTTCTGCGGGAAGGTTTGGTTTTTTTTGGTCGTGTCAGGAGCGACTTGAGAAACTGCAAGTCATTTCTGGTGTGAGAGAATTGGCCATCTGCAAGGACGTTGCCCAGGGGACGCCTGGATGATTTGATGTTTTTATCATCCTTACGGGAGGCTTCTCTCATGTCCCCGTATGAGGAGCTGGAGCTGATGGAGGGAGCTCATCCACGTCTCCCCAGATTCGAACCTGTGACCTGTTGGTCTTCAGTCCTGCCGGCACAGGAGTTTAACCCACTGCACCACCGGGGAGGTAATGGTGCTCTATGCAGTCATGCCAGTGGCCACACAACCTTGGAGGTGTCTATGGACAATGCCTGCTCTTCAGCTTAGAAATGGAGATGAGCACCACCCTGAAGGGTCAGACACGACTAGACTTAATGCCAGGGGAAGCCTTCACTTTTGCCTTTAGGGCTTTAGTAGCCCCCCCGTGGCACAGTGGGTCAGAGGTTCGAATCCAGGGAGAGTGCGGACGAGCTTCCTCTGTCAGCTACACTTTGCCTAGAGAGAGAGCAAATGTGCATCATCATAGGTAGAAAGAAAAGCAGAAGAGGACTCCAGGGGACAGACAAAAATGACCCATAGAACAGGCATGGGCAAACTTGGACCCTCCGGGTGTTTTGGATTTCAGCTCCCACAATTTCTAACAGCCTCGGGCCCTTTCCTTTCCCCCCACAGCTGCTTAAGCAGCCAAGGAGAAAAAGAAAGGGGGCTGAGGCTGTTAGGAATTGTGGGAGCTGAAATCCAAAACACCTTGGAAGAGACCTCATGGGCCATCCAGTCCAACCCCCTGCCAAGAAGCAGGAAAATTGCATTCAAAGCACCCCTGACAGATGGCCATCCAGCCTCTGTTTAAAAGCTTCCAAAGAAGGAGCCTCCACCAGACTCCGGGGCAGAGAGTTCCACTGCTGAATGGCTCTCACAGTCAGGAAGTTCTTCCTCATGTTCAGATAGAATTTCCTTTCTTGTATTTTGAAGCCGTTGTTTCGCGTCCTAGTCTCCAGGGCAGCAGAAAACAAGCTGGCACCCTCCTCCTATGACTTCCTCTCACGTATTTATACATGGCTATCATGTCTCCTCTCAGCCTGCTCTTCTTCAGGCTAAACATGCCCAGCTCTTTAAGCGGCTCCTCATAGGACTTGTTCTCTAGACCCTTGATCATTTTAGTCGCCGTCCTCTGGACACATTCCAGCTTGTCAATATCTCTCTTAAATTGTGGTGCCCATAATTGGACACAATATTCCAGGTGTGGTCTAACCAAGGCAGAATAGAGGGGTAGCATTACTTCCCTAGATCTAGACACTATGCTCCTATTGATGCAGGCCAAAATCCCATTGGCTTTTTTTGGAAGCTACATGACATTGTTGGCGCATGTTTAACTTCTCGTCCATGAGGACTCCAAGATCTTTTTCACACGTACTGCTCTCGAGCCAGGCTTCCCCCATTCCGTATCTTTGCATTTCATTTTTTCTGCCTAAGTGGAGCATCTTGCATTTGTCACTGTTGAACTTCATTTTATTGTCCTCGTGAAGGGAGTTGGACTGGATGGCCTTAAGTATTTTCTGTTGGACATGGGGCTTCTGTGTGGGAAATTTGCCCCAATTCTGTCATTGGTGGGGTTCAGAATGCTATTTGATTGTAGGTGAACTATAAATCCCAGTAACTACAATTCCCAAATGTCAAGGTCTATTTCCCCCAAACTCCATCTATGTTCATATTTGGGCATATGGAATATTCGTGCCAAGTTTGGTCCAGATCCATCTTTTTTTTTCAGTCCACAGTGCCCTCTGGATGTAGGTGAACTACAACTCCCAAATTCAAGGTCAATGTGCACCAAACCCTTCTAGTGTTTTCTGTTAGTCATGGGAGTCCTGTGTGCCACGTTTAGTTCAATTCCATCATTGGTGGAGTTCAGAATGCTCTTTGATTGTAGGTGAACTATAAATCCCAGCAACTACAACTCCCAAATGACAAAATCCATTTTTTGACTGATGGTCACTCCTTGGGTTAGTAGGTGTCTTGTGGCCAAATTTGGTGTCAACTCATCCAGTGGTTTTTGAGTTATTTTAATCCCACAAATGAACATTATATTTTTATTTATATAGATTTCCATTTTTTTTCATGTTCCATATACTTCATTACTAAATTCCAATCTGCCACTGAATTCTTTTGTCTATGTCTGAGTTTTATGTGCCTTCTTCTGAGTGGCCGCTTTCCTCTCCCGACTCCTTTTCCAGCCGGGAAGATCCTCATCTGAGCCGCGGCTGCCACCCGGCAACTATTACCAGAAAGCCTCACATGGCGGCAGAGACACATTTAATTTAGATGATTACTCTGACTTTTCATACAACACAGTTTTAAGTAGTACAAGCTCCCAAGAGTGCGGGAAAAGGGGGGAAAATTAAACCCAGGCAAATCCCTGCTTGAGAAACATCTTATGGCTAAGGTAGCCTGGTGACAAATACCACTCCACCGCATAATAAGTGGAGTATTTAGAAATCCTTAATGCTGCTAAATACCTGATTTCATTCTGATCAGGGACAGAGTTGGCTTCGAGTGGAAGAGATAGTGATTTGGGACTTTGCGAGGCTATTAACTGCAGAAGATTATCTCCAGTCGCTCAGGTCGTTCCTTCCTGCCTTCGTTTTTTCTTTCTTTCCTCCATGTTTTTCTTTCTTTTGAATTTGCAAATGTGGATCCACATCTTGGGAAGGAAAGAGGGGCCTTTCTTCTGGTCTCACTACCTCTGAGGATGTTTGTCATAGATGTGATGTCGAGCACCCCCCCCCCCCCAAATAAGGGATAGTGACTTATAGTTCTGCAAAGGGCAAGGGCACCAGACTACACAACAAAGGTTAAGTCTTGGTCACATTGCCAAGGCACTGACAACAACAAGGACTCCACGAGGCTTTTGGGAAATGGCTGGATCTTGGGACTTCTGCCCTTTGTGAGAGTTGTAGTTTCCCAAGGACCAAAGTGTGAATCAGTTGCAGCACAGCTGGGGTTTCATCTGCCAGCCTTCCCAATGATCATGGACTCTCTGCCTGCATGTCTTGGACTTCAGTACATACTATCTCCCTCATGAACTTTCCTCAAAGACCTTTTAAAACATTGGACTTCAGGCTTCTTCATGAAAATTAATTCTCTTATTAAATATACTTGGAATGTGGGACAAAGATAGGGTTTTGTTGCTATGAAATGCTTATGATTATGAATGTATGTATCTTGCTATGAAATATTGCCTTTCCCCTTTGCCTTTTGCCCTAGAAACTGTGACCCAGGACTGTTGAAATGCTTGAGGGAGAACCACCACCTCCCTTTCTTATTTGATTATTTCACATCTGCATGGAACAATAGCCATTTATGGTTTCCTTTGTCTCGCCCTCAGAGTTGGTCCAGTGAGATGAGGAAGTCTATTTGGGATACGGACATTATGATTGATTTACAAAGGGCAGCGTTGATCCCCCCCTGAGGTCCGCTGCCCTGATCCTGTTTGTTTCCCTCACCAAAACCCATCAAGGACAGGAAAGCCTTTGTTTATGGAGATCTCACCTTGCCAGCCAAAACAAAGCCTCACATTCCAGCTGGCTGGCAATCCATAATCTCATCATTTCCCCCATTGTCCATGGCCGTCCTGCCTCTCTCTCCCTGATTTGCTAAGGAGCCAGAGAGGGAGGGAGTTTTGAAACTTTCAAACCTGTATTTTCTCTATAAAAATGCCAGTAAAATTCTGTATTGCTATGCTTGTAGTGGAACTATTCCTACAATGCATCCGATTGCAGCTGAATCGCTAATAAAACACCTCGGTCACTGAAACTTCTTCCACTTTGGTGAGGATTTATTATTTTTAATATTTTTATCGCTGAAATTGGTTTCGCTGGCCTCACCAAGGTTCCAGGACTCTCTTTGGTGTGGTCCTCAGGGATCTCCTCGGCTGGGGAGACCCTCCTAAAAGCAGCTTGATATCAGATGTAGGTGAAACATCAGGAGAGAATGCCTCTAGGTCATGGCCATATAGCCCGAAAAAACCTACAACAACCCAGTGATTCCGGTCATGAAAGCCTTCGACAATAATAATAATGATCGGCACACTGGGTGCAGTGCATAAAGACCTTGGCCTGCATTTAAACACAATCGGTGCTGACAAAATTACCATCTGCCAGCTGCAAAGGGCCACCTTACTGGGATCTGCACACATTATTTGCCAGTACATCACACAGTCCTAGACACTTGGGAAGTGTCCGACGTGTGATCCAATTCAACAGCCAGCAGAGTGTCTGCTGTGGACTCATCTTGTTGTGTTTCAAATAATAATAATAATGGCAGTTGTCTTAACAGTGACCCAGAGCGGCACTAGCCAAAGGAGAGTCAGGGCAGCCTACTCACCTCTTGACCAGGAGGACTGCTCTCCGCTGTGTGTTATTGGTATGCAAGGAAGACCCTCCTGCATACTGACAGAGGTTTACAAAGGCCGTTCTCTGCAGCTGATCCAGAGAGGAGCCAGTCCCGGTTTAAGGGCAGGATTACCAGCAGAGACTTTCTGGCTTCCGAAAAGGCCTCTCTTTCCTTCCCACCTCCAAAGGGATAAATGCTCTCCTCCCTTATCTCTCTCTTGCAGCCAGGCTGAGTTCTCACTTTGGTTGGCAACCTGTATCCTCTTTCTGCTGTTCCATTTAGGACGATTTAGGGTGGCAATCTCTTTCCCCACATAAGGGCAGATAACAACAACAACAACAACAACAACAACAACAACATAATAATAATAATAATAATAATAATAATAATAACAGTCCTAGACACTTGGGAAGTGTTTGACTTGTGATTTTGTGATACGAAATCCAGCATATAGATCTCGTTTGCTGTGACATACTGTGGTGTCAGTAAAATAATAATAATAATAATAATAATAATAATAATAATAATAATAGCCTGAAGCCTTAAAATATCTGGGCATGCTACAGTTGGACAATATCAAGCATGGACAAGTGAAAAATGTGGTCAGCAAAGAATATATCCAAAGAGTCAGAAAGGTTTTGAAGATCAAATTAAATGGCGGAAATACGATCAAGGCTCTCAACACCTGGGCCATCCCCGTCATTAGATACACTGCTGGGATTGTGAACTGGACACAAGCAGAGCTGGATGATCTGGACAGAAAAACAAGAAAACTTATGACAATCCACTACTCATTACACCCGTGTAGTGATGTCAACAGACTTGACCTGCCCAGAAAATCAAGAGGCAGAAAGAGGGCTTCTGCAAGTGAAACAGACGGTAGAAGAAGAGAAACACACTGGCAGATTATGTGAAAGGCAGTCAAGAACCAACATTGAGCGAAGTAAAGAGTAGAAAGCTGCTTCAAGTGCAAAAGACAATGATGGAATACCATAAAAACACAATCCAGAGCAGATGAGAAAACTGGCAAAAGAAGGCTCTCCATAGACAGTTCCTGGGAAAAATTGAGAGCCAAATGGACAAAAAAAAAAAAACCCAAACAAACAAACAAAAAAAAAAACCATGGCTGTGGCTCACAAATGGAACTCTGAAAAAGGAGACAAAGGAGTGCCTGATCCTGGCAGCCCAAGAACAAGCCATTAGAACCAATGCCATCAAAGCCAGAATTGACAAGTCAACGACAGATCCCAAATGTAGACGCTGCAAGGAAGCAGATGAAACAATAGATCACATCCTCAGCTGCTGCAAGAAGATTGCACAGACAGACTACAAGCAGAGGCACAACACTTTTGCTCAGATGATCAATTGGAACTTGTGCCACAAATACCATCTACCTGTGATAAAGAACTGGTGGGATCACAAGCCGGAAAAAGTTACAGAGAATGAACACGCCAAACTCCTCTGGGACATCCAGATTCAGACAGACAGAGTTTTGGAGCATAATACTCCTGATCAAATGCCTCTAGAACATGGCCATATAGCCCGGAAAAACTTACAACAACCCAAAGTATGGATCGTCAATGTTACAATCCCAGGTGACAGCAGGATTTTAAAGAAACAACTAGAAAAGCTGACACGATATGAGGATTTAAAGATCGAACTGCAAAGACTCTGGCACAAGCTAATAAAGGTGGTCCCAGTAGTGATCGGCATACTGGGTGCAGTGCCTAAAGACCTTGGCCTGTACTTAAGCACAATTGGCGCTGACAAAATTACCATCTGCCAGCTGCAGAAGGCCACCTTACTGGGATCTGCATGCATTATTCACTGATACATCACACAGTCCTAGACACTTGGGAAGTTTCCGACGTGTGATCCAATTCAACAGCCAGCAGAGTGTCTGCTGTGGACTCATCTTGCTGTTTCAAATAATAATAATAATAATAATAATAATAATAATAATAATAATGAAATTAGAGCAATTTAAAATGCCCACTAATAGTGAGATCTGAGCTGTGGATACTGGAACCTGAGCCACAGTTAGCGAGACCCGATAGGCCGTCCTGTGAGTGTGTACCTGGTGAGTGAAAAGAAGCCTGATGTTCCAAAATAAAGTTCACCAAGTTGGAGAAGAAGCCACTGAGGTATTTTATTCAATCAGCTGAAAGTGATGCCAACCTGTGGTAATCCGCCAAAGTAAGCTGAGATGCCATACATAGTAATGGTGTTTAAATTTTAAATTATATGCTAACCTAATGTAAACGCTGTACTGATGTGGATGGATGATTGTAAAGTGGGATTTTATACTGGTTGCTGACCTTAAATAAAATAAAATATTGAAATAACAACCATTTTATTCTTTACCCGCCTCTCCTCGTGATTCGAGGTGGGTTACAACATAGCTAAATACACTTAACACTATATAACAAAAGTTGAAAAATGTCCTGTTCCTGGTTTGGAAAGTGTTATTTCCTGCTTAATTGTGAAGTCTTTACTATGAAAGTAGTTGTCCTACTCCAGAAGCTTTGCTTTTATGCTGCTACAAAGTAGGTTTGATTAGTTGAGACTAGAAGACATCTTCATTGAAAAACTATAGAAAGAGTTGGAAGAGACCTGATGGGCCATCCAGTCCAATCCCCTGCCAAGAAGCAGGAATATTGCATTCAAATCACCCCTGACAGATGGCCATCCAGCCTCTGTTTAGAAGCTTCCAAAGAAGGAGCCTCCACCACACTCTGGGGCAGAGAGTTCCACTGCTGAACGGCTCTCACAGTCAGGAAGTTCTTCCTAATGTTCAGGCTTAAGGAGCTGGGCATGTTTACCCTGAAGAAGAGAAAGCTGAGAGAAGATATGATAGCCATGTATAAATATGTGAGAGGGAGCCAAAGGGAGGAGGGAGCAAGCTTGTTTTCTGCTTCCCTGGAGACTAGGACGTGGAACAATGGCTTCAATATTCCTGCTTCTTGGCAGAGGGTTGGACTGGATAGCCCATGAGGTCTCTTCCAACTCTTTGATTCTATGATTCACTAGATGGGGTGAGCTCCTATTTGTCAGCTCCAGTTCCTGCTAACCTAGCAGTTCAAAAACATGTAATGTGTGAGCAGATAAAAAGGTGTTGCACTCCAGGACAGGAAAAGCCCTCTGACTGTAAACAACACACAGCTGATTGGAAAACAATCCTTTTATTGAAGATAATTAAAAAGCAGCAAGTAAAAAGCACTTAAAAGAAAAAGGTAAATCCAATTAGGTAAGAAGATAAGCAGGAGCAAAATAGTCCAAAGTTAACTTCAGCTAAGTCCATAAAAACGAAGTCCACCCTTCTCTAATATAATCACCAGCGCTGAAGCGATGCTCCTCCGCCATCAACTCTGCTGGACCGGCCACATTGTCCAGATGCCCGACCACCGTCTCCCAAAGCAGTTGCTTTATTCCGAACTCAAGAATGGAAAACGGAATGTTGGTGGACAGGAAAAGAGATTAAAGATGGGCTCAAAGCCAATCTTAAAAACTCTGGCATAGACACTGAGAACTGGGAAGGTGTGTCAAGCCAACCCCGACCTGGACTGCCATCCACCTGGAAACCAATGCCCTCACTGTGGGAGAACATGCAGATCAAGAATAGGGCTCTACAGTCACCTACGGACCCATCGCCAGTACAGCGATCTTGGAAGGTAATCCTACTCAGACAACGAGAGATCACCTAAGTAACAAATTTGCCATTGATTGAATGTGGATCAGAGGATCCTGATCTGGGTGCATCTATATATAGTGCAACATGTCAAAATTAAAACCTCCTGATATTTTGGATGAACATGAATCTGAGTTTTCTAAACAGTGTGCAACAGAACAAGATCAGACGTTGCAGTTATACTCTGCTGTGTTTTTGCTTGCCTCTGAGGCATTGTGTCTAGTGTGCAACGTTTCCAGGGAGGGTGTGATTGGAAAACTATTACCCATACACTTATTCCATGACAGGATGCCCTCCCAATGGGCCCAACTTACCTGGCTGAATGCATCTCCCCTTTTGATCGTCTGGGAAGGCCCTGCTGTTGGTCCTGCCTTCGTCACAAGTATGGCTGACGGGAACGAGAGACAAAGCCTTCTCAGTGGTGGCCCCTCGGCCATGGAACTCCCTCGCTAAGGATATCAGATTGTTCTCCTCCCTTCTAACGTTTCAAAAGAGAATCAAGACGTGGCTCTTTGAGCAGGCATTTCCAAATACAGTGTAACAGACATAGGAAAATGGAATGGTTGGATGATGTGATTGGACAATGTTTTTAATAGGAGACCCTAATGTTCATGTTTTTATTGATTTTGCTATGGTTTTATTATCTGACTAGCCGTCCCCTGCCATGCGTTGCTTTGACCCACATGGGAATTCTGTGTGGGAGGTTTGGCCCATTTCTATCATTGGTGGGGTTCAGAATGCTCTGTGATTGTAGGTGAACTATAAATCCCAGGAACTACAACTCCCAAATATCAAGATTTTATTTCCCCCAAACTCCACCAGTGTTCACATTTGAGCATATTGAGTATTCGTGTAGAGTTTGGTCCAGATCCATCATTGTTTGAGTCCACAGTGATCTCTGGATGTAGGCGATCTACAACTCCAAAACCAAAGGACACTGCCCACCAAACCCTTCCAGTATTTTCTGTTGGTCATGGGAAACTGTGTACCAAGTTTGGTTCAATTCCATCATTGGTGGGATTCAGAATGCTCTTTGATTGTAGGTGAACTATAAATCCCAGCAACTACAACTCCCAAATGACAAGATCAATTTTTTTTTAGTGAAAGACATACATTGGGTTGTTAGGTGTATGCTGTCCAAATTTGGTGTCCATTAGCCCACTGGTTTTTGAGTTCTGTTAATCCCACATATGAACATTACATTTTTATTTATATAGATTCTTTGTATTGTATTGAACAGTTTTCCTCTCCCCAAGAAATGGGGAGAGAAAAAACATTTGTCTGCCTCACACGAGGCAGGGAGGAGTTCTGGAGGAACCCTCCAGAACATCCGGGGGCGTGGCCTGCTAACACAGGCCAGGCCCTCCCAGGCTCATTCCACGCCTGGAAGTTGGGGAGAGAGGTCGCAGAGAAGAGCGAAGACAAGAAGCCTGAAGAGGTTCAACAAAGAAGAGAAGAAAAGAGGTTAAGGGGATAAGAAGAGCATCTACAGGTCTGTACAGGGGTCCTGGGGGAGGGAGGCTTCACCCACCCACCCCCCTCCCGGACGAAGGCTGGGCCCTTCAGGGCCCTTCACAGAGGCCTTGGTTATGGCAAACAAGGGCACATGTGGCCAGGGGCCTGGAGCTGGGCGGCTTGGCATGCGGCTAGCTCGCAGCGTCAATTTTGGGCGCCGTCCGGGCCGTTGATGGAGGCCATTGTGGGAGATGGGGCGGCCGCCATTTTAGGATAGGCCCAATTTCGTTTGCCACATGGGGCAAAATGAAAGTGAAAGTTATTTCAATTACTTTATTTTGGGCCGGATGCGTGTTATATGTAGTAGGTATGATGTTAAATATACACAGGTAATAGGGGAGTTATACCCTTGGCTACAGTGGTTGCTGACCTAAGGTCGATAGTTCTTATTTGGGAGCAGAGCGAGCTCCCGATGTTAGCCACAGCTCCCAAAAAATGGATCAGGGAGAGAGCTCCTGCTGTTAGATCCAGCTTCTGATACCAAAAAAAAATGGATCAGGGAGAGAGCTCCTGCTGTTAGATCCAGCTTCTGATACCAAAAAAAATAAAAAAATAAAAATAAAATAAAATAAAAATTATTAGTTTAAATAGGATCAGAGGGGGAGCTCCTGCTGTTTGATCCAGCTTCTGATACAAAAAAAATGGATCAGGGAGAGAGCTTCTGCTGTTAGATCCAGCTTTTGATACCAAATAAAATAAAATAAAAATTATTATTTTAAATAGGATCAGAGGGGGAGCTCCTGCTGTTTGATCCAGCTTCTGATACCAAAAAAAATAATAATTAATAATAATAATAATAAAATAAAATAAAAATTATTATTTTAAATAGGATCAGAGGGGGAGCTCCTGCTGTTTGATCCAGCTTCTGATACCTAAATAAATAAATAAATAAATAAATATTATTATTTTAAATAGGATCAGAGGGGGAGCTCCTGCTGTTAGATCCAGCTTCTGATACCAAAAAAAAAAATTAAAAAAAATTATTATTTTAAATAGGATCAGAGGGGGAGCTCCTGCTGTTTAATCCAGCTTCTGATACCAAAAAAAAAAATGGATCAGGGAGAGAGCTCCTGCTGTTAGATCCAGCAATGAAGTCAAATGGGAAGGGATCAATAAGCCCTGTCGCGGGCCCTGGCCATAAGTATTGCAAGCTCCTGATGGGAGCCTTAACTTATGTGACCTCCCAATGGTACAGTCTTTGCCAGTTGCTACAGGTGAGCTCCCTTGGTTAGCCCCAAATTAGGTTGGCCTTACAGTCGGCCTGTATACTCAAAAAGGAAAATGACTAGAGCAATAAGCCCAGTGGCAGGCCTGGGTTGGTATAGGGGGGCGAGCTCCCGCGGTTAGCCTCTACTTATGTAAACCTTATAGTGGGACTAATTGCAAATGTGAGTAGATCAATAGGCCCCAACGATAGGCTCTGGCTACTGGGGTGCGGGTGAGCTCCGGTTGTCAGCCCCAACTTGTGATAACCTCACAGCAAGACTCAATGCAAATGGGAGTAGATCAATAGGCCCAATGGTAGGCTCCGGCTACTTGGGTGCGGGGCGAGCTCCTGATGTCAGCTCCAACTTGTGATAACCTCACAGCAAGACTCAATGCAAACGTGTTGCCCTATATGTTTAGATATATATAAGGGACAAAGTCTTCGTCAATTTGTTATACTGGCGCTATATACTTATTGACACAGTCACTGGTTATTTTCCTTTCAGGATGGCGCCGAAGAAGAATGTGGGCGGCCCTAAAGGATTACAGGGCCAAGGCCTTGTTTAAATATCAAAATCTAATATATGGGGCATATGTCAACTACACTGGTCAGGCGTGGCTTGTTTACGATAGCCGCTTTTGTTCTGAGGCTGCCACGATGCCTAACAAGCGATGGGACCTCATCGACAGTCAATTGTGGATGGAGGTAATGAATACAACCAGAGCAGTTTCTGGTGATACAAAACACTAAAGAGAGTCAGCCCTTTCAACAGGGAGGCCCAGCACAACAGCTGCAAAGACAAAAGGGTATGTGAAAGATCAATAGGCCCAGCGATAGGCGCTGATTACGTGGGTGTGGGGTGAGCTCCTGATGTTAGCTCCAGCTTGCGATAGCCTCACAGTGAGACTTAATGCAAATGTGAATAGATCAATAGGCACAGCGATAGGCTCTGATTACTTGGGTGTGGGGTGAGCTCCTGATGTCAGCCACAACTTGGGATAACCTCGCAGCAAGAAGCAATGCAAATGGGAGTTCATCAAGATGCCCGGTCTAGCCTTGGCTTCCCTTGCATGGCATTTTGAGAGCTCTGCCTTTAGGTAAAGCAAACACAAGTAAATAGCATATTAGTTGCTTGAACAGTGGGTCACTTGAAGGGCAAGCTTAGGGTGAGCCTCGGACTATTACGTTATAACTATATAAGAGTCGGTTAGGCACAGATTTAAGCAGTTATGCATTGCCCTATATATATAAGTGATAAAACATTGTCAATTTGTTTTACTGGCGCTTTATACTTGTTGGCTCAGGGAGCTTGCGCCCGCGATGACTGTAAATATCAGCACGCCTGTGCAATATGCCAGGGTAACCACGCAACCAATAGTTGTTACAAGGGAAAACCCACAAGAGGTGGGCCAAGAGGCGCCCAGTTCAGTAGAAGGAACCCAGGACAGGTTAATGTTCCAAAAGAGCCCCAGCCCGATCAAAGCGGGTCCGCTTAGTTGCTGGCTGGAAAGTTAGCCTTACAGAGCTGCAGCAAATTACTTGCGTTGCGGCTTTAGGAGGATTTTCAGATCCCGGCCCTTGAGCCATGTTCCCCACACATCATATTATGAATAGTTTTTATATCAGGCGGCGGCGTGGAATGCACGTTTTGCAGCTACGTGTGAGTGAATTGGTGACATTAGCCAATAACGATACCTCACACCGCGCATCTTTGGTTTCCGACATCAAAGTTTTTTAAGATAGTGTGGAAATCAGAAGTAGAACTTCCAAAACAGACCAGAAGTTACATACGGTTGGTTCAGCCTAGTTATCATTACCGTCACAGGCCACGCAGGGCTGGCATATAGAAGAATGGTACTGGTCTGCGGACACAGTTATGTCTTCTGGGCAGTGAGGGAGGCCCACAGGACTGCCTATGGCCAGCACTTGGGTCTCTCTTCCACGGCAACGGTGGAATGGAGAGGCATGAGAAGCCTGCGTTGGGACGGTTTGTGCCCCTTTGTTGTTTGATGCCGGGAGTGGTTTTTCCTCCTGATGTGTTGGTTATCCACCTCGGTGGTAACGATGTGGGCCTGTTAGCAGGCAAAGCCCTCTTTTGGTAAGCACGGGCGGACATTCGAAGGATTTGTTGGTCATGGCCCAGGGTGCACGTCGTTTGGTCTGCTATCATACCTCGTTGCTAGTGGCTGGAAGGAGGCGACGTGGGAAGGCTCGAGAAAGCCAGAAAACGAGTGCACTGGGCCATGCGACTGTTCACGCAGGGCTGGCATATAGAAGAATGGTACTGGTCTGCGGACACAGTTATGTCTTCTGGGCAGTGAGGGAGGCCCACAGGACTGCCTATGGCCAGCACTTGGGTCTCTCTTCCACGGCAACGGTGGAATGGAGAGGCATGAGAAGCCTGCGTTGGGACGGTTTGTGCCCCTTTGTTGTTTGATGCCGGGAGTGGTTTTTCCTCCTGATGTGTTGGTTATCCACCTCGGTGGTAACGATGTGGGCCTGTTAGCAGGCAAAGCCCTCTTTTGGTAAGCACGGGCGGACATTCGAAGGATTTGTTGGTCATGGCCCAGGGTGCACGTCGTTTGGTCTGCTATCATACCTCGTTGCTAGTGGCTGGAAGGAGGCGACGTGGGAAGGCTCGAGAAAGCCAGAAAACGAGTGCACTGGGCCATGCGACTGTTCACGCAGGGCTGGCATATAGAAGAATGGTACTGGTCTGCGGACACAGTTATGTCTTCTGGGCAGTGAGGGAGGCCCACAGGACTGCCTATGGCCAGCACTTGGGTCTCTCTTCCACGGCAACGGTGGAATGGAGAGGCATGAGAAGCCTGCGTTGGGACGGTTTGTGCCCCTTTGTTGTTTGATGCCGGGAGTGGTTTTTCCTCCTGATGTGTTGGTTATCCACCTCGGTGGTAACGATGTGGGCCTGTTAGCAGGCAAAGCCCTCTTTTGGTAAGCACGGGCGGACATTCGAAGGATTTGTTGGTCATGGCCCAGGGTGCACGTCGTTTGGTCTGCTATCATACCTCGTTGCTAGTGGCTGGAAGGAGGCGACGTGGGAAGGCTCGAGAAAGCCAGAAAACGAGTGCACTGGGCCATGCGACTGTTCACGCAGGGCTGGCACATAGAAGAATGGTACTGGTCTGCGGACACAGTTATGTCTTCTGGGCAGTGAGGGAGGCCCACAGGACTGCCTATGGCCAGCACTTGGGTCTCTCTTCCACGGCAACGGTGGAATGGAGAGGCATGAGAAGCCTGCGTTGGGACGGTTTGTGCCCCCTTTGTTGTTTGATGCCGGGAGTGGTTTTTCCTCCTGATGTGTTGGTTATCCACCTCGGTGGTAACGATGTGGGCCTGTTAGCAGGCAAAGCCCTCTTTTGTAAGCACGGGCGGACATTCGAAGGATTTGTTGGTCATGGCCCAGGGTGCACGTCGTTTGGTCTGCTATCATACCTCGTTGCTATTGGCTGGAAGGAGGCGACGTGGGAAGGCTCGAGAAAGCCAGAAAACGAGTGCACTGGGCCATGCGACTGTTCATGATCCAGCGGAGGGGTCATTACATTGAATACCCAAACATCACACGTGACGACGAGAGGTTGTATTGTGGTGATTGAGTACATCTTTCAGAATTGGGCAACCAACGATTTTCATTAGATTTACAGGAAGGTATTAGAGGGGTGTTAGAGGAATTGGTGGGGGATGGGGGCTAAATGGACATTTGCCCCCAATCCGTGGCGTAAATAGATAGGGAAATTCCTTTAGTCGGTGTGCACCTAGGGCACCCCTTTAAGGGGTGAAAGGCCCTTAAGTTAAACACTCACCTACAGTGTAAAGGGTGAGGTGTGTTAATGGCCTTTATTTGGAAGGAGTCTCGATACAAGAGCTCTGGAAGAGACTCCTCATTCCTTTCCCTTGATGGTGATACGGTTTGATTACCGAAAACCAGGTGCTTCGCCCGGAAATTGTTATTGTCGGGTAGTGATGCTACCTGGGTTAGGTTACACCAGTTCCTTACACCCTTGAGTTAAGTTAAGAAATTAAATAGGTAACGTTAAATAAAAGTTGCCCAATTTGAATCCAAAACATTGGTGTTGTGTCTTCTATTCTCGTGCGTTTCTTCGTGGGTTGGCAGACAAATGTATTTTATGGTCTTAGTACCAAGTGTAAACTGCCCTGAGTCGCCTGCAAGCTGAGAGGGACAGTATATAAATAGAGTAAATAAATAAAAATGATCCAGAACAGAGGCAATTGTTCAACCAGGATCATTTCCACCAGCAATACAATTGTGAGGCCTATCGGTTGATAGACGCTCCATCTTGTATTTACAGCACAGAACCAACCGTGCCTCAGTTTCCCTGATGAGAACCAGGCCGTTCTTCATAAGGTTCGCAGCCAATCCACCAAGCAGCAGAATGCCTCGTAAAACTCTAACCGGCTTCCTATACAAATGTAGTCAAATTCTGGCTTTTGCGAGTTATGCCAAGAGGAATGTCTTCCAAGAAGTGTTTCTTCGTATTTCCTCTCTGTCTGTATGATGAGTTTTACGAGGCACATAAACAAAAAATACCATATAGGAACTGTCTCTTTCTTTTGAACAGCTGCTCTCTTTTTGGCAAAGAGTTGAAGAAGATTTCTTCCATATTTTTCCCACCTGCGTGCTGTGGAACGGCCCCCTATAAATTGATAAATCCGTTGCCGCTTGGGGATCCTTTCCCAGGCATTGCAAGCCAGCAAAACAGAGCTCAGGCAAAGGGCTCACCTTATTCTTTACCAAAGATTGGAAGCCCTTTGGGGTGCTAAGGGAGCCTTCTAGACCACAACAATAGGAGTATAATATTTAGATCGTGAGAGCCCACGGTGGCGCAGTGGGTTAAAGCACTGAGCTGCTGAACTTGTTGCCCGAAAGATCACAGGATTGAATCCAGAGAGCACCGTGTGCTCCCTCTGTCAGCTCCAGCTTCTGCCAACCTAGCAGTTCGAAAACATGCAAATGTGAGTAGATTAATAGGTACTGCTGTGGCAGGAAGGTAATGGCCGCAGGAAAAGAGATTCCACTTCAACATTAGGAAGAACTTCCTCATGTAAGAGCTATCTGGCAGTGGAACATATGAGATAAGGTCTCCTTCTCTCAAGGCTTTGAAGAAGAGGCTGAATGGCCATCTCTAAGGAGGGCTTGAATGGTTCCTTTGTGGCAGAATGGAGAAAGACTAGATGAACTTCAGATGGTCATTCTAACTCAAGGATCTCATGAAATATTGAAACATGACTATTTCTGCATGGCAATGGCTTGAACTAGATGGATTTTCTTCCTTGGGGATTTTTAAGCAGAGGCTGGATGGTCATCTGTCAGGAGGGCTTGGATGGTGCCTTCTTTTGTGGCAGAATGGAGCTGGACTGGATGGCCATTGGCATCTCTTCCCTCTCTCTGAGTGTATGATGGTGAAGCATTATTTATTTATGGTATTTGTACGGCCCTTCTCAACCCTGAAGGGGACTTTGGGCAGTTTACAGTGTTGTCAACAAATGTGCCCATTGTGTTCATTTTTACTGGTTTAATGTTATGATTTTATATTGCTGTGCTGTATATTTACATTTTGTATTTTATGTTATTTTATTTTTTGATTTTCTGTTGTGTTTTTGTGTTATATTGTGTTTCCGTATTGATGGGCATGGCCTCATGTAAGCCGCCCTGAGTCCCCTTTGGGGAGATGGTGGCGGGGTACAAATAAAGTTTATTTATTATTATTATTAATTCAATGCCATTGATAAAAAAAGTATAAGATATCAAAATTGACCCTCCTCTGATAAAATGTTGAACATTATTCAACACAGTCTACAAAATAACATCACAAATCCCACAGAAACCTAGCCGTTATCCTTAAACAATCCCAGGTCATTGCACTTTCAACTTTCACTTTGACGTCAAATATTCCTACGATGAGCTGAATGCTTGGTTCCACAGCCAGGCCTTTAGTTGTCTCCTAAAGGTCAGGATGGAGGGGGCCGACCTGATCTCACTCAGGAGGGAGTTCCACAGCCATGGGGCTACCACCGAGAAGGCCCTGTCCCTCATCCCCATCAGTTGCACCTATCTGGCTGGTGGGGCTGAGAGCAGGACTTTCCCAGAAGATCTCAATCTTCCAGAGTGCCTCCTCTGAATAAGGAAACAATGCCCTTCTCTGATTAATTCTCTGCAATTGTCCTCAGAAGCACTTTACTACCTGTTGGGTTGGTCTCCCTACATTATCTTTTAAAACCCTCCTGCTTAGATACATCCTACCTCTGTTCATGTCCAGTGTTTATTTTAAAAAAAATTAATTTATTACATCTGGCCCGGCCATAAGGTATTAAATTATCTGTGTTATAGTTTATACACTATGCGAGTTATATTAATTGTACTGTTTTATTTGCTTGCTGTTTTGTTTTTACTAATGTGTTGTTGGGCTTGGCCTCATGTAAGCTGCCCCGAGTCCCCTTGGGGAGATGGTGGCTGGGTATAAATAAATTATTATTATTATTATTATTATTATTATTATTAATCTATGAACTGGTTTATAGAGAGAGATATTATCAGATAGATAAGTTGGACCGGAACTGTTTAAGGCTTTATAGACTAAAGCCAGCACTTTGAAGCATGCTCGGTAGCAGATGGGCAGCCAGTGAAGCTGACGCAACAGGGGGGTTGTATGCTCTCTGTGTGATGCCCAAGTTAACAACATGGCTGCAGCACGTTGGACTATTTGCAGCTTCCGAAGAGTTTTTGTAGCAACCCCACATAGAGTGTATTGCAGTAGTCTAAAGGGGATGAAACAAGAGCATGGACTACCATGGCCAAGTCAGACTTCCCAAGGTACAGGCGTAGTTGGTGCACAAGTCTTAGTTGTGTGAACACCCCCCTGATCACCGCCGACACCTGGGGTTCCAGACTCAGCGATGAATCCAGGAGGACTCCCAACCTGGCTCTTTGAGCAGGCGTTTAATTAAGCAGTGCAATTAATTGATTGATTTTGGAACTTGGAATAATGGACGAGGAGATCGGATTATGACTTTACTGATGAGACATGATGGATTAGTTATATGGATGTATTGATGTTATATTGATGTACCGATTTATTGTTATATTGATGTAGTTGTCTTAGTTACTGTTTTAAATGCTAATGTTGTGCACTTTGTATGTTGTCTGGTTGTAAACCGCACTGAGTCGCCTACGGGCTGAGAGAGTGCGGTATACAAATAAAGTAAATAAATAAATAAATAAATAAGCTGCGAACCTGCGTCTTCAGGAGGAGTGTAACCCCATCCAGCTCAGGCTGTAACCCTATGCCCTGTTCAGTCTTGCAACTGACCAGGAGTGCCTCTGTCTTGTCTGGATTAATCTTCAGTTTGTTTGCCCTCATCCAGCTTGACACAGTGGCCAGGCACCGGTTCAGGACCTGGACAGCCTTCTTAGCACCTGGTGAAAAGGAGTAGTAGAGTTGGATGTCATCTACGTACAGATGACACCGAACTCCAAAACTCTGGATGATCTCTCCCAACATGGGGGAGAGTTAAACAACATGGGGGAGGGTACTGAACCCTGTGGGACTCCACAGGACAATGGCTGCAGGGCCAAGCCGCTGTCCCCCAACAATACCTTCCCAGTTTCCAGTTCCTAGACTAGCATGCTTCCCAGTTTCCAAGTCCTAGATTTGGGGGCAAGTGAGGAATGTCTGTGGGTCACCAAGGGCCCCACTCTGCTCCAGTCATCTGCTCTGATCAGACAAAAAGATTAATTGACAGAATGAAAATGATGAAAAAGAGATCCAAGGAGGAGAGGAAAAGAAGCGTTCCTGCCGGGAGAGAAGTGAAAAGGGGGAGACTCTGTTTGACCATGCTGCGCTTTGTACACATCACAGTTCACATCAAAAGCATATATAATGCAACATAAAGCGCAATTTAAAGATCGTTTTGAAAGGATAAATAATTCAAAATGCACCGACACAGTGTGAATATCCAGCTGGAGCAAAGGGAAACATGCAAAGGGAGTGAGGGAGGGAGGGAACACCTGAGGCCAGCTTTATGAGGTGGGTTGGGGCCCACCGCTGAGCCTGCGGGAGGCAAAAGCAAAGGCAGAGAGACCACCAAGCCCCTTGAGCATGCACAGAGGACACGGATGCAGCTGGATGAGGTTCCAGGCCGCCAATGCAAATGTAGGGAGGAGTGTCCCAAACCTCTACCCCTTTGGCCCAGAGATAGAGAGCCCTGCAGGTGGAGAAGCACAAAAACAGGAGGACACTCGTGGCCTGGGATGCTTTGAGAAAAACATTAACAAGGGCCTGGGTTTGATGTGTGAAAATATGTTATCCATATAAAGTTTTACAGCTGAGTTCCACTTGACCCAGCCCTCTGAGCTCACCGTCCAGGATGAATGCCTTCCTCATAGAATCATAGAATCCTAGAGTTGGAAGGGACCAATGAATGCGGACATCACTAACAGTCAACGTGGATTCATCAAAAACAAGTCATGCCAGAGTCATCTGATCTCTTTTTTTGATAGAGTTCCAAGCTGGGTAGATGCAAGGAATGCCGTGGATGGAATATACCTGGATTTCAGGAAGGCAATTTTTTGACAAGGTCTGCCATAACCCCCTGGCAAGAAAACTAGTCCAGTGTGGGCAAGCCAATGCTACGGTTAGGTAGGTGGACCAGGAATTGATTAAGCAACAACAACAACACCAACACCACCAACAACAACAAACTTTATTTATATACCGCTCTATCTCCCTGAGGAGACTCAGAGCAGTTTCCAAGTAACATGATCAACACATACAAAGAAAACAGCATAAACATAAAATTAACGAGACAATATAAGCATTAGAAACCACAATAGCACATATATTTAAAATAATCCTGCCTGTTCAAGGCAGTTTAAAAGTCCGGGCTGGGCTAATGTGATTTTAGAGGGCCCGGGAAATTAGGTAGAGTCTATGGCCGTACATTTCCAGGGCCTAATAGAAGAAAGGAGCCTGGGTAATTGGTAGAAAAAGATATGACCAATTTCAACAGCATCTGGGGCAGAGCTAGAACTAGTGATTCTCAAAGGTTTGTTTAAACCACCAGGTCTTCAGACTCTTATGAAAGGAGGGGAGGGATGGGGCCTGTCCTATTTCTCCAGGAAGAGCATTCCAGAGGTGAGGGGCCACCACCGAAAAGGCCCTCTCTCTCGTCCCCACCAACCGTGCTTGTGACGGTGGTGGGAGCGAAAGGAGGGCCTCCCCGGTAGATCTTAAAGTTCGGGCCAGTTCATAGAGGGAGATGCGATTGCGAAGATAGGCGGGGCCAGAACAGTTTAGGTCTTTATAGGTCTTTATAGATCATAACCTGCACCTTGAATTTGGCTTGGCAACCTATCAGCAGCCAGGGAAGCAAACAAACCCAGAAGGTGTTTCCCCCAATGCTTCCTCTTCATCCTGGAAAGAAGTGACATGTGGAGTGCCACAAGCAGGGTTCTGTCCTGGGCCTGGTCCTCTTCAGGATTTTGATTAATGACCTAGATGAAGGGTAAAAGGCAGGATCATCACGGTTGCAGAGGGGACCAAATGGGGAGGGAGAGCCAATACTCCAGAAGACAGGAGCCGAAGTCAAAACGATCTTCACAGATGAGAGATGATGGGTCAAAACTAAGTTCAACAGGGACAAATGCAAGAGTCTCCACGTAGGCAGAAATGGGATTTTGGCCTGCATTAATAGAGCCTAGTCTCATATCCAGGGAAGTCCTGCTCCCCCTCTAATCTCTTCTGTCTTGGTCAGACCACTTGACCTGAAATCATACTGTGCCCAATTCTGGGCACTGCAATTGAAGGGAGATGTTAACTTTAAGTTGGAATGTGACCAGAGAAAGAGGGTGACTCAAAGGATCCAGGGTCTCGGAATGAAAACATTTATTGGGTGGTGGGACATAGTGTTTGAGGAGGACATTGGCAGTGTTTGGGCTATGTGCTCATGGCGAGTCAATATCTCTTTCAAACTGTGATGCCCAGAATTGGACACAGTGTGATTCCAGGTAAAGAGGTCTGACCAAAGCTAGACAATGCACCCATGGCATTCACAACTCACCTGTTGCCCAAGTGAAAGAAGCATGTGGCTTTGACATTCTATCGCATCTCCCGGTTCACCTGATCTCACACCATCGGACCTCCACCTCTTTCCAATAAGGAAGTTAATTTTGAAGGGCAAGGCTTTCTCAGGTGATGCGACTCTGATTTCCAAAGTCACAATGTGGCTTTTGGAGCAACCTGTTGACTTCTAAAAGCGAGGTGTTGACAGTTGCTTAGAAAGATGGGAGGAGTGTGTGTCCCAAGGTGGTGCAGATGGAGAGGAGAAGGACTCAGAACTGGGCCAAGTTTCACTGCTCTCAGTCCACAGGAAGGAGGTCAGAGGAAATCTTTCATGAACACTCCGTGTGTGTGTGTGTGTGTGTGTGTGTATTATATGATGCTGGGCTGGAGGGCCAGAGAGAGTGGCCCTGGGTGCAAGCCATGAAAAGCCAGCCACTTTGCTTTTAGCAAAGACCAAGGGAGGCTTTTGCCTTCCTTTCTTCTCAGACAGCTGCAGATTCCTGGCCTGTAAATCAGAGTCTCCTGGATGCCATAACTCTTCTTTCCAGGCCATAAATAAGCCCTTTTCCATGTGCACATGTGGCAAGAGGCAGGCCGGGGGTGCAACTGAATTTTGCGAGAGGCAGCCTCTTCCCACTTGAAAAAAGCACCAAGGGAACCTCTCCATCCTGGCAAATTGGTGCCTCCCAACACAGTGTTTTCCTCTTCCCGTGTGTGTGCCTCCAACCAGCCCCGTTCTTGGACGTGGTTCCCCCCTCCTTTGAGGCAGCAATCTGAGCATCCCTTGCGTTGTGATTCTTGCCGCTCTCCTTATGTTGCAATTAAATAACGCAGTGGCCTCCATTAGCACAGCTACAAGTGTCTCATCTGGTTATTCCAGGAGGAGCTGCAATAAACAAAGAGGAGGCGAACGCATGTTAACATGGGGGATGAAGGAGAGAAACGGGAGGATGGTTTGTTGCCCCCTTGAAATGACCTGGGAATTGGGATCAGAGTCTCCACTGAAGGGGAGTCCTGCTGTTGAATGCTAAGACTGCAGCCATTGGGGCCCGATCCTGGATGAGCAGGCCAACCGGCTGAGCATCACAGAACCTGGATGAGGCTGGGAACACATTTTATTTTGGCATACGGTTTTGAAGCAGAGAACGCTACTGCAAAATTCGGAGAATAAATGAGTTTCCATCCTCTGCTTATTGGTTGGGGGACTGGAAATTAGGTCAGTTCACTTAAAAATGCAAAGCAAATGCAATTCTGCTCCACCCGTGGCCTCTTCCTCCTCCTCCTCCTCCTCCTCTGTTCCTGGGGAGCCTTTTTGGACAGAAACAAAGGCTTGCTTCACTGAGGACCAGATCCATGTCCCGAAGCATTCTTCTCTTCTTGGTTTTTTGGCAGCCATTGGGTGGAAATGGGTGCGGCTAGAGACTCCCACATCCGTGGAGAGATGGATCCACACCAGGCTTTTTTCTGGACTGGGAAGGGGCTCTCCAGGGTGCTGAATTCCCCCTCTGAATCAGCTGAAGCTCAGGGCCAGAGGAGAGCAGGTTTACCTCCTTCACTGGCTGCTGCACCAATGTGGAAAGGCCTGTTTGGAAGCTCCAAAGACCAGATGGAGGATGTTTTCCAAACCACTTGGTCCAGAAGCAGAAGAGGGACTCCAGGTGTAGCAAACACTTGGAGTATTTCCAGGTCACAGAATCATAGGATCCTCGAGTTGGAAGAGAACTGCTGGGCCATTCAGTCCAACCCCATTCTGCCAAGAAGCAGGAAAATTGCATTTAAAACACCCCCGACAGATGGCCACCCAGCCTCTGCTTAAAAGCCTCCAAAGAAGGAGCCTCATCCACACTCTGGGGTAGAGAGAGAGTTCCATTGCTGAACAGCTCTCTCGCAAAGTCATGAAGTTCTTCCTCATATTCAGGTGGAATCTCCTTTCTTTCCTGTAGTTTGAAGCCATTGCTCCATTGTGTCCTAGTCTCCAGAGCAGCAGAAAGGAAGCTTGTTTCCTCCTCCCTATGACTTCCCCTCCCATTTTGATCCCTGGCCCTCATCATGTCTTCTCTTCTCTTCAACATGCCTAGCTTTTTCAGCAGGTCTTCATAGGGCTTGTCTCCAGACCTTTGTTCCTTTGAGTCACCCTCTTTCTCTGGACACATTCCAGCTTAGAGTCAACATCTCCCTTCAATTGCGGTGCCCAGAATTGGACACAGTGTGATAAAAGGTAACATAGTCTGACCAAGGCAGAATAGATAAGAATAGATGACTTCCCTAGATCTAAGCACTAGACTCCTCTTGAGGCAGGCCAAAACCCCATTGGCATTTTTTGCTGCTGCATGACATTCCTGGCTCCTGTTCCCTTTCCCCCCCACGAGGTCTCCAAGATCTTTTCCCCACATCTTGCTGTTGAGCCAGGCATCGTCCCCCATTGTATCTTTGCATTTCCTTTTTTCTGCCTAAGTGGAGTCGTTTGCATTTGTCCCTGTTGAACTTCATTGTGTTAGTTTTGGCCTGCTGAACTTCTTGGGCCTACTTTTTCCTAGGCTTTTCCTGGCCTAACAGGTCACTACACTCTCCCTCCCAATTTGGTGTTGGATTGGTGCTTGAGGAGGACAGGTAAATGTGTCTCCCTGCCATGGCTGGCCCACCTGGGTCTTTAAGGGGAGATTATGGGGAGCCCACCTGTCTTGGGACCTAGAAAGCCCACCTTGGCTCCTCCTGACCAGCTGGAGCAGCTCTCTAACCTCTCTTGGCCTGGCATTTGCCTGTCTTACCACCTCATCACACAAGATGAATTTAGCATCCTAGCATGCTGCCAGGATGCTTCTTCTTCAGAGCCCCACACTGCCTATCACATTATGTATGGGACTTCTGGTGGTTTTCCATGGAGGAAGCATCCTGGCAGTGTGGCAAAATGCTTCCCTTGGAACACGAGAGGCTTGCTGTGTTCCATAGACCACCATGAGGGGAATCCACATGATGATGCTTCCCCTCATGGAAGGAGAAGCATGAGCTGCGGGTGAGGCAGGGCTACAGGCACCAGGATTGTCCCACTGCTCTGCAAGTTTGCCATGGAGGGGTTGAATCACCCACTCAAAAATGTGATGAGATCTATAGAATCATAGAATTACAGAGCTGGAAGAGGGCCATTTATTTATTTATCGTGTCAGAAGCAAGTTGAGGGTACAGTTAAAATGCATTTAAAAACACAAACAAAGTTTTTAAAAAAGAACTTGGCATGATGCTAAATGTCCTTTGACCAGTAGCTGGCCACTTGGAATGCCTCTGGTGTGACTGTGAGAAGGTCCTCCATTATTCATGTGCAGGGCTCAGGCCGCATTGTAGTCAGTGGTCTGTCGTTTGCTCTTCTCTGCACTCGCATGTCATGGACTCCTCTTTGTGGCCCCACTTCTTAAGGTTGGCTCTACATCTCATGGCGCCAGATTATAGTCTGTTCAGCACCTTCCAAGTTGGCTAGTTTTTTGTGTGCCCAGGAGGGAGTTTCTCATCCAGTCACTGATTGAGGTTCCAGGTTTGAGCCTGCCACTTTTGGACTCTCGCTTGCTGATATGTTCCTGCAAGTATCTCTGTAGATCTTACGAAGCTGTCTCTTGATGTAAGGCATTGGCATGCTGGCTGATATCCGAAGAGAGGATGGGCCAGAGATGTGAATGCTTTGGTTCTTTCATTGCTATGGGCTATGCAGTCCAACCTTTTTTCTCCTGCAGGAAAAGCACAATCAAAACAACCCTGACAGATGGCAATTCAGCCTCTGCTTAAAAGCCTCCATAGAAATAGCTTTCACTGTAGTATGAGGCAGAGAGTTGCACTGTTGAACAGCACTTCTTAGGAAGTTCAGCTGGAATCTCCTTCTCTGTGATTTGAACCCATTGTTTTGTTTCCAGGGCAGCAGAAAGGTCTTCTTCCCCTTCCTAATGACATCCTAATGACATCCTTTCCAATATTGAAACATGGCTCCACTCAACCTTCTCTTCTGAGGCTTCCTTTCTGTTGTTGGGCTTGGCCTCATGTAAGCCACCCCGAGTCCCCTTGGGGAGATGGTGGAGGGGTATAAATAAAGTATTATTATTATTATTATTATTATTATTATTATTAAACAGACCCAGATCTTTAAGATGCTCTTCAGAGAGATTATTCATGGTCTTTAGACATTGGAATTTTTTTTGAGCCCCCGGAGGCGCAATGGGTTAAACCCTTGTTCAAGCAGGACTGCTGACTGACAGGTTGGCGGTTGGAATCCAGGGAGCGGGGTGAGCTCCCATCTCAGCTCTAGCTTTCCATGAGGGGACATGAGAGAAGCCTTCCACAGCATGGTAAAACATCAAACATCCAGGCATCCCCTGGGCAACATCCTTGCAGACGGCCAATTCTCTCACACGAGAAGCGACTTGCAGTTTCTCAAGTCGATCCTGACACACACACACACACACACACACAAAGACCTTGGATCCTTTTAATTGTTGCCCTCTTCCTCTGGACTTCTTCCTCTTTCTTAGTTTGTTGCTCTCAGGTGGCAACTGCTTTGGGGAATGTGGGATTTAGTAGTGCATATATATGTTTTTTTTAAATAGTCAACATGGATTTATCAATAACAAGTCATGCCAGACTAATCTGATCTCTTTTTTTGATAGAGTTACAAGCTGGGTAGATGCGGGGAATGCCGTGGATGTAGCGTACCTGGATTTCAGTAAGGCCTTCGACAAGGTCCCCCATGACCTTTTGGCAAGGAAACTAGTCCAATGTGGGCTAGGCAAAACTATGGTGAGGTGGATCTGTAACTGGTTAAATGGACAAACCCAGAGGGTGATTCTCCCCAATGCTTCCTCTTCATCCTGGAAAGAAGTGACAAGTGGAGTGCCGCAGGGTTCCGTCCTGGGCCTAGTCCTGTTCAACATCTTTATTAATGACTTAGATGAAGGGCTAGAAGGCAGGATCATCAAGTTTGCAGACGACACTAATTGGGAGGGATAGCCAATACTCCAGAGAACAAGAGCAGGATTCAAAACAATCTTGACAGATTAGAGAGATGGGCCAAAACTAACAAAATGAAGTTCAACAGTGACAAATGCAAGATACTCCACTTTGGCAGGAAAAACAAAATGCAAAGATACAGAATGGGGAACAACGCCTGGCTCGAGAGCAGGACGTGTGAAAAAGATCTTGGAGTCATCGTGGACAACAAGTTAAACATGAGCCAACAATGTGATGTGGCGGCAAAAAAGGCCAATGGGATTTTGGCCTGTGTCAATAGGAGCATAGTGTCTAGATCTAGGGAAGTAATGCTACCCCTCTATTCCGCTTTGATTAGACCACACCTGGAATATTGTGTCCAGTTCTGAGAGATATTGACAAGCTGGAATGTGTCCAGAGGAGGGCGACTAAAATGATCAAGGGTCTGGGGAACAAGCCCTATGAGGAGCGGCTTAAGGAGCTGGGCATGTTTAGCCTGAAGAAGAGAAGGCTGAGAGGAGATATGATAGCCATGTATAAATATGTGAGAGGAAGCCACAGGGAGGAGGGAGCAAGCTTGTTTTCTGCTTCCCTGGAGACTAGGACGCGGAACAATGGCTTCAAACTACAAGAAAGGAGATTCCATCTGAACATGTGGAAGAACTTCCTGAGTGTGAGAGCCGTTCAGCAGTGGAACTCTCTGCCCTGGTGTGTGGTGGAGGCTCCTTCTTTGGAAGCTTTTAAACAGAGGCTGGATGGCCATTTGTCAGGGGTGATTTGAATGCAATATTCCTGCTTCTTGGCAGGGGGTTGGACTGGATGGCCCATGATTCTATGATTCTATGATTCTATGATTCTATGATTCTATGATTCTATGATTCTATGATTCTATGATGTTGATGACCTAATTTCCCCGGGGAGTGAATTCCAAAGGCGAGGGGCCACCACTGAGAAGGCCCTGTCCCTCGTCCCCACCAACCTCACTTGTGATAGAGGTGGGGCCAAGAGCAGGGCCTCCCCAGAAGATCTTAAACTTCAAGGTGGGACATAGAAGGAGATACGTTCAGACAGGTACGCTGATATCCAAAGAGAGGATGGGCCAGAGATGTGATTGCCTTGGTTCTTTCATTGCTATGGGCTATGCAGTCCAACCTTTTTCCTCCTGCAGGAAAAGCACAATCAAAACACTCCTGACAGATGGCCATTCAGCCTCTGCTTAAAAGCCTCCAAAGAAATAGCTTTCACTGTACTATGAGGCAGAGAGTTGCACTGTGGAACAGCACCTCTTATGGTCAGGAAGTTTGGTTGGAATCTCCTTCTCTGTCATTTGAACCCATTGCACTGCAGACTCATTTGTATTCGCAAGCAGAAGGTGAGCACTCACCAGTCCGACATCACGCTACACACACACACACAGGGTCCGGCAGGGAGATAAAGCACACTTCATCTTCTTTATAACAACATATGAAGTGGGTTTACTTATAAATCCTAAAGATGCCTGTCTTCTGAGACTGAGAGGCTCTGTGATGCCTTCTCTTCCAATATGAAGTGCAGATCTGGAGCCGCTGAGCGTTGGCTTTTTGCAACCGCTGCACCTGAGATCTCGGCCTCTGAGCTGCATTGCAATGCAAGACTTAGAGACCACCCCGCTGACTTTGCTCTTGTCTTCAGGCAGCGCTTTCTCAAGGAGAATAAATAAGCTTCCAGACAGAAATTGATTTTCTAAAAATGAGACCTATACCCCAAACCCCAAGATATCTGAAATCTCTGCGGCTGAAGAACAAATGGCTCTTTTTCATGCCCTCCAAAATCAATGGCACAAATGTATGTATAAATAGCGAGGGCCTTCAAATGACAACGAAATACTTCACTGTGCAAAGTGGGTGCCGCGCTCGGCAGTGACTCGGTGGCGTTTAGGGCAGGAAAAGTAACTTTTCCGAGGAGGGAAGTCAAGGCCAGGTTCGCTTTCACATCCCTCCAAGCGATCCGAGAAGTCTCCTTATGAAATATGAAGCAGCAAATGATGGGCAAAGCTTCGTGAGAAATAATAATTGTGTGGTTTGAATAATTAAAAACTAGCGATCATGCCGGGGGGACGACACAAAGCAAGCTTGTCATGAATCCTCTGTAACGTCTTCAGACATAATTCATGAGCTGTTCTGGGTAATTTCTACAGAGAAAGAGAGAATGCTGTCATGAAGGCCCATTACTCAGAGTCAAGGGGTCATTTGCAGAACTGCCAGAGAGCGAGATTTAACATCCAAGGTTTATTTCAGGGGGAAATGCTGGGCTTCCCGTTGATCCTTCAAGGTGGAATTGTCCTTAAGCGCCTCCTCATTGGGCACAAACAATGCTGTGCTCAAAGGGTTGCTTCGTGGGGCGATGTCAAGACTCGCAGACTCACCTCGGCACACAATTTCATGGGTTGCCGACCCCTTCTTTGGAAGCGTCGATGCAATCTGACGGCTTCAAGCCTCTGTGCACAGACCTTGCGGGAGGTGAGAGCAAAGCAAACGTGGAGGCAAAAACGTGGCAGCAAAGTCATAGAATCATAGTTGGAAGAGACCTCATGGGCCATCCAGTCCAACCCTCTGCCAAGAAGCACCGGAACCGTGGTGCAGCTGTCTGAGTGTCAGCTGCATTAGGATCACTTCTGACGACAAGATCATGAGTTCGAAGCCAGCACGAGTTGGAGTGAGCTTCCGACCAATTGTGTAGCTTGTTGTCGACCTTTATTTATTTATTTACTGCTTTTAAATTCCGCCCTTCTCACCCCGCAGGGGACTCAGGGCAGATTACAGTGTACACATATATGGCAAACATTCAATGCCAATTTTAACATACAACATACAACATATACAGACATACACAGAGACTATTTAACTTTTTCTGGCCGCCAGGGAAGCTGTCGCTTTCATCGTCCATCTGCGACGCTGACGAAGCACTTCCGCATTCCCCGCATGCTTCCCCGCTGGAATGCTTTGCTGGAGTCTTCTTTATGGCCTCATAAATCAGTTAATTTAGCCTCCCCACACTTTAAGGTGGTACCTTATTTTCCTACTTGACAGATGCAACTGTCTTTCAGGTTGCAAAGGTCAACAACAGGCTACACACAATTGGTTGGAAATCCACTCCAACCCGGGCTGGCTTCGAACTCATTACCTTTTGGTCAGAGTGATCTTAATGCAACTGACACTCAGCCAGCTGCACCACAATCCCTTTGCAACCCGAACGACAGTTGCATCTGTCAAGTAGGAAAATTAGGTACCATCTATGCGTGGGGAGGTTAATTTAACAAAAATTTACGAAGCCATAAAAAAGACTCCAGCAAAGCACTCCAGCAAAAGCATGTGGGAAATGGGGAAGTACTTTATCAGTGTCACAGATGGACGATGAAAGCGACAGCTCCCCTGGCGGACAGAAAAGGTTAAATAGCCTCTGACTGTTTGTCTATATCTGTTGTGTGTCTTTGGCATTGAATGTTTGCCATATATGTGTACATTGTAATCCGCCCTGAGTCCCCTGCGGAGTGAGAAGGACGGAATATAAATACTGTAAATAAATAAATAAATAATAAAAATTGCATTCAAAGCACCCTCAACAGATGGCCATCCAGCCTCTGTTTAAAAGCTTCCAAAGAAGGAGCCTCTACCACACTCCAGGGCAGAGAGTTCCACTGCTGAACAGCTACCACAGTCAGGAAGTTCTTCGTGATGTTCAAATGGAATCTCCTTTCTTGTAGTTTGAAGACATTGTTCCATGTCCTATTCTCCAGGGCAGCAGAAAACAAGCTTGCTCCCTCCTCCCTATGACTTCTTCCCACATATTTATACATGGCTGTCATGTCTCCTCTCAGCCTTCTCTTCTTCAGGCTAAACATGCCCTGGTCTTGAAACTGCTCCTCATAGGGCTTGTTCTCCAGACCCTTGATCATTTTAGTCGCCCTCCTCTGAACACATTCCAGCTTGTCAATATCTTTCTTCAATTGTGGTGCCCAGAATTGGACACAATATTCCAGGTGTGGTCTAACCAAGGCAGAATAGAGGGGTAGCATTACTTCCCTAGATCTAGACACTAGGCTCCTATTGATGCAGGCCAAAATCCCATTGGTTTTTTTTGCCGCCACATCACATTGTTGGCTCGTGTTTAACTTATTGTCCACGAGGACTCCAAGATCTTTTTCACATGTACTGTTCTCGAGCCAGGCATTGTCCCCCATTCTGTATCTTTGCATGTCGTTTTTTCTGCCAAAGTGGAGTATCTTGCATTTGTCCCTGTTGAACTTCATTTTGTTAGTTTTGGCCCATCTCTCTAATCTGTTCAGATCATTTTGAATCCTGCTTCTGTCCTCTGGAGTATTGGCTATCCCTCCCAATTTGGTGTCATCTGTTTTTTTTCTTCCTAAGTGGAGTATCTTGCATTTGTCCCTGATGAACTTCATTTTGTTAGTGTTGGCCCATCTCTCTAATCTGTTCAGATCATTTTGAATCCTGCTTCTGTCCTCTGGAGTATTGGCTATCCCTCCCAATTTGGTGTCATCTGTTTTTTTTCTTCCTAAGTGGAGTATCTTGCATTTGTCCCTGTTGAACTTCATTTTGTTAGTGTTGGCCCATCTCTCTAATCTGTTCAGATCATTTTGAATCCTGCTTCTGTCCTCTGGAGTATTGGCTATCCCTCCCAATTTGGTGTCATCTGTTTTTTTCTGCCTAAGTGGAGTATCTTGCATTTGTCATTGTTGAACTTCATTTTGTTAGTTTTGGCCCATCTCTCTAATCTGTTCAGATCGTTTTGAATCCTGCTTCTGTCCTCTGGAGTATTGGCTATCCCTCCCAATTTGGTGTCATCTGTTTTTTTTTCTGCCTAAGTGGAGTATCTTGCATTTGTCCCTGTTGAACTTCATTTTGTTAGTTTTGACCCATCTCTCTAATCTAGTGGCAAGAGAGAGGCCATTAATTTAAAGAGGAAAGGCAAGGCAGGTGCTAAGGCAGCCTTTTTGGCTTTGCTTTTTGAGTTTTGCTCCCTGACTTTGGGAGGCTTCTGAGATTTACAAAACTAAAACAAAAAGTATGGGGTAAGTTTAAATTTCTTAATGTTTGAGCATGCATGTGTGTTTGATATCACATTGTAAGTATGCATCATACGAAACTAATCCGATTTTCAACACTGTTTTTGCCTAGCTCTTATGCCACAGAATCATGGGGCTGGAAGGTGCTCATGAGCTGTGGAGTCCAACTGCATCCTGCTCCAGAGGTTTTGGGGCTTCATCTTCCAGACTTCTTGCTTAGGCGATCCCTCGTTGGACGAGTAAGATGGTCTTCCTTGATGACTATTTTTGTGGGTTCGTAGGTGGGTGTGGAGCCCTATTCTTGACCCGCATCTTCTCCCACAGTGAAGGCACTAGTTTCCAGGTGGAAGGGGGTCCCGGTCGGGGTTGGCTTGACGCGCCTTCCTCCTGGCACGTTTTGCTCTTTCACCCTCCACTCGTGCCTCCTCAAATTCTGCAGCACTGCTAGTCACAGCTGACCTCCAGCTGGAGCGGTCAAGGGCCAGGGCTTCCCAGTTCTCAGTGTCTATACCAGAGTTTTTAAGGTTGACTTTGAGGCCATCTTTAAATCTCTTTTCCTGTCCACCAACATTCCGTTTTCCATTCTTAAGTTCAGAGTAGAGCAACTGCTTTGGGAGACGGTGGTCAGGCATCTGGACAACGTGGCCAGTCCAGCGGAGTTGATGGCAGAGGACCATCGCTTCAATGCTGGTGGTCTTTGCTTCTTCCAGCACGCTGACGTTTGTCCGCTTGTCTTCCCAAGAGATTTGCAGGATTTTCCAGAGGCAGCGCTGATGGAATCGTTCCAGGTGTTGCATGTGACGTCTGTAGACAGTCCACGTTTCGCAGGCATAGAACAGGGTTGGGAGGACAATAGCTTTATAGACAAGCACCTTGGTATCCCTACGGATGTCCCGGTCCTCAAACACTCTCTGCTTCATTCAGGAAAATGCTGCACTCGCAGAGCTCAGGCGGAGTTGTATTTCGGTGTCGATGTTGACTTTGGTGGAGAGGTGGCTGCCAAGGTAGCTGAAATGGTCAACATTTTCTAATGTTACACCATTAAGCTGTATCTCTGGCATTGGGGAGGGATTGGCTGGTGACTGCTGGAACAGCACTTTGGCTTTCTCGATGTTCAGTGACAGGCCAAGCTTCGTGTATGCTTCTGCGAAGGTGTTTAGAGTGGCTTGTAGATCTTCTGAATGTGCACAGATGACATTGTCATCAGCATACTGGAGTTCTATAACAGATTTTGACCCCATCTTCCAGAATTCCCAGCTAATATGGCCAATGGCCAGGAATTCTAGGAGCCGAAGCCCAAAATATCTGTAACCAACTCTTACCTCACTCTCTACTCCTGTTCTTTCCAACTTTCAGTAATAAACTCTCTGCAACTCAGTTGTTGCAACTGGCTGGAGGACGAGGTTGAGGTTGTTGCGTTATTGGCACTGAACGATTGCATTGCGATCCAGGCCAGGCCTCCGAGGAAACTCATTCCCGGGTTGGAAGAGGGAGGGCTGTGCCTTCGACGGCTCTGGAGGGTGATAGATCTTCAGTCGAAATTCCGGTCACGCCAAATACATTCCCTGGGATTTTGACTGTCTTTTAAAAGTGGTGCTTCAAGAGGCTTCCGCTGTGATTAAAACATGAAGGGCTCTGTGGACACGCACCCCTTTCGCACGCAGCCTGCGCCATAAATCCACCCGCGATTGACTGGTTCTATTACCCATCTTTGACGTCCTGGGCTTTAATTCTGACAGGCCTGCATGCAGGTTTTATAGAGTGTTTTAGTCCTTCCTTCGGAGTTGCCAATATACAGTTGTGTGTGGAAATGGCACAGCAAAGACCCAGAGATTTTGGAGCACATCCTTCATACACACAGTCTCTGCTGGGCATCGTTCACCTGTTTCCTTTATGGTTTGCTAATGGAGGCCTTTGCCCCTCTGAAGCAGTGGCTTCATGATGGGCAATTCTACCACAAAGAGGGATTGATGGACTTGCATCTGAGTTCAAGGGGATCAGGAAAGACCCCTGGCCACTGATCTGTGGGGTCCCGCAAGGATCCATTCTGTCCCCCATGCTTTTTAACATCTACATGAAACTGCTGGGAGAGGTCATACAGAGTTTTGGAGTATGGCGCCATCTCTACGCAGATGACACCCAACTCCACTACTCATTTCCATCAGACTCCAAAGAAGCCCTGAGGATACTGGACCAGTGCCTGGCTGCTGTGATGAGCTGGATGAGGATCAGTCCTGACAAGACAGAGGTCTGTGTTGTAGGTTTTTCCGGGCTATATGGCCATGTTCTGGAAGCATTTTCTCCTGATGTTTCGCCTGCATCTATGGCAAGCATCCTCAGAGGTAGTGAGGTCTGTTGGAAGTAGGAAAAATGGGTTTATATATCTGTGGAATGACCAGGGTGGGACAAAGGACTTTTGTCTGCTGGAGCTAGGTGTGAATGTTTCAACTGACCACCTTGATTAGCATTTAATGGCTTGGAAGTGCCTGGGTGGAATCTTTTGCTGAGAGTGATTTGATGTGCCTGATTGTTTACTCTCTGTTGTTTTGCTGTTGTAATTTTAGAGTTTTTTAATACTGGTAGTCAGATTTTGTTCATTTTCATGGTTTCTTCCTTTCTGTTGAAATTGTCCACATGTTTGTGGATTTCAATGGCTTCTCTGTGTAGTCTGACATGGTGGTTGTGTGAGTGGTCCAGAATTTCTGTGTTCTCAAATAATGTCCTCCAGGTCAGTTGCCTATCTGACTGGGATATTGGGTGGCAACCTGTGCTGGACGGGGCTGCACTCCTCCTGAAGTCACAGGTCCACAGTTTGGAGGTTCTCCTAGACTCAGCGCTGACGCTTGAAGCTCAGGTGTTGGTGGTGGCCGGGACAAAATTCGCACAATTAAAACTCGTGCACCAACTGCAACCATACCTCGTGAAGTCTAACTTGGTCCATGCCTTAGTTACCTCTAGACTGGATTACTGCAATGCACTCTACGTAGGGTTACCCTTGAAGACGGCTCAGAAACTACAACTTGTCCAACGGTCGGCAGCCAGATTAATAACTGGGTCCTCTACAGGGCAACTTACAAGGAGCGGTCAACCCCCCTGTTTACGGAGCTCCATTGGCTGCCGTTCATTTTCCGGTCCCAATTCAAGGTACAGGTTCTTACCTATAAAGCCCTAAATAGTTTGGGACCCACCTACCTTCGTGATCGTATCTCTCTCCATGAGCCAGCCCGAACTCTTCGATCTTCGGGGGGAGGTCCTCCTTTCACCCTTGCCAGTTTCTCAGACTCGCCTTGTGGGTACAAGGGAGAGAGCCTTCTCCTCTGTGGCCCCTCGACTCTGGAACTCATTGCCCAGAGATATTAGGAAAGCCCCTACGTTAGAAACCTTTAAAAAGAATCTCAAGACCTGGCTCTGCCGTTGCGCTTTTGGAGAGTAGTCACATAATCTTAAGCTATTGCTCCACTCAACATTCCTGTCCTAGGAGTACACCTACCCTTGTATGAAGGTCTGTCTACTACCCTGTCGCTCTACAATTTCTCCCTCAAAAATGATTCTACTCTTTAATCTCACCCTGTTTTAATTCATTTTATGTACATGCAGCCTGCTCGCTGTCACTATGTTTGGTTTACTGCTTTTTTATGTTTTGTGTATATTGTTTACTGTATATGTCGTTTATTTTATTGTAATTTGCATTTTATTTTATTGTAATTTTTTGTTTGGGCTTGGCCTTATGTAAGCCGCCCCGAGTCCCCATTGAGGGAGATGTCACCGATGTATAAATAAAGATGATGATGATGATGATGATGATTATTATTATTATTATTATTATTATTCAGTGAGATGTGTGATGATAAACTGCCTCATTTGTATCAAACTATCCCTTATCCAGGTCAATATAAGTCTGGGCATTTCCTTGCCAACACCGGCCACAGCACCTTAGCTCTATCTTAGAATCATAGAATCAAAGAGTTGGAAGAGACCTCATGGGCCATCCAGTCCAACCCCCTGCCAAGAAGCAGGAATATTGCATTCAAAGCACCCCTGACAGATGGCCATCCAGCCTCTGTTTAAAAGCCTCCAAAGAAGGAGCCTTCACCACACTCCGGGGCAGAGAGTTCCACTGCTGAACAGCTCTTACAGGCAGGAAGTTCTTCCTCATGTTGAGATGGAATCTCCTTTCTTGTAGTTTGAAGCCATTGTTCCATTGTGTCCTAGTCTCCAGGGAAGCAGAAAACAAGCTCCCTCCCTCCTCCCTGTGGCTTCCTCTCACATATTTATACATGGCTATCATATCTCCTCTCAGCCTTCTCTTCTTCAGGCTAAACAAGCCCAGCTCCTTAAGCTGTTCCTCATAGGGCTTGTTCTCCAGACCCTTGATCATTTAGTCGCCCTCCTCTGGACACATTCCAGCTTGTCAATATCTTTCTTCAATTGTGGTGCCCAGAATTGGACACAATGTTCCAGGTATGGTCTAACTAAAGCAGAATAGAGGGGTAGCATTACTTCCCTAGATCTAGACACTATGCTCCTATTGACGCAGGCCAAAATCCCATTGGCTTTTTTTGCTGCCACATCACATTGTTGGCTCATTGTTGTACACGAGGACTCCAAGATCTTTTTCACACGTACTGCTCTCGAGCCAGGCGTCCCCCATTCTGTATCTTTGTATTTTGTTTTTCCTGCCAAAGTGGAGTATCTTGCATTTGTCACTGTTGAACTTCGTTTTGTTAATTTTGTAATTTTGTTAATCTCTCTAATCTGTTCATATTGTTTTGAATCTTGCTCCTGTCCTCTGGAGTATTGGCTATCCCTCCCAATTTGGTGTCATCTGCAAACTTGATGATCATGCCTTCTAAGCCTTCATCTAATAAAGATGTTGAACAGGACCAGGCCCAGGACAGAACCCTGCTGATGGCACTCCGCTCGTCACTTCTTTCCAGGATGAAGAGGAAGCATTGGGGAGAATCACCCTCAGGGTTCGTCCACTTAACCAATTACAGATCCACCTAACCGTAGTTTTGCCTAGTCCACATTGGACTAGTTTCCTTGCCAGAAGGTCGTGGGGGACCTTGTCGAAGGCCTTCCTGAAATCCAGGTACGCTACATCCACGGCATTCCCTGCATCTACCCAGAGATCAGATTAGTCTGGCATGACTTGTTTTTGATAAATCCATGTTGACTATTAGCAATGACCGCATTTGTTTCTAAGTGTTTGCAGATCACTTCTTGTATAGGTTGAACTTGATAGGTGCCCACTCAAGGCTCTATCTGCGGCCACAGAGCAAGACTTATCATGTGCCAAAATTACAGCATTTTTGTGACTTTGCAAAGCCTCCTTTCCGATCGCAGGGCGCATCTGCGGAGGCTTCCAATTTCCCGGCTTCGTGGAGCATGAGCCAGTGTGAGCCACCCGAAGCTCTGGTCTTAAACCGGCGGGTCATTCTTTCTGCTGAAAAGAACCATTGAATTAAAGTGATACGGCTTCACAAAGGATGAAAGCATTGTGCTGATGAATCAGTTTAATAACTTGTACCGAGTCGGGTGAAGATTTCTAACAAGAAGGAGGAAAGTGTCTTCGTGGAAGGCTGACAGAGCAAAGCGCTTGTTAAAGGCACAAGGGAAGAGGTGGTGACGTTCGCGTTCGTTGTTTTCAAAGGAAGTCTAGATGACGATGATTATAATGATAGGTAAAGGTTTCCCCTGACATTAAGTCTACTCATATCCAACTCTGGGGGGTGGTGCTCATTTCTATTTCTAAGCCGAAGAGCCGGCACTGTCCATAGACGCTTCCAAGGTCATGTGGCCAGCATGACTACATGGAGCGTCATTACCTTCTTACCAAAGTGGTACATATTGATCTACTCACATTTGCATGTTTTCAAACTGCTAGGTTGGCAGAAGCTGGGGCTAACAGCTGGAGGTCACCCTGCTCCCTGAATTCGAACTGCTAACCTTTCAGTCAGCAAGTTCAGCAGCTCAGCGGTTTAAACCGCTATGCCACTGGGGGCTCCAGATGATAACAGCAACAGCAACAACAAAAACACAGTCAAAACCTTCAGCACTGACATCAGTATGGAGTTCGGCCTAGACCCGTGATAGTGAACCTATGACACGTGTGTCAGCACTGACACACATGGCTATTTTTGATGACACGCAGCCACATGCGGCCCCATACAGAGAAGTACACCTTATAAGAACCAATCTAATTCCATCCTTAAAAGGCTCTACAAATTTAACATCTGCACTTTTGAGCATTGTTCACTCCATAACTCAGCATGGAATATACATTTTTCTTATTTAAACTATAAATATTGCAAAATTATGTTGTTGTTTTTCTCGAAGTTGACACCCCACCCAAGTTATGCTCTGGTTTTTGGCAAATTTTGACACACCAAGCTCAAAAGGTTGCCCATCACTGGCCTAGACAAATGCGCACAGTGGCATTAAAGAAAAGGAAGATTACTCACAGTGAGGGCATGGAGATGCCAAATGGACAAACCATCAAGTGCAATCACCCTAAAGCCTATAGATATCTGGGCATACTATAGCTAGACAATATCAAGCATAGACATGTGGTGCCAGTGGTGACTGGCACACTGGGTGCAGTGCCTAAAGACCTTGGCCTGCACTTAAACACAATTGGCGCAGATAAAATTACTATATTTCAGCTGCAAAAGGCCACCTTACTGGAATGTGCACGCCTTATTTGCCAATACATCACATCGTCCTAGGCACTTGGGAAGTGTCCGACATGTGATCCAATACAACAACCAACAGAGTGATCTTGTTTGCTGTGTACTAATCTTGTTGTGTTTCAAACTACTCTGGGACTTCCGAGACTGACAGAGTTTTGGAGCACAAGATTCTTGAACTCACGATTGTGGAAAATAACCAAGTGTGGATTGTCGATGTTGCAATCCCAGGAGACAGACAAATTGACGAGAAGCAACTGAAAAAGCTGACGCGATACGAGGATTTAAAGATCGAACTGCAAAGACTCTGGCATAACTCACTACCTCACTACCTCTGAGGATGCTTGCCATAGATGCAGGCGAAACGTCAGGAGAGGATGCCTCGAGAACATGGCCATATAGCGCGAAAACACCTACAACAACCCAGTGATTCCAGCCATGACAGCCTTCGACAATACTCTGGCATAAGCCAGTCAAGGGGGTCCCAGTGGTGATTGGCACACTGGGTGCAGTGCCTCAAGACCTTGGCCTGGACTTAAAAACAATCAGCACTGACAAAATTACCATTTGTCAGCTACAAAAGGCAACCCTACTCAGATCTGCACACAATATTTGCTGATACAACACATAGTCCTAGACACTTGGGTCCAACGTGTGATCCAATACAACAGCCAGCATAGTGATCTTGTTTGCTGTGTACTATTCTTGTTGTGTATCAAATCACCATCACCATCATATAGAGAAATACCCCAAGATCCTTGGTCATCCAGTGTTCAGCTCAGGTCTTGCAAATTCAGGGCAACAGCCTGGCCTTATCTGATGGAGGCTATCCATCGCAAGGCCAAACAGGGCATGGGGTTACAGCCTGTGTTGGATGGGGGTCGCACTCCCCCTGAAGACGCAGGTTCGCAGCCTGGGTGTGATCCTGGACTCATCGCTGAGCCTGGAGCCCCAGGTTTCGGCGGTGACGAGGGGAGCATTTGCACAGCTAAAGCTTGTGCGCCAGCTGCGCCCGTACCTTGGGAAGTCTGACTTGGCCACGGTAGTCCACGCTCTGGTTACATCCCGTTTAGACTACTGCAACGCTCTCTACGTGGGGTTGCCTTTGAAGACAGCCCGGAAGCTTCAACTAGTCTAACGTTCGGAAGCCATGATTCTAATAGGAGCGGAACGCAGGGAGCATACAACCCCCCTGTTGCGCCAACTCCACTGGCTACCGATCTGCTACCGGGCTCATTTCAAAGTGCTGGCGTTGGCCTTTAAAGCCCTAAACAGTTCTGGCCCAAGCTACCTATCCGACCGCATCTCTGCCTATGAACCCACCAGGACTTTGAGATCTTCCGGGGAGGCCCTGCTCTCGATCCCGCCTGCCTCACAGGCACGGCTTGTGGGGACGAGAGATAGGGCCTTCTCGGTGGTGGCACCTCGGCTGTGGAACGCCCTTCCCACGGATATTAGACTAGCTCCATCATTAATGGTATTCCGCAAAAAAGTGAAGACCTGGCTGTTTGAGCAGGTGTTTGAATAGTCAATGCAATGAGTGTAATGAATGAACATAGGAATGGAACAATGGATGACGGACTTGGATCATGTTTTTAGTGATGAGACGCTAGTGAATGGCTATTGTTGTTAATTGTATATTATTGTATAATGTGTTACGATGTTAACTGTTTTTTATACCGTGTTGTTGTAGGATTGAATTTTTGCTGTCTTGTTGTGAACCACTGTGAGTCGCCTAAGGGCTGAGAACAGCGGTATACAAATAAAGTAAATAAATAATAATATATTGTCGAAGGCTTTCATGGCTGGAATCACTAGGTTCTTGTGGGTTTTTTCGGGCTATAGAGCCATGTTCTAGAGGCATTTCTCCTGACGTTTCGCCTGCATCTATGGCAAGCATCCTCAGAGGTTGAGAAGGTCCTTCTCAACCTCTGAGGATGCTTGCCATAGATGCAGGCGAAACGTCAGGAGAAATGCCTCTAGAACATGGCTCTATAGCCCGAAAAAACCCACAAGAACCTAAATAATAATAAATCCAACCGACCCTTTTCTTCTACTTTATCAAGCATCACCCAATGGTTAAGAGGACAATAGTTCCCTAGAAGATCGTATTTATCCTTTAGAAAGGTTGATTCCATTTCCAGTATAAGCAGTTAAATCACAGAAAGGACCGTTTGTCCCAGATTCATGAATTGAGCTCCTCCCATCAGCAAGGAGAAGTCATTTTTAATGGGGGATATATATCGAGGCCATAAATTTCTGCCAACTGCATTGCAATGTAATAGCATAATACATCTTCCGTTCAATCTTTTATATGTTATGCTTTGCCCTGCTTTCCAGCAAATGCATTTATGGATCAAGAGGCTTCTTTGGTGCCAGACCTGCAAAGTCACATTTTCCCTGGGTCCAAAACCCGCTCTGAGAAGCCGTCCTTTCGAGAAACAAAGGGCTTTGGGGAAGCGGATTGATGACTTTCCCGCATCCACACTCATTGATCCACGTACAGATCTGAACAAAGATGGGAAATTTAGGGCAAGGGAACGTGGTTTGTATCTTGCATTCTGTCTCACTCCCATGACAGTGGAAATGCAATGTTTACCTGAGGCCTTAATATCACTCTCTGTACTGCATCTGAAGAAATGGGTTTATATCCACAAAAATTCATGCAAAAACAAAATGAAAAGTAATATATCTTAAAAGGCTGCAAATGTCCCTCTTTTTCCTCCCCCCCCCCCCGCCTTCCCTTCTATTCTGGTTCCGTTTTGGGGGGCGGGGGGCGGGATGACTCCTCTTTGAAGTTCTTGGAGAAGGAGAGAAGTCCCAGCAAATTGGAGGAGGGCCAATGTTACATCCCAAATAGATTACTGCAACACACTCTACATGGGGTTACCTTTGAAGACTGTTCGGAAACTCCAACTAGTCCAATGGGCGGCAGCCAGATTACTCACCGGAGCGCCATACAGGGAGCACACCAACCCCCTATTATGTCAGCTCCATTGGCTGCCAGTCCACTTCCGAGCACAATTCAAAGTGCTGGTCTTGGCCTATAAAGCCCTATAAGGTTCTGGTCGAGTTTACATTTCCGAACGTATCTCCCTCTATGCTCCACCCCATAGCTTAAGATCTACTGGGGAGGCCCTGCTCTCGGTCCCACCGACCTTGCAAATGCATTTGGTGGGGACGAGGGACAGGGCCTTCTTGGTGGTGACCCCTTGCTTGTGGAATTAACTCCTCAGCAAGATTAGATCGGCATCCTCCCTCCTTTCCTTCAGAAAAAAACCCTAAAACCGTGGTTTTGGAACCAGGCTTTTGGCTAGTGGGCTCAGCACTTTGAACATGGACTGGACCTGACGACTGTTATGATAATTGGAAATGAATATGTGATTATGTGATTATATAATTAATTGTTACTGCTTTTAACCTTTTATGCATTTATGTTTTATACTGATGTTTAGTTATATTGTGGCATAGAATTGTTGCCTGTGTTAGCCGCTCTGAGTCCCCCCCACCCCGGGGGGGGGGGGGGTTGAAAAGGGCAGGATTAAAATGCTGTAAATAAATAAATAAATAAGTGTGGTTCCTATCTATCTTCAAGAAGCGACAAAAGGACGACCCAAACAATTACCATATGTCCGGTCAGCCTCACATTGATACCAGGCAAGATTCTGGAAAAGATCCTTAAGGAAGTGGTCTGCAAACACTTAGAAAGGAATGTGGAATAATCAAAAACAAGGATTAGAAGGCAGGATCATCACATTTGCAGATTGGACTAAATTGGGAGGGATCCAAGCACATAGAGTCATAGAATCATAGAATGATAGAATCAAAGAGTTGGAAGAGATGTCATGGGCCATCCAGTCCAACCCCCTGCCAAGAAGCAGGAATATTGCATTCAAATCACCCCTGACAGATGGCCATCCAGCCTCTGTTTAAAAGCTTCCAAAGAAGGATCCTCCACCACACTCCGGGGCAGAGAGTTCCACTGCTGAACGGCTCTCACACTCAGGAAGTTCTTCCTCATGTTCAGATGGAATCTCCTCTCTTGTAGTTTGAAGCCATTGTTCCGCGTCCTAGTCTCCAGGGAAGCAGAAAACAAGCTTGCTCCCTCCTCCCTGTGGCTTCCTCTCACATATTTATACATGGCTATCATATCCCCTCTCAGCCTTCTCTTCTTCAGGCTAAACATGCCCAGCTCCTTAAGCCGCTCCTCATAGGGCTTGTTCTCCAGACCCTTTATCATTTTAGGGTCAATGGGTCAGTCCATGGGGAGAGAGGGATGGGACCTGGGAGTTGAGGAAGAAGGCTTTGAGCCGGGCCTGGGCTCCTTCAGATGAGCTTTATCTCACCACAAACAGAAGAAGAGCTGCCTGTTGACTGCGGCCGAGGGACTGCGATGCACGATTAGGCTCCTCTCTTTTGGGGAGAAAAGGAGAAATCCAAAGCTGTTTACTGCCTCCGCAGATAAGTTGAGCCTTTGAGATACAGCTTGAGGTTTGTACATTTAATAGACTCCTTTGTACACGTGATAACAGATCTCATTGAAAAATTGATTCAGTCACCAAATCCACCCAAAAGTGCATGACTGCGGGCCCACTTCTCCCCGAGTTCAAAAAGAAGGAATGGAAGGAAAGGAAGGTGAGAAAGATGGGGAGCTTGATGGAGGGGGACCCCGGCTCTATGGGAAAGGAGAGAAGGGCTGTTTCCCTCCACACTCGTCCTGCAAAACCTTGCACGAATTTCAGGTAAGGCTTGTGCTATGATCTCTCCGAAATTGTCATCCCCAATGTGCAAAAACATACAGAAACCTCTCCTTTGTCTTCTGCAGCCACTCTCCAAAACGTAGCAGGAAAAAAAAGACACCTTTGCAGGTCTGCAACACAGGAATTGGGGCTCAATGCGTGCGTTGCGCATGGACCCCAGGGGGTTGGTGTCTCTTCATCCTCCTCCTCTTCTTCCTCTTCCTCTTCCTCCTCCTCTTCTTCCATCTCCTCTTCTTCTTTTCTTCCTCCTCCTCCTCCTCCTCTGCCTCATTCCCTTCCTCCTTATCTTCTTCCTTCTTCTCTTGCTCTTCCTCCTCCTCTCCTTCCTCTTCCTCCTCTGGCCCACATGTCACTTCCTGCCTGCTGCGCTTCTTGTTATGTAATGCAGGGTGTCCCCAAATCCCCCCTTCCCCTCCTCCACCTCCCTTTTGGTCTTCTGTCCCTACTTACTCTTTGAACAGAAGGGCTGCCAGTGACCTTTAAATGTCACTTGCAAATGCCAGGCAGCGGAGGAGAGCACTTACTTACGCCAGGAAACCAGAACCAATGGGGCATGCCTTCCTGGCCCAGGTTTGGTGCCACGCTCAGCTCCCGTGAGAGGAAGGCTACGTCTCCCCATTGAACCCCAAGGCTCACCTGTCCTCCAGCCGAGCCTCCATCTACCTCCAGGCAGATAATGAGGCTGGCCTGTCCTCACCTACTCGGTTCACTGCTAGTTGTCAAGATATACTAATATCCTCACTTCCTGTTTGCATGCTTTGTCCACACCTCTCTTCTTCCTGATGCCAGGTGGGCACTCACCTTGACCTGGCCTGCATCTTTAAGCATGTTTTGTTCCCCAACCCTCTAATCCAGAGGATGTGAAGGAAGGTGTGCTCCCATATGAGGCTGTTCTATTGTTCAGGTTGATTGTGCCAGGCTTTCCTTTCTTTCCATCTTGCCTTAACAAGCTGGATTTGTGCATAATTATGCACAAGCTGCGAGTAAACACATTTGTATATCTTTTTGATGTATACCATTATTCTTAAAGGGGGGGGGGATCAAATCTTATAATTTTAAATATAATTGACACACACAGAGTGCATGAGCCACGCAGGCATGTCTCCAAGCTGGTTGCTTTCCAGGTGAGAGAGCATAACTGGAGGATGAGCGGGGCTGCATGGCTGGGCCAGAGGACCTGAAGTGAGGCCAGTGCTCTCCATCCTGACCCTTCAGAGTCGCTATCGGTCTGCTCCAGTGACTTCCAGTTATTATTATTATTATTATTATTAGAAACACAACAAGATGAGTCCACAGCAGATACTCTGCTGGCTGTTGTATTGGATCACATGTCAGACAATTCCCAAGTGTATAGGACTGTGTGATATATAGGCAAATTATTATTATTGTTGTTATTATTATTATTATTAGCATGCTTTGAAAGAGCTCTCCTGGGGCCTGCAGCTGTTTGGGGAATGCTTCAGCACTTTGGAGAGTGCCTTGGAGGCCTGGAGTGGATCCAGATGCAAGTCTTGTATTATTATTCCTATCATCATCATCATCATCATCAGTATTAGTATTACTTGCAATCTTTGGAAGAGCTCTCAGCACTTTAGCACTTTAGAGAGCACCTTGGAGGCCTGCAGTGGATCCAGAGGCAACAACTTGTATTGTTGTTGATGTGTTGAAGTGCAGAAGCCTTTATAAACAGTTGCAGTCCCCAGGAGAGCTCTTGCAAATAATAATAAAAGAATGCTAATGATTGTTTTATTATTGTTGATGTTGTTATTGTATTATTGTTGTTGTTATTATTATTATTATTATTATTATTATTATTATTATTATTATTAGCATGCTTTGAAAGAGCTCTCCTGGGGCCTGCAGCTGTTTGGGGAATGCTTCAGCACTTTGGAGAGTGCCTTGGAGGCCTGGAGTGGATCCAGATACAAGTCTTGTATTATTATTCCTATCATCATCATCATCATCATCATCATCATCATCATCATCAGTATTAGTATTACTTGCAATCTTTGGAAGAGCTCTCAGCACTTTAGCACTTTAGAGAGCACCTTGGAGGCCTGCAGTGGATCCAGAGGCAGCAACTTGTATTGTTGTTGATGTGTTGAAGTGCAGAAGCCTTTATAAACAGCTGCAGGCCGCAGGAGAGCTCTTGCAAATAATAATAAAAGAATGCTAATGATTGTTTTATTATTATTATTATTATTATTATTATTATTATTGTTGTTGTTGTTATTGTATTATTATTATTATTATTATTATTAGCATGCTTTGAAAGAGCTCTCCTGGGGTCTGAAGCTGTTTGGGAAAGGATTCAGCACTTTAGAGAGCACCTTGGAGGCCTGCAGTAGATCCAGAGGCAACTATTGTATTATTAATATTGTTGTAATAATAATAATAATAATAATAATAATAATAATAATAATAATAGTTATTATCATCATCATCATCATCATCATCATTATTTGCATGCTTTTCAAGTGCTCTCTTGGGGCCTGCAGCTGTTTAGGAAATGCTTCAGCACTTTGGAGAGTGCCTTTGAGGCTTGCAGTGGATTCAGGAGGAACTCTTGTCTCTTTTGTGGCACACAGCTTCATTCTTGCCTTGTTTAGGGGCTCCAGAATTACAACTTTGTCTTGGATGTTTACAATAGAATTCAAAGCTGCAAGATCAAGCAACTCCACACAACAGGACAATGGTATGCTACAATGCACCCGATGCCTCCATCGCCTTTGCCTTGAAAGCGATTTTGAAGGCGCCAAGGATTGCCGGCTTCTTCTGACCAGACACCAAGGGAAGCGGAGAGCCAGGCCGGTCGTTTTCGGGAGACAAAAGGCTCCTCCAGTTTGAAAGCAAAGCAAGAGGGAAAAAGAAAACCACCAGAGCCCCTGAGGCAGAAGAGCCACCCAAAGAGAGGAGGGAAGGAGGGAAAGAAGGAGGTGTTAGTGATGCAGCCTGCGTCTTCCTAGGCAGCAGATTAATTAAAAATATCAAGTGTTCCCGCATGTGTGAAATTCGTTTTCAAAGCGTTTGGTAAGAAGGGGCACGAAAGAAAATGGAAATATATTTTTTTAAGGCAGGAAAAGCCCAGCAGGATCTGTCTATCTCTCTTTCCATGTATTCCCATATAAGAAGGAGGGGAGAGGTTTCAAGTCAGCATTTCTTCTTGTTTGGATGTAAGGCAATGGAGGTGGAGGGAGTCAAGGAGCGTAAAGCTGAACGCATTGCAACCAACTATTGTGACATTCCTTTAGATGGTGAATCTGGAACCTTGTTTCCTTTCTCTGGGGCCCGCCATGGGCGGTAACACCCACAAACTGGAGTCAGTCACTTTAGATGATGATTTTTCAAGGAGGGCCGGTCAGTGGCACAGGATGATGAACATTTCTTGACAGGAAGAGTCAATGGGAACCAATTTCCTGTAGAGGTGTTTTGGGGTCTCTTTGTCTGGACATTTCCAAAAAGAGGCTGGGCAGTTCACCAAAACTATTGGGATGCTGCACTGAGCAAAATGAGGCTGGACTAGATGGCCTCTGTGGACCCCTTTTGATCCTTGGAGTTTATGCTTGCTTTGCCTCAGACAACAGTGGGGCACCCTGGTGGCACTGCTGAGCTGCAGAACTTGCTGACCGAAAGGTTGGTGGCTCGAATCCGGGGAGCAGGGTGAGCTCCCACTGTGAGCCCCAGCTTCTGCCAACCTAGCAGTTCGAAAACATGCAAATGTAAGTAGATCAATAGGTACCACTTCTGCTGAAAGGTAACGGCGCTCCATGCAGTCATGCTGGTTACATGACCTTGGAGGTGTCTACAGACAATGCCAGCTCTTCAGTTTAGAAATGGAGATGAGCACCATCCCCAGAGCCGGACACGACTAGACTAATGTCAGAGGAAAACCTTGTCTCAGGAAATACCATAGAATAATAGAATCCTAGAGTTGGAAGAGACATGGTTGGAAGAGAACCATCTAGTTCAACCTCATTCTGTCAAGAAGCAGGAAAATTGTCTTCAGAGAACCCTTGACAGATGGCCATCCAGCCTCTGCTTCAAAGCCTCCAAAGAAGGAGCCTCCACCACACTCTGGGCAGAAAGTTCCACTGCTGAACAGCTCTCTCACACAGTCAGGTAGTTCTTCCTCATGTTCAGGTGGAATCTCCTTTCCTATAATTTGAAGCCATTGTTCTATTGTGTCCTAGTCTCCAGAACACAAGCCTGCTCTCTCCTTCCTATGGCTTCCCTTCCCCTCTTGATCCCTGGCCCTCATCATGTCTCCTCTCAGCCTTCTCTTCTTCAGGCTAAACATGCCCAGCTCTTTCAGCCACTCCTCATAGGGCTTGTTCTCCAGACCCTTGATTGTTTGAGTCACCCTCCTCTGGACACCTTGTAGACATCTCCCTTCAATTGGACACAGTGTGATTCCAGGTAAAGCGGTTTGACCAAGGCAAAATAGAGCATGGGGAGCATGACGTCCCTGGATCTAGGCACTATCCTCCTCTTGATGCAGACCAAAATCCCATTGACTTTTTTAGCCACTGCATGACATTCCTGTCTCATGTTCCCCTTCCTCCCCACAAGGACTCCAAGTTTATTTCCACACGTCCTTCTGTCGAGCCAGGCATCGTCCCCCATTCTGTCTCTTTGCATTTCCTTTTTTCTGCCTACATGGGGTCTCTTGAATTTGTCCATGTTGAACTTCATTGTGTTAGTTTTGGCCATTATCATGGTTTTGAATTCTGCTCCTGTCTTCTGGAGTATTGGCTCTCCCTCTCCATTTACTGTTATATTTATATGTTGTTGTTTGTTGGCGGCTTTGGCCATTGTAAGCTGCATCGAGTCCTTTGGGAGATTTTGCAGGGTATAAATAAAGTTAATAATAATAATATAATTTGTCCCGTCTGCAAACGTGATGATCCTGCCTTCTGATCCTTCATCTACGTCATGAGTAAAGATCCTAAACAGAACTGGGCCCAGGATGAACCCTGCTGATGGCACTCCACTCACCACTTCTTTCCAGGATGAAGAGGAAGTATTGGGGAGAATCACCCAGCTGACCGTCCTTTTGCCTAGCCTGTTGCGCTAAGCGTATTTCAGTCAAGTCCAGTGCAGAAGACACAATAACATTGCACCCAGGCAAGAGGAAAAAAACAGAAAAACTTTACTTTTATCAGCAGAGTTAAAACATAAACTTGCAATGTTACAAACAGTGCAACAAACATGCATAGTCTTTGTAAGCAATACGGAATAAGCCTTCTTCATCTTCATCCAAATGAGAGAGCAGTAGAAATGGTTGAGCAAAATGCCTGAGCAAATGCTCCTCACAGCAAAAGCAGAACTGTATGCTAAAAACCGTATAGTTATACCCCACCGGGTGTGGTCCAAACCTATTTATTTATTATTCAAACTTATATGCCGCCACTCCCCTGGGGCTCGGAGCGGCTTACAAGAACAGGCTAAAATCTAACACAATTTAAAAACAATGTAAAACAATTTAAAAAACAGCAATATCAAAGATCAAAGGCCTGTCGAAACATGTCTTACATGCCCTGCGGAAAGCTGATAAGTCCCACAAGGCACGGACTTCAGGTGGCAGAGTATTCCAGAGTGATGGTGCCACTGCTGTAAAGGCTCTGCATCTGGTTGCTGTTAGATGCAAGGTCTTGACATTGGGAATTTCCAACAAATCTTGGTCCTCAGAATGGAGGGATCTCTGGGGTTGGTAGGGGGTGAGGCGGTCCCTCAGGTACATCGGCCCCAGACCATGCAAGACCTTAAAGGTGAGTACCATCACTGAAAGTGATCCGGTGCTCAATTGGTAACCAAGGCAGCTGTAGTAAGATTGGTGTTATGTGGCATCTCATCGGAATTCCCGCAAGAAGCCGAGCAGCTGCATTTTGTACCCACTTGAACTTCCGGATCACCGACAGAGGAAGGCCAATGTAGAGGGTGTTACAGTAGTCCAGTCTTGAGATGACCGTAGCCTGGATCACCGTAGCTAGGTTGTCTCTGGACAGGTAGGGGGCCGCCGTCTAGCCTGCCGCAGATGAAAAAAGGCGGATCTGCTAATGGCGGAGACCTGGGCCTCCATTGTCAGCAGAGGGTCCAAAAGGACTCCCAGACTCTTTACCAATGATGATGGGCATAGCGCCTCACCATCCAGGGTAGGCAGCTGGATATCTCCACTGCCCGGTTGACCCAGCCATAGGATCTCCATCTGGATTCACCCACAACCTGCTGGCACGCAGCCATCCAGTAACGGCCTTGAGGCACTGATGGAAATAATCGGGTACAGAGTCCGGTCGGCCTTCCTTCTTCAGCTTACTAGTTGACCTACATTAGCAGCTGCACATAATAATTAACAGCATAAGGTTTTCTTTAACACACACACACACTTGATCCTGTTACGACTTACTGTAACATAGCCCACATTGGACTTGTTTCCTTGCCAGAAGGTCAATGTATTGGCCTATTCTGAATTTCTTTGTTTGTGGGGGATCCTTGAGGCAGATCCCACAAAGAGGCGGGGAACATGTAAAGCATGACATGAGCGCAGGCCTGTCTGGGCGCTTGTCCTCCCTCGATTACTGCCAAATTATAATTGCACCGCCCTGAATATCCCCACATCCAAGTAATTACAGCCGGCTTACAGCTTCCAGCCATGATCTGATATTAACTTTTAATCACCTTGCCTTTATTCTGAAGGAAGAAGGGATGATGGCAGAGGCTCACGGGAAGAGAAGGGCTCATAAATCTCTCAGCTCCACTTCCCCTACAGCTGGAGTAAGCCGGTGGCTGGCTGGTGGATGGACAGACAGACTGATAGATAGGCAGACAGACAGGCTGGCACAATGTGAGGGTCCCTTCCCAGAAGGAGAGCCCTTTTATTCCCTATTATGCAGAACAGAAACGAGGCCAGCACAGATCCTTCCTAGGGCCACATGACTTGATTGCAAATGCTGTAAAAGTTATTTAAAGTCATAGCACAAATCATCAATATACCGAGATCTTCTGGGAAGCCAAGAGCCTTTCAGTTTGCTGACAGGGGTGCTGTCCCTTTAATTAATTAATTAGTTCAGCTTTCTCAACCTAGGGGTCGGGACCCCTGGGGTCGTCGCGAGGGGGTTTCAGAGGGGTCGCCAAAGACCATCACAAAACACAGTATTTTCTGTTGGTCATGGGCGTTCTTTGTGGGAAGTTTGGCCCAATTCTATCATTGGTGGGGTTCAGAATCATAGAATCATAGAGTTGGAAGAGACCTCATGGGCCAAAAATATTGCATTCAAAGCACCCCTGACAGATGGCCTGACAGATGGCCATCCAGCCTCTGTTTAAAAGCTTCCAAAGAGGTAGCCTCCACCACACTCCGGGGCAGAGAGTTCCACTGCTGAACGTCTCTCACAGTCAGGAAGTCTTCCTCATGTTCAGATGGTATCTCCTTTCTTGTAGTTTGAAGCCATTGCTCCATATCCTAGTCTCCAGGGCAGCAGAAAACAAACTTGCTCCTTCCTCCCTATGACTTCCTCTCACATATTTATACATGGCTATAATATCTCTTCTCAGCCTTCTCTTCTTCAGGCTAAACATGCCCATACTCAGTATGTCCAAATCTGAATACTAGTGGGGTTGGGGAGAGTTATTTTGTCATTTGAGAGTTGTAGTTGCTGGGATTTATAGTTCACCTACAAAGAGTATTCTGAACTCCACCAACGATAGAATTGAACCAAATGTGGTTCACAGAACTCCCACTACCAACAGAAAATACTGGAACAGTTTGTGGGCATTGATCTTAAGTTTGGGAGTTGTAGTTCACCACATCCAGAGAGCACTGTGGACTCAAGCAATGATGGATCTGGACCAAACCTGGCATGAATACTCAATATGCCCAAATATGAACACAGATGAAGTTTGGGGAAAATCAACCTTGACATTTGGGAATTGTAGTTGCTGAGACTTATAGTTCTCCTACAATCAAAGAGCATTCAAATTCTGGGCTCCGATTCTGTGTCCAATTCTGGGCACCACAATTGAAGAGAGATATTGACAAGCTGGAATGTGTCCATAGGAGGGTGACTAAAATGATCAAGGGTCTGGAGAACAAACCCTATGAGGAGCGGCTTAAAGAGCTGATCATGTTTAGCCTGAAGTAGAGAAGGCTGAGAGGAGACATGATAGCCATGTATAAATATGTGAGGGGAAGTCACAGGGAGGAGGGAGCAAGCTTGTTTTCTGCTGCCCTGGAGACTTGAACACAATGGAAAAATGGCTTCAAACTACAAGAGAGGAGATTCCATCTGAACATGAGGAAGAACTTCCTGACCGTGAGAGCTGTTCAGCAGTGGAACTCTCTGCCCCGGAGTGTGATGGAGGCTCCTTCTGCATGGCCATCTGTCAGGGGTGCTTTGAATGCAACATCCCTGCTTCTTGGCAGGGGGTTGGACTGTATGGCCCATGAAGTCTCTTTCAACTCTATGATTCTATGAATTTTCCTGCCATGCTTTTCTCTCAGCGCAGAAGGCACCCACAAGGAAAGGCCTCTCCCATTAACAAGGCTGGATGCAGTGGAAATGCCTGAGGATGTTTAACAAAGAGCGCACGACTTGGAAGCCAATGTCCATCCCAGGAACGAGGGCCTGCCAGTGTGGCCTGAGTGGCTTTTTAATCCTTGTGCAAAGTGGGATAAGGCTCTGGCTAAGCCGCCCTGGGAAGCTCCGCTAATTGAATCTTCCTTTGCAACTGATCCTCGAGGGGTGATCTCTCACATCTGCTGGAGTCCCTTCCTTCACCGCACTGCTGCTCTCCATTTCCCAGGCCTCTGGGTGCATCGGGCAGCAATTCCTCCATCTCTCTGAGCCCCTTTCGCTCTGGCTCCAAGAAAGAGAAGTTCCCCAAAGCCAGGGTGGGAGTTGGAGGAGAAACTGGAAGAAATACCGTAAAATGTGCCATCAAATCGAAGGCACACTGCTATTTTCAAAAACCTGAAACCAAAAAAGGAATCGCTACCAAATATAATGCACAGCGGCAAAAAATGTGCTCTTTGTAATTTGACCAAAAATGGTGCATGTTACAGTAAAGCATCCTTTTACTTTGCTTCAAAATAATAATAATAATAATAATAATAATAATAATAATAATAAAATAAAGATTAAATAATTTTAAAAAGATTCTGGCAGCCCAAGAACAAGCCATTTGAACCAATGCCATCAAAGCCAGAATTGAAAAGTCGACAACAGATCCCAAATGTAGACTCTGCAAGGAAGCAGATGAAGCAATAGATCACATCCTGAGCTGCTGCAAGAAGATCGTGCAGACAGACTACAAGCAGAGACATAACACTGTTGCTCAGATGATTCATTGGAACTTGTGCCACAAATACCATCTGCCTGCCACAAAGAACTGGTAGGATCACAAGCCAGAAAAAGTTACAGAGAATGAACATGCCAAACTCCTCTGGGACTTCTGAATTCAGACAGACAGAGTTTTGGAGCACAACACTCCTGACCTCACAATCGTGTTAAAAAACAAAGTATGGATCATCGATGTTGCAGTCCCAGGTCACAGCAGGATTGCAGAGAAACAACTGGAAAGCTGACACAATATGAGGATTTAAAGATAAAACTGCAAAGACTCTGGCACAAACCAGTCAAGGTGGTCCCAGTGGTGATTGGCACACTGGGTGAAGTGCCTAAAGACGTTGGCCTGCAATTAAACACAATCAGCGCTGACAAAATTACCACCTGCCAGTTGCAGAAGGCCACCTTACTGGAATCTGCATGCATTATTTGCCAATACATCACACAGTCCTAGACACTTGGGAAGTGTCCGACGTGTGATCCAATTCAACAGCCAGCAGAATGTCTGCTGTGGACTCATCTTGTTGTGTTTCAAGTAATAATAAGTTTATTTGTACACCACCAATATCTCCCCGAAGGGACTCACAGAAGTACTACGAAGTGCTGCACTGAAAACAACAATACACAAGCATATAAAACAAAATAAATCTTAAAACAATGAACACACCTAAATTCCATCTGATAAAATTTAAAATTAATAAAACACAATAGAACCTGCGAATAAAACTGGCTATCTACAAGCAACAAACCAAAGTGCCAGGGTAAAACAGTCTAAAGGGTCATGTTTTTAAACCTGGAAGGCTTGGAGAGTGGGGGCTGACCTAATCTCTTTTGGGAGGCTGTTCCAAAGCCAGAGGGTCACTACCAAGAAGGCCCTCTTTCATCCCCACCAACCATATTTGATATGGTGGTGGGACCAAGAGAAAGGCTTCCCCAGCAGATCACAAAGCCCATGCCAGTTCATAGAAGAAGATGTAGCCTCAAAGGTAGGTTGGACCCAAAGCGTACAGGGCTTTGGGTCCAGAAACTTTCTGAAGGCAATGGAGCTGCTTTAACAGGGGTATCGTGTGCTCTGTGTAGTTAGCCCCAGTTCGTAATCTAGCTGCTGACTTTAGCACTATCTCCATTTTCCAAGCTGTCTTCAAAGGCAGCCCCACGAAGAGTGCATTTCGGTGCATTCTGGATGTAACCAAGATGTGGACCACCATGGCCAAGTCAGACTTTTTGAAGTTAGATTGCAGCTGGTGCACCAGTTTTAACTGTGAAAGGCCCTCCTGGCCACCGCTGACACCTCATCATCATTGAATCCAGGAGGACCCCCCAGACTGCGGACCTGTGTCCTCAGGGGGAGTGGGACCCCGTTGAGAACAGGTTGCTACCCTATACCCTGATCGGCCTTGTGACTGACCAGGAGGGCCTCTGTCTTGTCTGGATTAAGCCTTAGTTTGTTGGCCCTCATCCAGTCCATCAAAGCCATGAGACACTAGTCCAGGATCTGGGGAGCTTCCTTGGCGTGAGGTGCAAAGGAGTAGTAGAGATGGTATAAGGCCTTCAGAGAAAAATACAGTTCTGATTGGTTGAAAAAGAGGCAGGCTAGGTTCTACTCCTGGATTGCCCGGTGGTTCCCTTGACGTCACTGTCTGCAGGAGGAGTTTTTCAGGGTGAGAAGAACAACACCCAGTGGTTGATCAGTTCAAAGAACAAATCAGTTGCAGCGACTCCCCCTGGGAGGACACAGTCCATGAGGAAACAATGGTATGTGTGCAGGTACAGCTGTACCAGGAGCTCCAATTTTGTTTGCTTTGCATTGAATGTTTGTTGTAGTCCTAAGTTTCAGGGACTCTGCAGATAGGTGGCTTCTTTTGGCTGCAATCATAGGGCAAGCCACCTGTCAATCATTGTTAGGTTCCCTGGTCCCGCCCCCCTTTTGGGTTTTGGAGGGAATAGGAGCCAATTTGGGTTCAGTCCACACAGAGAAGCCTTTCATGCAGGACATAATACCAAGAACTCTTGTAGAAAGCTTTGTCTTCTATGGGTTGGCCGGGGAGATATACAGCCCACAGCTTGGCCGGGGCTATACAGCCCTACAGTTCCTTTGCTGAAGGACTTCATTCAGCCATCACGAAAACCTGAATTCTTTTCCCTCTGGAAGTCTACAAAGCTCTGCTTGGTAAGGGTCACTAGCGGAAGCCAGAAGCAGTTGGTACCGGGTTCAGGGGCTCCACGCCAACAGAGGCAAAGACAGACTGCCCAGATTAGAAGTTAAGGATTTCCGCATTAGTTACAGTTATGAAAATAGTGCCTGTTCCCTGTGGACAAGATTGAGAGAGAGCCAATAGAGTGTTAAGAAAGCCTTAAAGTACCTGTTTGTTTTCATCAATAATAAAGAACTTTGTTGAACCTTTAAGCAATCTAAAGACTCTGTTTTAAGGAAATCCAAGGGCCTTTAATCTGAGGCAGCCCCGGCGTCCCGTTGGGCACACAGAATTTATGTCCTGGCTACAGTCTTATGCACAGGCCCAGCGTGCGACAGCACAGTATGGATATGTAGATGAGTCTCCAATTAACTCAAATTTCTGGTTCCATGCAAGACAAAAATGCAGACCCCAAGAGACAAAGGTGTTGGATTCAACAATCAAAGACTTGACCGCTGGCATAAAAGGTTAATGAATGTACATCTACTAAGGCCACTTTTCTGCGGGAGCGGCAGACTCTCCGCCTCAGGTTAAATGGACAAACATCCTGAGTTTATTTTGTTGGTAAAGAGGATCATCTATGTAGTCATACACACAATGGTTCTGATAGTTATCTGGCTTGGGAAATAGCTGGAGGGGTCTTGGCCAAGGTCCGCTTTCCTAAGAGATTATGCAAAGGGGGGCATGAAGAGGTGGCTGCCTTCAAGATACATTTTGATACATATATTTAGAAACAGTTTATAGTAGTAGGAATTAGGCCTGGGTAACAACGGAAAAATTTGTTTCTAAAATCGATTTGTATTTGGGGGTGGGGGGGTGGGTTTGTTTCGATATTTAAAATAATTACAAAATTTTCCTTTTAAAAAGTTCGATATTTACGAAATTTCGTAAATGGTAAAAAATTAATGAATCGATTTCCGAAACAATAACGAATCGATTCGTTAATGGCGGACGTGACCGCGAAATACGCTAAAAAACCTCCAAAACCTTCTGAAGCTTCCCTCTCCCTCTGTTGTTGACTGTTGGTGTGATATTATAATTTTTTTCACTAATTAAACCATAAAACTGGCCCAGACATGCGGAAATAATAACGAAACGACCTCAAAACAATAACGAAATGAACACAATATCGAAATACGAAGCATTTACAAAACGTTTTTGAAAATTCGTTTTTTTTAATAATTGCTCCAGAATGGTTCGTTATCGTTTTGTAATTGAAAAAAATTAACGAATTATTAACGAATTACGAATTAACGAAACGAAACTGCCCAGCCCTAGTAGGAATAGTTCATCTAGTAGGAGTTGACACAGTATTTAAAAATACAAGTTATACAAAAAACCCCGTCAAATTAATACATTTTATTAAAGGGCTAGGCACAATAGAGTTTGTAGGGTACAGCTGCTGCTAGGTCCATTCCAGAGCCTCTAGCGCAGTGGGTCCCCAGGTTTTTTAGCTTACAAATCCCAGAAATCCCAGCCAGTTACCCAGCTGTTAGGATTTTTGGGAGTTGAAGAACAAAACACCTGGGGACCCACAGGTTGAGAAGCACTTCTCTAGCGCTTTTGCATTTTGTAATGTCAGATCTCTGAAAAAGAATAATAAAAAGAAATACTCCTATATTTGTTTGCAATCTTTTGATGGGGAGGAGGATGCTGTGGTTCGACAACACTGGCATTCCCCCATTTGGGAAAATCCACGGGAAAACATTCCCAAAAAACCTGAAGTCGAACATGACCCTCCCCCCATAAAAGATAGTAACTTATAGTTTTGCTAAGGACAAGGACACCAGACTGGATAATAAGGGTTAAGCCTTGGTCAATTTGCCAAGACACTAACAACAACAAGGACCCTTCCCATGTTAGATAGTGTGTACATTTAATCAAGGTTTTATGCCCTATGTTTCATATATAGCAGAAGGTAGCACATCTATTACTGAGAAACCACCTCCCTTTACACTTATGTGCTCTCTTGAACTTCTATGGGACTCTGGTGGGAGGGGTAAGTGGGTATGTTTTCTATATCATGATTTCTATATTTCTCCCTGTGTGCCTGACCTTTTCCTGACCCCTTTTCCTTGCCCAATTCCCCTTTATTGAAAAAATGTATAAAAATATAAGAAGCCACCCCTGTGACCCTGGAAAGGAGGACATCCTCAGTTGGAAAAGACCTTTATCAAAAGACAGTATTTGCATGGATAATAACAAAGGACCGTGACCTCTGGCCTCGGAGTTGGCCCCCCAGAGGAAGTGGTCACTTGGCATTTATGATCATATCTCAACAGGTCAAAGGAAGCCTTCGGAAAGCCACACTTTGTCCTAATCTGTTACTGATTCAACTTTTATCCACTGAAACCACATCCAAGATTCCCTCGTTGTTTCTGTGTCTCAGCACTGGAAAAATCTGGATTATGGCAGGCATTTATTGCAGCCATTCAAAGACTAGCTTGCAGGCCCTTGGGACTCGCTGGTCACTTGGACACTTCAAAATCTCCATAATCCACTCAAGAATGCATTGTTTCTCCTTGTCCCGCCTCCCTCTCTCCTGATTCATCAGGAAGCTGAGGCAGCAGAAGCCCAATGATTGGCCCACGTGCTCAGGAGGTGGTCAAGCCTCCTCCCAGCTGTAGAGCGCCAGTCAATCATCGTTGAGCTGGCAGAGGGGCAGAGAATGGGAGATTCAAACCTGGCAGCTCTGTTTTATGTATTAAAAGGCCTTTATTTTAGTACACTGTATGCTCAGCTTGGCAAAATATTGCTGCTTTGTATCCTTTTCAGCTGAATCGCAATAAAATCATCTCGGTGGCACTTCCTTCAACTTTGGTGAGATTATTTTGGGAACTTAGGAAAAAATCTTTTAAATTGAGGCTTCTCTTGCTCACCATTGTAGCGAGCCCTTTTTGATGGGTCCGCAGGGTCTCTCCTTCAGGGCCAGACCCCTTTAAATTCCTCCCTGATTTCAAACCCTTGTAGAAAGGGGCATCCATTCAATGTATTTGTCAACAAGCAAGCCTCCTCTCTGCAAAAAATCTTAAATCGTGGTACGTTCTTTTTTGGAAGCCTCACTCCAATGAAACCTTCTGGAATGGCTCCCTTGTCCCTTCTGCCTCCCTCCCATTCTTACTCAGTTTCTCTTAATTATTGTTCTCTTGAGTTGCAGAAGGCGCAGATTGTTGACTGGTAAATGAAAATAAAATGGTAGCTTTTAAAAGTCCCCTGTCTGAATCACACAGCTCCATTTGTATTGATGTTTTCCATGGCTGTTCTGGAGTTTCTGGCTTGCTGCGTTAATGCTGTTTGGCCATAATTGTTTTTTAATGCATGGCTGAGGCATATGGTTTGCTACTTTGAATGATGCTTTATTATTCTAAGCCTCCTTGCGTGCATTTGGAAATAAAGCCGGGCCTGCACTCTCAAAACAAACACGGGAAAGAAAGACATAAATAACTGGATAATTTCGGGGTCAGTAATGGGAAAAATTGAATAAATAGCGCTGTTGGCAGCTGAAGGGAAACACTGGGCTTGGTCTGTCTGGAGGCAAGAATGATCCCCAAACAAGCAGCGAGACTTATGTAGCTCTTCATATGTCATAGAATCATAGAATCATAGAGTTGGAAGAGACCTCATGGGCCATCCAGTCCAACCCCCTGCCAAGAAGCAGGAAAATCAAATTCAAAGCACCCCTGACAGATGGCCATCCAGCCTCTGTTTAAAAGCCTCCAAAGAAGGAGCCTCCACCACACTCTTGGGCAGAGAGTTCCACTACTGAATGGCTCTCAGAGTCAGGAAGTTCTTCCTCATGTTCAGATGGAATCTCCTTTCTTGTAGTTTGAAGCCATTGTTATGCGTCCTATTCTCCAGGGAAGCAGAAAACAAGCTTGCTCCCTCCTCCCTATGTCTTCCTCTCACGTATTTATACATGGCTATCTTGTCTCATCTCAGCCTTCTCTTTTTCAGGCTAAACATGCCCAGCTCTTTAAGCCGCTCTTCATAGCGCTTGTTCTCCAGACCCTTAATCATTTTAGTCGTCCTTGGACTGCAGCTCCCAGAATCCAATGGGGCTGATAGGAGCCCAGACACCCAGGGGCCATCTAACCTCCATCGAAAGGCCTCCAAGGAAGGAGTACTTTATACTAGTGGTTCTCAACCTTCCTAATGCTGCGACCCCTTAATACAGTTACTTATGTTGTGGTGATCCCCAACCATAATATTATGTTCGTTGCTACTTCATAACTGAAATTTTGCTACTGTTATGAATCGTAATGTAAATATCTGATATGCAGGATGTATTTTCATTCACTGGAACAATTGTGGCACAAATACCTGATACACCCAAATTTGAATAATGATGGGGTTGGGATTGATTTTGTTATTTGGGAGTTGTAGTTGCTGGGATTTATAGTTCACCTACAATCAAAGAGCATTCTGAATTTGACCAATTATGGAATTGGACCAAACTTGACACACAGAACTCCCATGAGCAACAGAAAATACTGGAAGGGTCTGGTGGGCATTGACCTTGAGTTTGGGAGTTGTAGTTCACCTACATCCAGACAGCACTGTGAACTCAAACAATGATGGATCTGGACCAAACCTGGCATGAATACTCAACGTACCCAAATGTGAACACTGGTGGAGTTTGGGGGAAAATAGACTTTGACATTTTGGAGTTGTGGTTGCTGGGATTTATAGTTCACCTAAAATCAAAGGTCATTCTGAACCCCACCAAAATTGGACCAAAATTCCCACACAGAACTCCCTTGACTAAAAGAAAATACTGTGTTTTCTGATGGTCTTTGGCGACCCCTCTAACACTCCCTTGCGACCCCCCCAGGGGTCCCAACCCCCAGGTTGGGAAACATTGCTCTATACACTCCAATAGAAATGGAAGGAACCAAAGTGTTGTGACTCAGCTAGAACCACAAACGTAGTTGGATAGTGTTGTGACTCAGAGGGGGTCTCAGAGTGACTCTGACGAGGATGATAGGATTCAGGTTCACAATCAGGTTCAAAATGTTCCTGTTGTAGACAATGAGGAGCAGGGTGTGCAAGTTCTGTTTCCCACAGCAGGGAATGATGTTCTTGATACTGAAACTAGCCAGATGCAAATTGACTCAGAATTGGAGGACAGTTCTCAGCCTGATAGCAGGCAGGAAGGCAACCAGGCTGATACTAACGAACAGCCTGACCTTGATGAAACGGGAATCTTAGATTGTGCTGACCGTTTGGAATTCAGAGTTCAAAGGAGTGTGAGAATAGCCAACAATAGTACACAGCAAACAAGATCACTCTGCTGGCTTTTGTATTGGATCACATATCAGACACTTCCCAAGTATCTAGAACTGTGTAATGTATCAGTGAATAATATGTGCAGATCCAAGTCGGGTGGCCATTTGCAGCTGACAGATGGTGATTTTGTCAGCACCGATTGTTTTTAAGTGCAGGCCAAGGTCTTTAGGCACTGCATGCAGTGTGTTGATCACCACTGGGACCCCCTTGACTGGCTTGTGGCAGAATCTTTGCAGTTCGATCTTTAAATCCTCATATTGTGTAAGCTTTTCCAGTTGCTTCTCAGCAATTCTGCCATCACCTGGGATCATCATCATCAACATCATTAGCCACCTTGGCCATCTTCAACTCATTGGCCTCCTTGGTGCAACGGCTTCTGGTGATTCCTTGCTGAAAGGTTGCCTGCGGAGCAAGGAGTGCCTCCCGTTTCCTTCCGAGGCTCCTCCAGAGAGACGGAGGCTGTATGACACATTTACGGAGAGATGATAAATTCTCTTTATGCAGATTTATAAGAAGAGCTCGGAGGGGCATAAAACTGGATCATAGATTTTTCCACCTTCCTATTTTGGTAAAAAGACTTTAAACTTTAATGCTGTGCTATTACGGAAAGCAAACTCCACCCTGTTGCTTAAATAGGCTTAAATCATGCCCCCTTTTCCTTTACAGTCCAGGAGCCCCCCATAGAGACATGCTTGGAGAAGGATCTCCTGGGGGCCTCTCTGGGGGCCTGTGGATTCGACTCCCAACTGAGGAGACCCAAAGGACCCACACATTGGCAAGCCCCCTTGATTCAATGAGTCTTCTAAAGAGGGGTGGCTGTTGTTGCCTATTTGAAAGGGGTAAAGGTAAAAGGTACCCCCTTGACATTAAGTCTTTTGGTTACAAGAATGCTGTGTGAAAGAATAGGGAAGGTGGGCATGAAGGCTACTCCCTAAACAGCTGTGGCAGCTCTTTCTCCAAGCTATACTTTTGTCCATTTGCCTTCTACAGATGGAACCTATATCGCAATTAAAATCTTATAAAATGACATCTCCTTCAGTACTTATCTCAATTTCTAAGCCAAAGAGCCGGCGTTGTCCATAGACACCTTCAAGGCCATGTGACTGGCATAACTGCATGGAGCGCTGTTGCATTACTGCCGAACTGGTATCTATTGATTTACTCACATTTGCATTTTTTTTAACTGCTAGGTTGGAAAAGTTGGGGCTAACTGTGAGAGCTCACTCCACCCCCCAGATTTGAACTGCCGACCTTCCAGTCAGCAAGTTCAGTAGCTCAGTAGTTTAACCCGTTGTGCCTCCTTGGCCCCTCATCCCTGCCATTTCATCATGGAGGCTGGAAAACTGTCATGTATCATGTTCTGCTGTTGATGGTTGTTGGTGGTGGTAGGCCTAGCAGTTGGTGATGGAAGGGTTGATGTAAATCTTAGTTCTAAAGAGCTGAGTAATCTGTAAGTAAGAGTTCATGGATGAAAGCAATTAAGGGTGGAGGTATGCAAGGGATGGGTTGCAGCTGGGTGTTTCTGGATATAAGGAGCTAGCCTTGGGACTGATCTTTGGGAGAAAAGTATTTGTCTTATTTGTTGCTAGATGCTGCTGGTTTCCCCCCAGGTTTGTGGATTTTCAGAATCCTGATCTGTCCCCTGTACTCTTGGAACCCTGGAGCCTTGAATCTCTGGATTGGCTTTTGACTACGGTATAGACTCTTGATCCCTGGACTTTGCTCATTGAACTCTCGCTGTTTGACCACTGGGCTGGATCTTCTGACTACGGTGTTATCTTCAACCTGCAATTGTGTTTGTTGTCAGTTTTTGTTTTTTCTGTGGCTGAGTGCTATCTTTATGCTTTATATTTTAAAACAGCCAGGAAATAAGTGCTGTTTTAATTGAATTGTTTAACACACTGGGAGTTTGGTTAATCTCTGCCTAAATATTGGCAGAGCCCTGGCAATGTGACAAAAACGGCACAGGGGGGAGTCCCCCATGTGATGAAGTCCGATGTTTGTAACTCAGAGACAGCCTGTATATGACAGCGAAGATGTGACCCAAGATGGCCATTCAGCACAAGGAATGCAGGACAGGGCTTTACCCAACACAATCCATGCCATCCTGCCTCTGTGCCAATTGCACATGGCTCCCTGCCACCTAAACGTGACCCTCTTGCAAAGCCATCTGCGAGGGTTCGGAGCTCTGGGCCTTAATATCCCAAAGTGGTCCTTGGCATCTGCGTCCTGCTGGAAGATGCATCTGGTTGTGTACTGCTTCTTGCCACTCTCATGTCCAACCGAGGCACAATGGTTTAGATAGGTTTAGATATTTATCATGTCTTCATTTCCTCCTTCCTGCATAGATGTCTCCAAGGTCATGTGGCCACTGGCATGACTACATGGAGCACTGTTATCTTCCCACCAGAGCGATACCTATTTATCTACTCACATTTGCATGTTTCAAAGTGCTAGGTTGACAGAAGCTGGGGCTAACAGCAGGAGCTCACTCTGTCTTGTGGATTCGAACCACCGTCCTTTTGGTCAGCAAGTTCTGCAGCTTAGCAGCTTAACCCGCTGTGTCACCATCAGCAGAATCAAAGCTCCCTTGCTAATTCTGTTTGTTGCATGGGTCTGCTGCAGTTGGACTTGCAACCAGATCAGTTAGACAACAAATGAATGCATGGTTACCCTTACACATTACATATTTCTTTCACCCAAGATTATGAAAGGCATTCATAGTTTGCATCCAAAGATGCTTGAAAACGCAGCCGCAATCCCAGAGTGGATTCTGGTGATGCCTCCCGATTATCACCCGAAAACCCAGAGGGAATTCATTCATGCACCCAAATTGGAGATCTGGTTTGCGCAAAGAGCGTCTTTGTCAGGTCCCTTCCCTTTCCATGTCTTGTGCTCTGCCAGGCCTGGAGCGGCCAGCGCAAGGAAGGCGCACAGCTCTGGGCCTGGCTTTGTAGTCCTCCCTCCGGCTGAACTTCACGCTTCCAACAAGCGGCTTCTGCTCATGAAAGTTTCCACCACCATAAATCGGCGGATCCTTCAGGGGCCAGAAGGTTCTCCTTTCCTTATGAAAAAATGATAGCGGCAGCATCTATTGTTTTCTAAGAGAGCGGCGAGTGATTAAATATTAAACAAAATGCAGGACTGTGACTGTTTGGTATAAGCCCCTTCTCCATCCCTTCCCTCCGTGAACGCTCTGGAGAAATACTCACATCATAATAATAGAGAGGGATTAAGCACCCCTCAGCGCATAAAGAATGTTTCCTTATACATAAGCATTAAATGTTTTAAATGTTTATGTATGCATATAATGAATTCTTGAATGAACGTTTGCCGTATATATGCTGTGCTCCGCCCTGAGTCCCTTTCGGGGTGAGAAGGGTGAAATATAAATGTTTTAAATAATTAAATTATTTTGGCAAGGGAGCCAAGTCTGTGTGTTTGTGTATGTGTGCATGCGGGATGCACAATGCACACTCTTTCCATTGACAGGAGGCCCCACAGAAAATGGGCAGAGTTTGAGAGGTCTCATGCCAAGCCCAGTCATATTTTAGCTGGAATATATTGACAGTTCTCCCCAGAAGAGAGGCTCTAAATCAGAGGCCCTGACGTCATCAGGGCTACTAAAAGCCTCTTTACTCCGGACCCTGGCTTCCCATTTTGATCCCCCTTTTGGGGAGGGATTGCAGGAGGATGTATTTAACGTATCAGAAGCAAATTGAGGGTACAGTTGCAATGTCTTTAAACACACACAGTTAAAAACTGATACTAAAGGACGTTTGACCAGTAGCTGGCCACTTGGAGTGCTTCTGGTGTTGCTATAAGACCTGTGCATGTGGCAGGGGTCAGACTGCATTGTAATAGGTGGTCTGTGGTTTGCTTTTCTCCACATTCGCATGTCGCGGACTCCACTTTGTGGCCCCATTTCTTAAGGTTGGCTCTGCATCTCGTGGTGCCAGAATGCAGCCTGTTTAGCACCTTCCAAGCTGCCCAGTCTTCTGTGTGCCCAGGAGGGAGTCTCTCATTTGATATCAGTCATTGATTGAGGTTCCAGGTTTTAGGCTGCCACTTTTGGACTCTCACTTGCTGAGGTGTTCCTGCAACTATCTCTGTAGATTGTAGGAAGCTGTTTCTTGATTTAAGACATTGGCATGAGGTTGATACCTGAACAGAGGATTGGCTGGAGATGTCCCTGCCTTGGTCCTTTCATTGCTGGCTGATACTTCCCAGTGGATGTCAGGTGGTTCAATACTGGCTAAACATTGTAATTTCTCCAGTAATGTTGGGCGTAGACATCCTGTGATAATGTAGCATGTCTCATTAAGAGCCACATCCACTATTTTAATGTGGTGAGATGTGTTCCACACTGGGCATGTGTATCCAGCAACCAGAGGCGGCCCTAGGTAATTTTCAACGGTAAGCAAACAGTATTTTGGTCCCCCACGCAACCAATCACTGCTATATATTTTCTGTTCATCGTGGGAGTTCTATGTGCCATGTTTGGTTCAATTCCATCATTGGTGGAGTTCAGAATGCTCTTTGATTGTAGGTGAACTATACATCCCAGTAACTACAACTCGCCTATGTCAAGGTCTATTTTCCCCCAAGAGCACCTCAAGTGCGCCCCTGGGCAAAATCAACTATACTGCAAATGCTTACTTTGCATAATGGGTTGAGCCACCCCTGCCAGCAACAGAGTAGTAAAGCACAAGGGCAGATAGCTTCAATGTGTCTAGTTGTGATCCCAAGGTTGTACCAGTAAACTTTCATAGGATATTGTTTCTAGCGCCCACTTTTTGCTTGATAGTCAAGCAGTACTTCTTGTAAGTCAGAGCACGGTCCAGGGTAACTTCCAGGGATTTTGGTGTGCTGCAATGCTCCATTGGCACACCCCCACCCCCTGTTGTGTCAGCTTTGCTGGCTGCCAGTCTGCTACTGAGCACAATTCAAAGTGCTGGCTTTAGCCTACAAAACTCTAAACAGTTCTGGCCCAGCTTCCCTGTCTGAACATATCTCTCTTTATGAACCAGTTCTTTATGAACCTGCTGGGGAGGTCTTGCTCTTGATCCCACCACCTTTGCAGGAGCGACTGGTTGGGATGAGGGACAGGGCCTTCTCAGTGACGTCCCCTTGGCTGTGGGACTATCTCCCCAGTGAGATCAGATAGACCTCCTCCCTCCTAGTATTTAGGAAAAAAGTTAAAACCTGGCTGTGTAAGCAGGCATTTGGCGAGTGACAGAATTGCAGCATAACTCTTCATCATGATACAAATACAAATGAAGCAGCCGAATGATAACTATGGGATTAGTGCAATGTTCAATATGTTTTATTATGTTTTAATGTGCTTAATATGGTTCAATGATTTTTATTTGTATTTATATGTCTATGGATTTTAGTTAACTATGTTATGTATTGCTTTTTTTCTTATGCCCGACTACTCTGATCTCTTTTTTCAATAGAGTTACAAGCTGCGTAGATGCAGGGAAAGCCATGGATGGAGTGTACCTGGATTTCAAGAAGGCCTTCCTTCAACAAGGTCCCCCACGACCTCCTGGCAAGGAAACTAGTCCAATGTGAAATAGGCAGAACTACGGCAAGGTAGGTCTGGAATTGGTTAAGTGAACAAACCCAGAGGGTGATTCTCCCAAATGCTTCCTCTTTACCCTGGAAAGAAGTGAGGAGTGGAGTGCCAGAAGTAGGGTTCTGGCCTGGGCCTGGGCCTGCTCCGGATCTTCATAGATGACTTAGCTGAAAGGTTAGAAGGCAAGATCATCAAGTTTGCGGATGAGAGAGCGAATACCCCAGAAGACAGGAGCAGAATTCAAAACGATCTTCACAGATGAGAGAAATGACTGACTGTATTGAACACAATGAAGTTCAACAGGGACACATGCAAGAGACTCCACGTAGGCAGAAAAAGGGAAATGCAAAGAGACAGAATGGGTCATGCTACCCCTCTATTCTATTCTGCCTTGGTCAGGCCACTTTACCTGGAATCACACTGTGTCCAATTCTGGTCACCGCAACGGAAGGGAGATGTGGACTCTAAGCTGGAATGTGTCCAGAGGAAGAAGGCAACTCAAAGGATCAAGGGTCTGGAGAACAAGCCCTATGAGGAGCGGTTTCAAGAGATGGGCATATTTAGGCTGCAGAAGAGAAGGAGGAGAGGAGACAGGATGAGGGCCAGGGATCAAGAGGTGAGGCTGGGGAAGTCATAGAGAGGAGGAAACAAGCTTGTTTTCTTCTGTCTTGGAGAATAGGATGCAGAACAGTGGCTTCAAACGACAGGAAAGAAACCTGAACATGAGGAAGAACTTCCTCACTGTGAGAGCTGTCTAGTAGTGGATCTCTCTGTGTGGTGGAGGATCCTTTTTTGGAGGTTTATAAACAGAGGATGGATGGCCGTCAGTCGGGGGTGCTTTGAATGTGATTTTCCTTCAGAATGACGTTGGACTGGATGGCCCACCAGGTCTCTTCCAACTCTATGATTCTATAATGTGGTATTGAATTTTGCCAAACTGTAAGCCACTCTGTGCCCTCCTCGGGGTGAGATAGAGTGGGATAGAAATATTTATATAAATAAAAATATAATGTTCGTTTGTGGGATTAACATAACTCAAAAACCACTGGACGAATTGCCACCAAATTTGGACACAAGACACCTACTAACCCAAGGAGTGACCATCACTTTAAAAATTATTTTGTCATTTGGGAGTTGTAGTTGCTGGGATTTATAGTTCACCTACAATCAAAGAGCATTCTGAACTCCACCAATGCTGGAATTGGTGGCACACAGGACTCCCATGACTAACAGCATTGACCTTGAGTTTGGGAGTTGTAGTTCACCTACATCCAGAGATCACTGTGGACTCAAACAATGATGGATCTGGACCAAACTTGGCACAAATATTCCATATGCCCAAATATGAACACAGATGGAGTTTGGGGGAAATAAACCTTGACATTTGGGAGTTGTAGTTACTGGGATTTATAGTTCACCTACAATCAAAGAGCATTCTGAAGCCCACGAACGACAGAATTGGGGCAAACTTCCCACACAGAACCCCCATGACCAACAGAAAATACTTAAGGCCATCCAGTCCAATTCCCTTCACCAGGGCAAGGAAACGTAATCAAAGCCCTCCTGACAAAGCCATCCAGCCATAGATATAGATAGATATATATGATTCACACACAAAGAGATATAGTGTCATAGATTTGAAAAGGGACCCCTAAAGAAGGACAATTATATGTTGCATGTTCCAAAGTAGGCAAATCAGACAATCTCCACATCAACACTGACAAAGAAACAACAAGAAATACTGTTTACCCACAAGCATAAATAAATTACATATATTAGAAACCAACACTTTCGAATTACGTGATTTTCCAGATCACCAGACTGGGCCACAGTAACATGTGGCAGGGGACGGCTAGTAGTCAATAAATACATTAAATAAGACCCCTAAGGGAATGGATCTATATACAGGAAGCCCCCAGGTGATGGAAGGGTGATGCTGAGAAATCTTCTCTCATGCCTCTTCTTGCCTTGGTCCCACCTTCCCTTGATGGCTTCCCTCCGCCCCATCATCTCCAAGGGCAGGGACTATGAAATCCATGCTTCCAAACTCTGTGACTTGAGTGGGAGGGGGACATGCGCCTGTGTTGCTGAGCAGCCGCTGCCGGGTGAACAAGGGCACGTTTGCCTGGCACCAGCTGCCCAGAGGGCTGAGGAATGTCTTTCAAAGACAGCTTAATTAGCATGATTTATGTCACCTCCCATTGATCGGGTTGCCAACGCACGCAGAGGGAGAAGGGACCACATTGACTGCCAGCTCCAGAGAAAGGCCTGGCTTCAATGCAGCTGATGGAGGAGGCAGATGCAGAGGAAAGGCTTCTGGAAAGGAGGGTCCGGCTATGTTTTCCTGAAATGAGGGCACCTTTTGCACCAAAGAGCAACATGTCCTGGCACGAGAGACATGTTTACATGTTTGGAAGGAGGTCACATTGAGGAGGAAGCAAGCTGGAACTAGAACTCAATAGAGCCACAGGTTCAAACTATAGGAAAAGAGATTCCACCTGAACATTAGTAATAACTTCCTGGGTGAAAGAGCTCTATGGATGTGGTATCTGTTGCTGCCTGTGAATCCGGTGGAGTCTCATTATCTGGAGACTTTGAAGCAGAGGCTGGATATGGACATCTGTCAGGAGAGCTTTGGGTTGCATCTTCCTACAAGGCAGAGGGTTAGACTGGATGGCCGGGGGGGGGGGGGTCTCTTCAAACTCTATGACCCTACTGTGATGCCTTTGCAGGGAGTGGCATTGGACCTTAAGGCGTTGACCCTTTGTGCTACCTTGGCAGCCACCTCTCCACAAAAGTCAACATCAACAAAAACATACAGCACTGTCTGAGCTCTGCGAGTGCAGCATTTTTTTTCCTAATGAAGCAGAGAGTGTTTGAAGATCAGGACATCTGTAAAGAAATCAAAATGTTTGTTTATAAAGCTATTGTCCTCCCAGCTCCATCGTATGGCTGTGAGACATGGACCGTCTACAAACGTCACTCTCAACTTCTGAAAATCCTGCAAATCTCTTGGGAAGAAGACAGGTGGACAAACATTAGCATCTGGAAGAAGAAGCACAGGCCACCAGCATCGAAGCCATGATCCTCCGCCATATGTTATTGGAAGACCCAAAGAGTACTATTGTCTCCCAAAGCAGATATTCTACTCTCAGCTCAATAATAGAAAATGGAATGTCAGTGAAAAGCAAAAGAGACTGAAAAATGGGCATAATGCAAACTTTTTTTGGCATAGGCACCAAAAGAGAACTGGGAAGCCCTGGCCCTGGAGTGTCTAACTGGAGGTCAGCTGTGACCGACAGTGCTGTGGAGTTTGGAGAGGCACAGATGGAGGGTGAAAGGGACAAATGTATCAAGAGGAAGGAGGCGCCTTCAACAAACCCAAAAGAAAGACCCTGCAGATGCAGAATAATTCTCTACAGTCATTTGCGGCCCCACCAACAAGACTCTACACTTGGAAGTCAACCAGACTTATGAGCTATGAGGGAACATCTATGGCAGTGTTTCTCAACCTGGGGGTGGGGACCCCTGGGGGGGGGGTCACAAGGGGGTGTCAGAGGGGTCACCAAAGACCATCAGAAAACACAGTATTTTCTGTTGGTCATGAGGATTCTTTGTGGGAAGTTTGGCCCAATTCTATCATTGGTGAGGTTCAGAATGCTCTTTGATTGTAGGTGAACTATAAATCCCAGCAACTACAACTCCCAAATGCCAAGGTCTGTTTTCCCAGTGTTCACACTTGTGCATAATGAGTATCCCTGCCAAGTTTCGTCCAGATCCATCATTGTTTGAGTCCATAGTGCTCTCTGGATGTAGGTGAACTACAACTCCAAAACTCAAGGTCAATGCCCATCAAAGCCTTCCAAGATTTTCTGTTGGTCATGGGAATTCTGTGTGCCAAGTTTGGTTCAACTCCATTGTGGTGGAGTTCAGAATGCTCTTTGATTGTAGGTTAACTATAAATGTCAGCAACTACAACTTCCAAATGACAAAATCAATCCCCCACAACCCCACCAGTATTCAAATTTGGGCGTATCGGATATTTGTGCCAAATTTGGTCCAGTGAATGAAAATACATCCTTCATATCAGATATTTACATTGCAATTCATAATAATAGCAAAATTGCAGTTATGATGTAGCAAAGGAAAAAAAAGGTTTGGGGGTCCCCACAACATGAGAAACTGTATTAAGGGGTTACGGCATTAGGAAGGTTGATAACCACTGACCTATGGGGATATGATTGGATCCAGGCTGTTTCAGCACCTTGGGCAGCTCCCTGGATGCTGGGATGGAATGGGTGGGATGCCTGACTCTGATGGGGGTTGCCTTGACCCTCCTTGGCCAGGTGAGTGGCATGAAACAGGGCTTGGTGCTTCCTTGGATGAGAAGTATAGTGCAGGAGAAAGGGCCGAGTGCCTCTTCTTGGCAGCTGGCTTCAATGCTTCTCCTTCTGTGTAGCAATGGAGGAGAAGAATCGTGGCAAAAGGCTTGCCTTGTGAAGCTCTGGAGCAAGCAGCTCAGTGCCTCTGCATTCCTCCTCCTCCTCATCTTCCTCTTCCTCCACGAATCAGGCCAAGGGCTTCAATTGCATTGAGATGCTGAGAGAAGAGTCTCTGATCCGGCGGGGAGAAAAGATCAGAGGGATTTCCTGCCCAGGCTGGGAAAACAAAAAGAATCAGCCTCCAGCATTACCCACTCTGGGAAAAGTACAAAACATATTATTAAATCATTTCTGCCTCCATCACCTCCTCTTTCTTCTCTTTCTTGGGGGCTGCAAAGCGAAGAGGCCAGACCCCTTGGCTGGGGGCTCCCTTATCGTTTTTTGCAAGCTATACAGTGTTGGGTCCATTTAGGAATGAGCAGATTGTCTCCTACTGCTCCAGAGACATCAGAACCAACGGATTCAAATGGAAAAGAAGGAGATGTCGCTAAAAACATTAGGGAGAATTTCTTTAGTGTAGGGTCACTTCAGACTTTGATGAGGATGGTGGTGTTTCCGTCTTTAAACAGAGGTTGGAGGGTTTTAGTGTCTAGATCTAGGGAAGTAATACTACCCCTCTATTCCGCTTTGGTTAGACCACACCTGGAATATTGTGTCCAATTCTGGGCACCACAATTCAAGAGAGATATTGACAAAATGGAATGTTTCCAGAGGAGGGCGACTAAAATGATCAAGGGTCTGGAGCACAAGTCCCATGAGGAGCGGCTTAAGGAGCTGGGCATGTTTAGCCTGAAGAAGAGAAGGCTGAGAGGAGATATGATGGCCATGTATAAATATGTGAGAGGAAGCCACAGGGAGGAGGGAGAAAGCTTGTTTTCTGCTTCCTTGGAGACTAGGACGCGGAACGATGGCTTCAAACTACAAGAAAGGAGATTCCTTCTGAACATGAGGAAGAACTTCCTGACTGTGAGAGCTGTTCAGCAGTGGAACTCTCTGCCCCGGAGTGTGGTGAGGGCTCCTTCTTTGGAAGCTTTTAAACAGAAGCTAGATGGCCATCTGTCAGGGGTACTTTGAATGCAATATTCCTGCTTCTTGGCAGGGGGTTGGACTGGATGGCCCATGAGGTCTCTCCCAACTCTTTGATTCTATGATTCTATGAACTGTTGGGAGTGCTTTAGTATTACCGTATTTACTCGACTCTAATGCTCACCTCTTTTTCGCTAAATTACCAACATTAGGTTGTACATTAGATTTGTATCATATGGTCATCTTAATGCTGAACCAAAGCAAAAGGTAAAGCTGCTTCACGAGTACCGGAAGCTCTTCTTTGAGGGACCTCCATTCTAATTTAATGGCCCTGGCTCAATGCTATGCAATGCTGGGAATTGTAGTTTGGGGAAGCACCAGCCTTCTTTGGCAGCCCCGATGATCACAAACTACATCCTCCATTACTCCAAGGCAGTTAAAGTGGATTCATTCTGCAGCAGTGATAGACTCCAAGGTTTTCTTTTCCATCGCTGAAAGCTTTGGTGTCCTAACACTTTAGGGATTCTAAGCAGGCAGCCACTGTAATGCGCAGCTTTTTTTGGCCCCACAACAAAGAATGCACATTTGACAGCAAATACTATTTTGATTTCATGGTTTTGAAAATTGAGGTGCACATTAGATTTGATGGTGCATGAGACTCGAGACAATACATGTCTATTCCTGCAGAAAGAGGCTGGACTAGATGGCCCTTGGGGGTACCCTTGGGGGCAAAGGTGGGTGGAAGCCGGGATCCCATCTTTACCACATGGCTGTTTCTCTGTCGGTTTGCAAGGACAGGAATGGAGCATGGGGCATCTCCTCTCAGTTGTTCAGAGAAGCAACCATTCAGGATAGCTTAGGGTGAAGGCCAGTCTTAGTTACTATTTCATCTCATTTTAAAGAGAGTTAGTGTGGTTTAGTGAATATGACTAGGGATGCATCTATATTAGGCATGGGCAAACTTTGGCCCTCCAGCTGTTTTGGACTTCAACTCCCACAATTCCTAACAGCCGGTTGGAGTCCAAAACACCTGGAAGGCCAAAGTTTGTCCATGCCTGATCTACACCGTGGAATGAAGGCAGTTTGAAATCACTTTACCTGCTATCGCTCAATGCTATGGAAGTCTTATAAGATCTTATTTATCCTTCTTTGACAAATAGTGACTGGTACCTCTCTAAACTACAACTCTCATGACCCCACAGTATTGAGTCTCAGCAGTTAAACTGGTGCCAAACTGCACTAATTCAACAGTGTACATGCACCCAGGATTTTAACCCCCCCCCCCCCCCCAAATTGGCCATTTGATTTTGGGTGAGTCACACTCTCTCAGCCTCAGAGGAAGGCAAAGGCCACCTTCCTTTGAAGGAATCCTGCCCTGAAAAGACTGTAATGACTTCACCTTGGAGTCCCCATAAGTCAAAAGCGACTTGAAGGCAAGGAAGAAGAGCCATTTAAAGCGCCATTTCCCTTAATGCGCATATGTTTGTATACATTTTTCGAACAGAGAACTACAGAAACAGAAGGATAATCGCTTTCGAGTTCATGCATTATTTTGAGAACTGAGAGCTGGATTAGTTCACATTAAAAGACAAACCCGAATGAATGCAGTGATGACGATCGTTCTCAAAATATATTGTATTGTTATGACATAAAGTTTGAAGGGATTTGTGAAGAGGCTTTTTTTGTTAGGAACTCAGTGGAGAGAGGCTATTACCAAATCCAGAAGGGTCTGCCCCACATATTTTGGGGTGAGGTCCCCCTTTGGCCAGATGGTGGGGCCTTCCTACACCCCCACCCCTTATCCCGATAGGCACTGGTTAATGCCAGTGGTGCAGAGAACTATCCAAAGGGCTTGCCTTCACACTGGAGCTTGCTCACACTAGGCTTCTCTCACACAGAGGCTTACCTCACGCTCCTCAGGATGACACTAGTTTTGGCCCACTGACTCTAACAGGCTTCGGCTTACTCACTCTTTCAGTGCTTGATTCACACTTTTGTAATCAAAAATACCTAGTTAATATTTAATATTTCTGACAATATCTGGCCGCAGGGAGGAACAGAAGAGGGAGGAACAGGGAGGAACAGAACACTCTGGCCCAGAGTGTGGTGGAGGCTCCTTCTTTGGAAGCTTTTAAACAGAGGCTGGATGGCCATCTGTTGGGGGTTATTTGAATGCGATGTTCCTGCTTCTTGGCAGGGGGTTGGACTGAATGGCCCATGAGGTCTCTTCCAACTCTTAGATTCTATGATTCTATGATTCACACCCCAAAAATCAAAGGGACTGGAAGTGGAGAAGGAAGCTGGTGGAGCAGTGGGGGCTTGGAAAGAGATACGGCGCAGAAGGAGATAAGACAGATGGCCATCTGTCAAAAGGGTTTTGATGGTGCCTTCCTGCCTGCCGAAGAGGATTGGACTAGATGGACCGTCCTTATTTATTTATTTATTTATTTATTTATTACAGGGAGTGGTCAACCCTCCTGTTTAAGAAGCTCCATTGGCTGCCGTTCATTTTCAAACGGTTTGGGACCTGCCTACCTGCGTGACCGCATCATTGTGTATGAACCCACATGATCTCTTCAATTATCTGGAGAGGCCTTGCTCGCGCTCCCGCCTCCATCGCAAGCGCGATTGGTGGGGACGAGGGGATAGGGCCTTCTCAGTGGTGGCCCCTCGACTCTGGAACTCACTCCCCAGAGACATCAGACATGCCCCAACGCTGGCAGTCTTTAGGAGGAGCCTGAAAACATGGTTGTTCCAGTGTGCCTTCCCAGAATAAGGAAAACTCTTAGCAATATGTCCTCAAATGCACTTTAATATTGATTTAGGGTTGTCTGCGCGCCCTCATCTTTCTCTGAAAACCCTATTTTAATTTGTTTTACCTTGTTCATGCCCAGCACTTTTTGATTTTAAATTTGAATTATTACATTTGGCCTGGCCATAGGTTTTAAAATGCTGTATGTTGCGATATGTTATTGTTATTGCATATTGTGTATTTTCTGTTTTGAGTTTATTTTAACTGTTTTTATTGATTTTTATTGATTATTTTATTGATTATTGTTATGCTTTTGTTTATTGTATGTGCTGTGGGCTTGGCCTCATGTAAGCCGCACCGAGTCCCTTGGGGAAATGGTAGCGGGGTACAAATAAAGTTTTATTATTTATTTATTTATTTATTTCATACACTTTACCCCGCTTTTCTCCCCCCAAGGAGTCTCTTCCAACCCTAGGAATATATCATTCCATTATATGGATTTCTAACAGAGTCTCGATGGCCATCTGTCAGGAGCGTTTTGATTGTACTTCCCCTGACTGACAGAAAGAGTTTGGACTGGTTGGCAGGGAAAGTAGTCTCTTCCAGTTCTAGGAGTCTATGATTCCATAGGAGGCTTTTCTTTATAGCAGAATAATATAGTTGCACTATTTACAAGAACAAGTTTTCCATAACACAAAGTTCTTTATACTTCTTTCTTTGCTTCCACTCTGGGTTTCTTTCTCATGCAGATAAACCTCTTTGCTCTCACAGAGCCTCTTCTCACACCAAAGTTACACAGGAGCTTCACACAGTAGCTTTTTACACACAGCAGCCTTCACACACAATGGCCTTCAACCTGGAGCTTCTCTCACAGAAGCTTCTCACACTGAGACCTTTCTCCCACTGAGGCCTTTTCAAACACCGAGGTGAACTAACACTGAGGCTTACTCATACTGAGGCCTACTAACACACTGAGGCCTTTTTTCCATACAGAGCTCTCACAGACGGAGACTACTAAGCTACAGACACACCTGCTTATATTGAACTTCAGCTTTTTCTGAGTCATTGCATCCATTTAACCCTTTCAGTGCTTGACTCACATTTTTGTAATTAAAAATACCTAGTTAATATTTAATATTTCTGACATTTATGATTCTATGAGATGGTTTTTTTAATAGAGGCTGGATGGTCATCTGTTGGGAGGGCTGCCTCAAAGGGGGTTGGATTGAATGGTCCTTGAAGTCTCTTCCAACTCTAGGAGTTAATGATTCCATGATATGGATTTCTAATTGAGGTTGGATGTCCATCTCTTGGGAGTGCATTGATGGTGCTTTCCTGCCTGGTAAAAGGGGATTGGACTGGATGACCTTTGGGGGAACCTTTCCAACACTTGGATGATTCTGTGATGATAGAAACCTCCGACCTGTGCACCAGAATGGAGCCCCTCTTAAGAAGGATTGCTGCCCAGCTCCAGGGCTTCCTGGATGACATCAACTACCTGGATCAGTCACAGTCTGGCTTCAGGCCTGGCCATGGCACAGAGACGGCTTTGGTCACCTTGGTGGATGATCTCCGCAGGGAGCTGGGCAGGGGGAGTGTGACCCTGTTGGTTCTCTTGGACATCTCAGCGGCTTTCGATACCATCGATCATGGTATCCTTCTGGGACGACTCTCCGGGATGGGCCTTGGAGGTACGGCTCTGTCGTGGCTCCGGTCCTTCCTGGAGAGTCAATCCCAGATGGTGAAGCTGGGAGACACCTGCTCGGACCCCTGTCCTTTGACCTGTGGGGTCCCGCAAGGTTCCATTTTGTCTCCCATGGTTTTTAACATCTACATGAAACCACTGGGAGAGGTCATCTGGAGTTTTGGAGTTGGATGCTATTTCTATGCAGATGACACACAACTCTACTGCTCTTTCCCACCTAACTCCAAGGAAGCCCCTCGAGTGCTAGACGAGTGCCTGACTGCTGCGGCTGTCTGGATGAGGACAAACAGGCTGAAAATTAATCCTGACAAGACAGAGGTCCTCCTGGTCGATCGTAAACCAGACCGGGTATAGGGTGGCAACCTGTGCTGGACGGGGTTGCACTCCCCCTGAAATCACAGGTCCGCAGTTTGGGGGTCCTCCTGGATTCTTCACTTACATTTGAGGCTCAGGCATTGGTTGTGGTTGGGAGGGCCTTTGCACAACTAAGACTCATGCGCCAACTGCGACCATACCTCAGGAAGGCGGATCTGGCCAGGGTGGTCCACGCCTTAGTCACCTCTAGACTGGATTACTGCAGTGCACTCTACGTGGGGCTGCCCTTGAAAATGGCCCGGAAATTCCAGATGATCCAACGGGCAGCAGCCAGGTTGTTAACTGGGGCTCCTTACAGGGAGCGGTCAACCCTCCTGTTTAAGGAGCTCCACTGGCTGCCATTCATCTACCCACAAACACCACTATCACCTTCTCGCTCATGTCCCAGCATCATTTCCAATTTTAATTTTACATTTGGCCTTCCCACTGTTTTTAATTGTGTGTTGTCTTATTGATAATGTTGTATATTTTATTGTCTATGCTTTTTATTTCTTATTTTAATTACTTGTGTTGTTGTTTTATTGCTTGTATTTGTATTTGTATTTGGGCTCAGCCTCATGTAAGCCGCACTGAGTCCCCTGGGGAGATGGTAGCGGGGTATAAATAAAGTGTTATTATTATTATATTATTAAGGATGGTGGGGTCTCTCTATCCATGTTATGGGGGACCTGGCCATAACACGGAAGGCCAAAATTGGACCCTTCCTGGTCAGCGCCAGGCTCTCTCTGGGGCGAAGGCCCTGACCTACATATCCTGAGAGAGGGAGGAAGGCGGGGAGAACTCTGCGTTCTCCTTTATGTTTTGCTTTTTTGAAAATACATATTCATTTCCGAAATGTGCTGGAGGCAGCAAGAAGAAATCCAAGATCAATGTATTCCCAACAGGCTAGTCTGTTAGTATAAATGCATATAAATCAAGCTAATTAAAGAGGAAGGTGTGTTTAATTTCTCTCCCGCTCTCTCTCTCTTCGCTCTCCCTCAATCTCTCTTTCTCTCCCGTCTTCTCTGCAAGGCAGGCAGGCAGACGGACTGACAGGCAGGCCCAACAGCCTTTCCCTTGTTTCATCATTTTTAATTTTTCTGTCCCCCGACAAAGCGAAAGAGTTGTGCAAAGAAGAGGCGGAGGAGGCAGCGGGAAGATAAAAATGGAATTGGTATGCTCTGCAAAGGCCCCAGACACCAGGGACTTATTTTAATCCAGTCCATTAATCAATTTCTCTGTTGAAATTGAATTAACTGTCTTTCATCAGCTCCGCCCGCTGGGACTCGGAAACAGGAGCCGCTCAGGCATGCCAATGGAGAGGTCCCCTTCGCCCGCCCCCTTCTCCTCTCCTCCGGTCCCAAAGGCCTCTGCGTTGTATGTTGTTCTCCTCCATCCCAGGGGGGCCTTTGGGTTTCTGCGCAATCTCATCACAAGGGGAATTGCTTTGCAACACACTTATTGCATGCAATAAGGCAGGCGTGGGCAAACTTGGGCCCTCCAGGTGTTTTGGACTACAACTCCCACAATGCCTAACAGCCGGTAGGCTGTTAGGCATTGTGGGAGTTGTAGTCCAAAATACCTGGAGGGCCCAAGTTTGCACATGCCTGCCATAAAGCAATGTTTCTCAAACTTCTGAATGCCATTACCCCTGAATACAGTTTCTCATGTTGTGGTGACCCCCCCAATCATAACATTATTTACGTTGCAACTTCATAACTGTCATTTTGCTTCTGTTATGAATCGTCATGTAAATATCTGTATTTTCATTCACTGGACCAAACTTGGCACAAATACCCAATATACCCAAATTTGAATACTGGTGGGGTTGTGAGAGGATTGATTTTGTCATTTGGGAGTTGTAGTTGCTGGGATTTATAATTCACCGACAATCAGAGTATTCGGAATTCCACCAACAATGGAATGTATTTATTTATTTATTTCTAACATTTTTACCCCACCCTTTTCAAACCCTAGGGGGACTCAGGGGGGCTTCCAATTGGGAATAATTCAATGCCGCATCATAAAATACAAAATAGCAAATATAACAATTAAAAAATATGAATATTCATAAATAAAGATTAAAACATTTGTGCAGAAGGTTCTATGGGTTGCTCTCCCTTGATTGCTAGGCAATCAAGCTTCCTGTTCACAACAGGTTCCTCCCGTTCTCATCTCTTCCTTCCTTTGCCCTGTTTCATCCCATCGGACACCCATCGTCCTGTTCCCTGGGATGTGGCCTGTTGGCAATGAGCCATTTTGGGGTCCTGGTCTTGCTGTGAGGGTTTCTCTATTTTAGGCCATCATCCTTCATGACCATGGGATCCAAGAGGGTCTTTTGCAAGACCTGAATGTGCTTCCCGTTCCGACGCAGAGAAGTCGAGGAGAAGCCTTGCCGCTTCTGTAGCCAAAACTCCAGAGGCTGCCTGGTTTCCGATGAGTGATGACGAACTGGGCAGCTTGTGAGAGAAAAGCGATTAATGCATTTTACAAGTAAATACAATAAATGATGGAGGGCCCACCTGAAGGCAGGAGCCGGACCAAGAATCCATTAACAAGGCCCTTTGTAAATCTCTGCTGTGTAGGACAGCTGGAAAAGGGGGGGGGGGCAGCTCTAATTTGGCTCCAGCAGGCTGCTATTATGGCTCTCTTTGGGACAAGAAGGACTTTTTAAGGAAGTAAAGAATTCACGCGCCATAGAGTGCTAGATCTGCACGTAAAGGAATCCCACAAATGGCTTAGAACCTAAAGCCCGTTGCGGCCTTTGGGTAACTAGCCAGGTTGCATCCCAATATGTAGGAGCCCTTGTTGTGGGCAATAGGATTTTTTTTGTCATGTCAGGAGATACTTGAGAATCTGCAAGTCACTTCTGGTGTGAGAGAATTGGCCGTCTGCAAGGACGTTGCCCAGGGGACGCCCCGATGATTTTTTGATGTTTTTTTATCATCCTTGTGGGAGGCTTCTCTCATGTCCCCGCATGAGGAGCTGGAGCTGGTAGAGGGAGCTCATCCGCCTCTCCCCTGTCGGTCTTCAGTCCTGCCGGCACAGGGGTTTAACCCACTGCGCCACCGGGGGCTCTTGGCAATAGGATAGATAAACATCAATAGAGGTCCCTTGTATAGCTTGTAAAAGAAGCGATTTTAGAAGGGTTCCAGCTGTGACCCTGGTCATGGATCAGGTCCAAAAACAGACCAGAGTGAGGATAAAGGTGTTGTCCTTCCCTTTTACACATCTTCAAATACAAACAACGAAACATGCTCCTACATACATATCATCATGATTACGTCATAGAAATATCAAATTTTATCTTTTGACATACATGGGGCATCTCTAGGCATGTCTCAGCATTTTATCTGTCCAAAAAGCAGCTTGCAGCAAGTGACAGATACTTTGGCCTACTCGCTCTTTATAGGACGACACTAGCTTTGGCCCACTGTATCTAACAGGCTTCAACCTACTCACTCTCCTCAGGACGTCACTAGCTTTGGCCCACTGATCCTAACAGGCTTTAGCCTACTTGCTCTCCTCAGGACGACACTACCTTAGGCCCACTCACTGTAACAGGCTCAGGCCTACTCATTCTTCTCAGGGTGACACTAGCTTCGGCCCACTGTATCTAACAGGCTTCAACCTACTCACTCTCCTCAGGACGTCACTAGCTTTGGCCCACTGATTCTAACAGGCTTCAGCCTACTTGCTCTCCTCAGGACAACACTACCTTTGGCCCACTGACTCTAACAGGCTTCGGCCTACTCACTCTTTTCAGGACGACACTACCTTTGGCCCACTGACTAACAGGCTCTGGCCTACTCACTCTCCTTAAGATGACACTAGCTTTGGCCCGCTGTATCTAACAGGCTTCAACCTACTCACTCTCCTCAGGACGACACTAATTTTGGCCCACTGACTCCAACAGGCTTCGGCCTACTCACTCTCCTCAGGATGACACTAGCTTTGGCCCACTGACTCTAACAGGCTTCGGCCTACTCACTCTCCTCAGGATGACACTAGCTTTGGCCCACTGACTCTAACAGATTTCAGCCTACTCACTCTCCTCAGAACGGAAGTAGCTTTGGCCCACTGACTCCAACAGGCTTCGGCCTACTCACTCTCCTCAGGATGACACTAGCTTTGGCCCACTGACTCTAACAGGCTTCGGCCTACTCACTCTCCTCAGGATGACACTAACTTTGGCCCACTGACTCTAACAGATTTCAGCCTACTCACTCTCCTCAGAACGGAAGTAGCTTTGGCCCACTGACTCCAACAGGCTTCGGCCTACTCACTCTCCTCAGGATGACACTAGCTTTGGCCCACTGACTCTAACAGGCTTTGGCCTACTCACTCTCCTCAGGATAACACTAGCTTTGGCCCACTGACTCTAACAGATTTCAGCCTACTCACTCTCCTCAGAACGGAAGTAGCTTTGGCCCACTGACTCCAACAGGCTTCGGCCTACTCACTCTCCTCAGGATGACACTAGCTTTGGCCCACTGACTCTAACAGGCTTTGGCCTACTCACTCTCCTCAGGATAACACTAGCTTTGGCCCACTGACTCTAACAGATTTCAGCGTACTCACTCTCCTCAGAACGGAAGTAGCTTTGCCCCACTGACTCCAACAGGGTTCGGCCTACTCACTCTCCTCAGGATGACACTAGCTTTGGCCCACTGACTCCAACAGGCTTTGGCCTACTCACTCTCCTCAGGATGACACTAGCTTTGGCCCACTGACTCTAACAGGCTTCGGCCTACTCACTCTCCTCAGGATGACACTAGCTTTGGCCCACTAACTCTAACAGATTTCAGCCTACTCACTCTCCTCAGAACGGAAGTAGCTTTGGCCCACTGACTCCAACAGGCTTCGGCCTACTCACTCTCCTCAGGATGACACTAGCTTTGGCCCACTGACTCTAACAGGCTTTGGCCTACTCACTCTCCTCAGGATAACACTAGCTTTGGCCCACTGACTCTAACAGATTTCAGCGTACTCACTCTCCTCAGAACGGAAGTAGCTTTGGCCCACTGACTCCAACAGGGTTCGGCCTACTCACTCTCCTCAGGATGACACTAGCTTTGGCCCACTGACTCCAACAGGCTTCAGCCTACTCACTCTCCTCAGGATGACACTAGCTTTGGCCCACTGACTCTAACAGGCTTCAGCCTACTCACTCTCCTCAGGATGACACTAGCTTTGGCCCACTGACTCTCACAGGCTTCGGCTTACTCACTCCCCTCAGTCCTTGACTCACACGTTTGTAATAAAAAATACCCAGTTAATATTTAATATTTCTGACAAAATTTGCATGTCTTCAAGCCATTTCCAACCCAAGGTGACTCCATCAAGGTTTTTTCTGGCAAGGTTTGTTCAGACGGGTGTTGTTTTGACCTTTGGGTTTTCACAGCAGAGTGGGATTTGGACCCAGCTCTCTCCAGTCCATTGCTCAATGCACAACACCAAAAGCACAGAACAATTTCGAAGCAGAAAACAAAACCACGGAGGCTTCGGAAAAGCAGTAATCACAGGCCCCTGTTTCTGACAGGATAAATGCCACTTCCAGTCATGAAGAAGAAGTGAAATTTCCACGGCACTTAAATGGATGCTTTACCGGGATGCGTTTTGGGACGAGAAGGGGATGTGACTCTTTTTCCCTGATGGATATTTGCAGCCTTCTCCTTCCTTTTTTCTCAAATGTTTCAGTTGGGTGTTTATTTTCGTGCAGTGAAAAACAAAACCAATCTTTTATTCATCATCAGGCCTTTCGGTTCGGCGTTGTTCTTTCCCGGCCTCTCCGCTTCTCTCCGTGACATTTGTTTGTTTTATGCAAAATTTAGATAACAAACCCAATTCTCATCGCCCCTAATTAAGGAAGAAAACATTTATTTGAATCCCCCCCTTTTTTTTCCTGGGAATTCGGGCGTGCATGCAAGCTGCGTCCCATTCATCTTGATCATCACGCCCGTTATTCCCCTGTTTGTCGTTCCTATTTTCCGCTTTGCTTTTTCTCCATTGTGAATCCAGGCCGCTGAATTGAACAGTGTTTTTTCTTCTTCTTCCTCCTCCTCCTCCCTTCTTCTTCTTCACATCTGTGGATTTTGGAAGAGTTTCCTCTCTAAAAGCCCCAATCTTTTTTGGTTCGGTTCCATTTGCCTCGTGGGCCTTGTTGCCATCATGTTGTATTTCTTCATTAACAGAGTTGTTGTTCCCTGGCTTTTCTTCCCAAACCTTTTTCTTCCTTTATGGGCTCCTCTTAATGAATTTTAATGCCTTGCTTAGTCTTCCAAGGCAAGGTGTTTAATCTGCCACTGAGCACCTTTTCCCTTCCTGGCGCAGGCTTTTCTCCTCTGATTCCCAGCCCAAGGGGGCTTCTTCTAAGTCCTTTTCTTCCTTGATCAGTATTGTGATCCTCCTCCATGGCTCTTTTCACCTTCTTCTTATTCCTCCTTCAATTAAATACATCCCGTGGGTGCTTTACACCTGCATAAGATCAAGTTTTTTTTCCTCCTGCAGTTCATGTGGGGATTGTGGAAGCAGAGGGAGATGGCATGCAAGTCTGCTTTTGCATTGAATCATAGTATCCTAGAGTCAGAAGAAACCTGGTGGGCCATCCAGTCCAACCCCATTCTGCCAAGAAGCAGGAAAATCACCTTCAAAGCCCCCCTGGCAGATGGCCATCCAGCCTCTGTATCAAAGCATCCAAAGAAGGAGCCTCCACCACACTCCGGGGCAGAGAGAGAGTTCCACTGCTGAACAGTTCTCTCTCACACAGTCAGGAAATTCTTCGTCATGTTCAAGTGGAATCTCCTTTCCTGTAGTTTGAAGCCATGGCTCCATCACGTCCTAGTCTCCAGGGAAGCAGAAAACAAGCCTGTCCCCCTCTCCCTATGACTGTTGTTGTTGTTCATTCGTTCAGTCGTCTCCGACTCTTCGTGACCTCATGGACCAGCCCACGCCAGAGCTCCCTGTCGGCCGTCACCACCCCCAGCGCTCCTTCAGGGTCAGTCCAGTCACTTCAAGGATGCCATTCATCCATCTTTCCCTTGGTCGGCCCCTCTTCCTTTTGCCTTCCACTTTCCCCAGCATCATTCCCTTCTCTAGGCTTTCCTGTCTCCTCATGATGTGGCCAAAGTACTTCAACTTTGTCTCTAGTATCCTTCCCTCCAGTGAGCAGTCGGGCTTTATTTCCTGGAGGATGGACTGGTTGGATCTTCTCACAGTCCAAGGCACTCTCAGAACTTTCCTCCAACATCACAGCTCAAAAGCATCGATCTTCCTTCGCTCAGCCTTCCCTAAGGTCCAGCTCTCACATCCGTAGGTGACTACAGGGAATACCATGGCTTTGACTAGGCGGATCTTTGTTGCCAGTGTGATGTCTATGACTAGCCCTCACTTTTTAATAAATGGCTCTCATCATGGCTTCAAACTACAAGAAAGGAGATTCCATCTGAACATTAGGAAGAACTTCCTGACTGTGAGAGCCATTCAGCAGTGGAACTCTTTGCCCTGGAGTGTGGTGGAGGCTCCTTCTTTGGAGGCCCTGCTCTCAATCCCACCATCCTTGCAAGCGTGATTAGTGGGAATGAGAGACAGGGCTTTCTCAGTGGTGGCCCCCTGTTTGTGGAACTCCTTTCCTTTCCTAATGAAATCAGGTCAGCCCCCTCCCTCCTATCCTTTAGGAAAAAACTTAAAACATGGTCGTGAGACCAAGCATTTGAGCAGCAGGTGCAGTGATAATAGTGTAAATGACTTATGTGACTGAGAATGGACAGACCTCGGATTGTGACTTTGGATTTATATAATTTTAAATGGATGTTTTATAATTGTTGTTTTAACTAATTATTTTAACTGTAATTCTTATTATAATTGTTGTGTTTGGCATCGAACGGTTGCTGGTCGTGAGCTGCCCTGTCAGGGGTGCTTTGAATGCAATATTCCTGCTTCTTGGCAAGGGGGCTGGACTGGATGGCCCATGAGGTCTCTTCCAACTCTATGATTCTATGATTCTATGTCTCCTCTCTGCCTTCTCTTCTGAAGGCTAACCATGCCCAGCTCTTTCAGTCGCTCCTCATAGGACTTGTTCTCCAGACCCTTGATCATTTTGGTCGCCCTCCTTTGGACACATTCCAGTTTAGTCAACATCTCCCTTCAATTGTGGTGCCCAGATTTGGACACAGTCTTCTAGGTGTGGTCTGACCAAGGCAGAATAGAGGGGGAGCAGGACTTCCCTGGATCTAGGCACTAGACTCCTCTTGATGCAGGCCAAAATCCCATAGGCTTTTTTTGCCGCCGCATGAGATTCCTGGTTCACGTTCCTCTTCCTCCTCACGAGGACACCTAGATCTTTTTCACATGTCCTGCTGTCAAGCCAGGCATCGTCCCCCATTCTTTCCCTTTGTTTTTCCTTTTTTTTTTGCCTAAGTGGAGTCTCTTGCATTTGTTGCTATTGAACTTCATTGTGTTAGCATTGTGTTTCTTTGCATTTTTTCCTGCCTACGTGGAGTCTCTTACATTTGTCCCTGTTGAACTTAAGAGGTTTATTGTGGCCCATCATTTCTCTCATCTGTGAAGTTCGTTATGAATTCTGCTCCTGTCTTCTGGAGTCTTGGTTCTCCCTCCCAATTTGGTCCTGTTTGTAAATTTGATGATCCTGCCTTCTAACCCTTCATCTAAATCATTAATAAAGATGTTGAATAGGACCGTGCCCAGGACGGAACCCTGCTGGTGGCACTCCACTCATCACTTCTTTCTAGGATGAAGAGAAGGAAGCATAGGTGAGAATCACCCTTTGGGTTCGTTCGCTTAACCAATTACAGATCCACCGAATCATAGTTTTGCCTAGCCCACATTTGACTAGTGCATGGGTTGGGGACGATGCTCCAGTTGGACAAAGGAGCAACACCATGCAATGTTCCAAACTTGGAGAGCAGATAAAGAGAATGGAGCCTTATCTTCTCTCTCTTTTTTTGGCCACTCATTCGTCAGAGATATCCTCCCCCCTTTTCCTTGCAGCAAATTAATTAAGCTGGGGATTAGTCCTCCATAATAAAGTACTTTGAAGCTGGGAAGCACAATAGCAGGCATAATTATGTAAATAATAACACTCTTTGATGTGTCCAGGAAGGGAAAACAGGGAAGCAACAGCAGCAAGTTTCCAAAGCAAAACATCATTGCAGAAGCAGGTGTTCTTTTAAGGTTGGGGTCTAGTTGTGGGGCTGAAGGCCAATGATATTTCACTGCCTGAATCGCAGCCAAAGATGTCAGGGCTCTTTGTACTCAGTCAAGACCCTGCGAGGAGGACCGCTCTCCCTTCTTGAACATATAAATAACAACATTGGGGAGATACAACTGCAAGCACTTCCTGCCCTTTCATGGCCCGCCCGAGGCAGCCACTGACCCCTCCGCACCGGATGGAAAGGCCGCTTCTTTTGTTGGTGGCTTTGTGAGTTGGAACAGAGGCACCCTTCAAGACCGAACTGTCCCAAAGGCTGGGCTTTGGTTTGTGGGGTCAGAGAGTGAGGCATCTTGGTTGTCTGGCTGCTCCAACAGCAAAACTGCAGCCCTCCTGAGCAATCTCTTTGCAAATCCCGCACAACCCACACTCCGTAGTCCAGGAACCCCCTCTACCCAAGGACCCTGGGCTTCCTCTCAGTACTCCTCTACCAAAGTCTCTGCAACCAGGCAACTGGCCAGCCATCACTTGCTCCAACTGAATCTGTAGCATAACGCTTACCGGGCAGACACCTTCCATATCTGCGGTCCTTACTCTAAATTCAACCTCACAACCACCAGTTTTTGTCTGCCATGAATAAATTCAGGTGTTCCATGTTGCACAAAAACACCCAACCCATTCTGCAATGAAAGTTGCACAAGTTTGCGATGCAAAAAAAACAAAAAAGCTTTCCGAGCAATTCCTTGGACAAGGTTGACCTCTGCCATCTTACTCTGAAACTTGTCCAAGTGGGTTTCTGGGGCTGAGGGTCCTCGTCCAACCCTCAAATCTCTATACCTCTCAGACTCCCTCATTACAAAAGAGTCAGCACTGCCAATCTGGCCCAGATCTGCCTTTTCCCTGGGGTTCCTCTTTCCTTCTCTGGTAGAAAAGTAGATTCCACCTGAAGACAACAAAGAATATCCTGATCATAAGAAGAGCTGTCAAATAGTAGAATTCTCTACCTAAGAATCTGGCAGAGGCTCCTGTCAGAAATATTAAAAATTAACTAGGTATTTTTAATTACAAAAAAAAAAAGCACTGAAAGAGTTAAATGGATAAAATGGCAAAAGCTGCAGTTCTATATAAGCAGATGCGCCTATTGCTAAGTAGCCCTCAGACTGAGGTAAACTTCAGTGGGAGAAAGGTCTCAGTCTGTGAGAAGACCTCGCAGTGTGAGGTAGGCCTTCGTCTGTGAGAGAAGCCTCTGTGTGAGGTAGGCCTGAGAGAAATCTCAGTGGGAGAAAGGCCACAGATTGTGGGGTAGGCCTTAGTCTGTGAGAAGGCCTGGTGTGAGAGAAGGCCCTGGTGTGTGAAGGCTGCTGTGTGTAAAAAAACGACTGTGTGACGCTCCCGTGTAACTTCAATCTGAGAGGAGGCTCTGTGAGAGCAAAGCTGTTTATCTGCATAACAAATAAGCCCAGTGTGGAAGCAAAGAAGGAAGTATATAGAACTTTATTTGTGTTATGGAAACCTTGTAAATAGTACAACCATATTATTTTGCTATAGAGAAAAGCCTCCCAAGGAGGAGATAACATTGGTCTCTGTTTTTTTTTTCTTTGTCTCACGTTGGGCTCCTGGTACTGTGTCACACTGCTGATAAGTTACTCTGCTGTACATTGATGGGGAGGGTCTTTAGTTAATAAGCCCACTTGCACAACAGCTCCTTCTCTAGAGGCTTTTAAACAGAGGCTGGATGGCCATCTGCCGGGGTGGGTTCAATTGTGTTTTTCCTGCATGGGAGGGGATGGGCTGGATGTCCTTTGAGGGCTTCTTCCAACTGTATGATTCTATGATTCCCTTTCCCTTTCTCCCCTCCTCCTCCTCTTGCTTTCCCTCCCGGCTGCCATTCCCTTTGACTCATTGTGCTTCTCCAGCATGTTTATGGGCATAATTATGGTGTGCTATTGATTTCCTGACAGCCGGCCTGATGTAGCTCTGTTACAGAGTCAAGCTAATTTCATACTCAGAGGTTTTAATGGTCCTGGGCTCCTGACTCATCTGCTGCCTGCCGTGGCCCAGGACTCAAGGCTGATGCCCACGTTGGGACCACCGCCCCCAGCCCCTCCCTGCCTCCCCTCAATGGGACCCAAAGGGGGTCCCCCCAAGGAACATCGTCATCGGCCCACACATCTCTGGGATTGGCTGCCTTTGGCCTACGTCTCAAGGGAAGTTCCTTTTTTTTGCTGCAAAAGGAGAGAGAAAACAGGATTCTTTCTTGGAAGGGACCCCAAAGGCCATCCAGTCCAACCCCCTTTCTTTCGAATGCATTGTTTCTCAACCTTCCTAATTCCACGACCCCCGAATACAGTTTCTCATGTTGTGGTGGCCCCCAACCATAACATTATTTTCAATGCTACTTCATTACTGTAATTTTGCTACTGTTATGAATCGTCATGTAAATATCTGATATGAAGGATGTATTTTCATTCACTGGATCACATTTGGCACAAATATCCGATACGCCCAAATTTGAATACTGGTGGGGTTGGGGGGGGGGGTGGTGTCATGATTTTGTCATTTGGGAGTTGTCGTTGTTGGGATTTATAGTTCACCTACAATCAAAGAGCATTCTGAAGCTCACCAATGATGGAATTGAACCAAACTTGGCACACAAAACTCCCATGACCAACAGAAAACATTGAAAGGGTTAGGTGGACATTGACCTTGTGTTTTAGAGTTGTAGTTCACTAACCTCCAGAGAGCACTGTGGACTCAAACAACGATGGATCTGGACCAAACATGGCACAAATACTCAGTATGCCCAAATGTGAACACTGGTGGAGTTTGAGGAAAATAGACCTTGACATTTGGGAATTGTAGTTGCTGGGAGTTATAGTTCACCTACAATCAAAGAGATATCTGAATACCACCAATGATAGAATTGAACCAAACTTCTTGCACAGAACCCTCATGTGTTGAAGAGGCTTGGTGGTGTGAGCCTCCCTCCCACCTTGCATGCTCTCCCTTGCTTGCACATGCGCACCATGCTGTCATGCGCTGAGCATGCCTGCTTTCCCCTCCCCATATGGAGTCTCAGAAACAACCCTCTCCTTGGCTGAGAGGTCAGCTAATCACAGTGAAGGAGGGCTTTTGGTGGGAGGCTTCGCTGTCTGTTTCCAAAAAGGAAGAGAAGGACAGCGGAGAGATCTTCAGCCTTCTCTGCCAAAAGGGTCCCTAAGACCATCAGAAATACGGTCTTATTTATTGACATTGGTCCAGGGATGATTCTGGTGGCTTCTGAGTCACCTGCAGGCTGAGAGGGGTGGTATTTAAATATAGTAAATAAATATGCTTTTATTCCGATGGCTTTTGGAGACCCCTCTTAAACCCCCTCGCCCCCCCCCCCCCCCCCCCCCAGTCACGACCTCAGGTTGAGAAACTCTGCTTCGGACAAAATGACTCCAACCGACTCTGAGGCAGAAACGTATTCTGGAGTTTTCCTACTGTTTAGGTGGAATCTCTTTTCAGGCATTTTCAATAGCTCCATTGTGTCCTATACTCTGGCACCTCAAGGAACAACACCATGACTGTTCTCCTAATAATAATAATAATAATAATAATAATAATACTTCATATACCACTCGAGAGGGACTCAGGCTGGTTTCCAAGTAACATCACCGAAACATACAAAGTAAACAGCATAACATAAAATTCACAAAACAACATAAGCATAACATTATCACAATAACATATGTATATTAAAAATAATCCTGCCTATTCAGAGCAATTAAAAAGCCTGTCCAAGGCTAGTGCAATCTCAAAATATGAGGGGGCCGGGAATTTAGTACAATGCTATAACAGGCTAACGGCAATAGCAGGTATGGGTCTGTGGCTGCTCATTTCCAGGGCCTATTAGAGGGATGACCAGGTAAGAGTGCAAGGCCATATCAACAGTGTTGGGTTGGACTAGAATTGGTCATTCTCAAAGGCTTGTTGAAACCACCAGGTCTTCAAGCTCTTACAAAAGGAGGAGAGTGATGGGGCCTGTCTTATTTCCCATGGAAGGGCGTTCCAGAGGCAGGGGGCCACCACCGAGAAGGCCCCCTCTTTCGTCCCCACCAACCGTACTTGTGAAAGTGGTGGGAGAAAAAGGAGGGCCCTCCCGGAAGATCTTAGAGTTCGTGCCAGTTTATAGAAGGAGATGCGATCGCGGAGATAGGCGAGGCCTGAACCGTTTAGGGCTTTATAGGTCATGATCTGCACCTTGAATTTGGCTCGGCAACTTATCGGCAGCCAATGAAGCTGTTTTTATGATATTCACATCTTTGCCTGATGAAGAAGCCAGGGAGCTTCAAAAGCAAGTGTGATTCATTCTGCCCTTTAATAATGCAATCACTGTGAGGTGTGCTTCGGATTTTCTTGCAGTTTGGTGCATGGCCAGCACGGTTCCGCCTGAATTTTTTTACGCCAAGAATCCTTTCTCTAGGCATTTCTTCTGAAATATTGCCTCCTGGGATTCCATGGCATCCTCCCACCCAGAGGTTCCTGAGAAAAGTAATAGAGTGACCCCGATTCAATTACGTATCGATTGACATCGGTCCAGGGATAGTTCTGGTGGCTTCTTATTAATATCCTTCAGAGGTAGAGGGTGGCTCAGATTGAGAAGCAAAGGACGAGAAAGGCAAAGTCTTCCTTCGAGACAAAGGGGCCCATCAAGAGCAAAGGGAGCTGGAGATATTAAAGGCATTCTAAGATTAAAGTATTCCAGGATGAAGGCATCCTGAGTCCAGGAATGTGGGGCCAAGAGATCAGCGTCCTCCTTCCAGGCAGAAGGCTCTCGGCATTTCATCTGGCTAATTTCGGGCGACGGGTGACAGAGAGCCATGTTGTGAAGGACTGAGTTAACAATTCACAGAAGGATGGCTCAGCAGACGGGAAGATTCCCCGTCTCCCTTTAATCTGCTGGCTTCAGAGAGTGCTGCGCTCACTGACAATTAGCCCAGTGCCTTTCAGCCTCTTCGCATGGAGTTCAAAGGTCTCCTCTCGTCTCTTCAAAGGTGACTCTTTGGGCCAGATGTCATTTCTGTCAGGAAGGAGAAAAAGATATTGATAATTCTTCAAATATGCGAGGGGTGATAGACAGAGCAATCTTGTTTTTCTTTTTTTATTAATAATTTTATTACATTTCCATTCCATTTCACTACAAAATACAATCCCTATAATTCATTTATTCATGTCTTCTCATTTCCCCCGTTGTGCTCCTCATCTCCAAAGTCCTTCTTTTCTTCATAGTCCTGAAATAGAGCAATTTAAAACAGCCATGGATAGTGAGATCCAAGCCGCGGATAGCGAAACATGAAATGCGGATACCGAGACTCTATACGCAGCTATTGGTACCGGTGACAGGCTGCCCTATAAGTCCATGCATCTGGTGAGATGAAGAAGCCCAATATTCCCAAATAAATCTCAATAAGTTGAAGAAGCCATTGAGGTAGAATCAAAGAATCATAGAATTCTAGAGTTGGAATGGCCCTCTTGGACCATCCAGCCAAGAAGCAGGAAAATTGCCTTCAAAGCCCCTCCAACAGATGGTCATCCAGCATCTGTTTCAAAGCCTCCAAACAAGAAACCTCTACCACACTCCGGGGCAGAGAGAGAGTTCCACTGCTGAACAGCTCTCTCTCACTGTCAGGAAGTTCTTCTTCATGTTTAGGTGGAATCTCCACTGTTCCATTGGTTCCTAGTCTCCACGGCAGCGGAAAACAAGCTTGCTTTCTCCTCCCTATGACTTCCCCTCACATTTGATCCCTGGCCCTCATCCTGTCTCCTCTCCACCTTCTCTTCTGCCGGCTAAACATGCCCAGCTCTTTCAGCCATTCCTCATAGGGCTTGGTCTCTAGACCCTTGATTCTTTGAGTTACCCTCCTCTGGACACATTCCAGCTCGTGGCCATCCAGCCATATGGCCATCCAGTCATAAATATAGATATGGTTGAGATACATATGACTGAGATATGATAGGCATATAATAGAACCCTAGAGTTGGAAGAGACCAAGTAGGCCATCTAGAGTTGGAAGAGACCAGGTGAGCCATCCATCCAGGCCATCCAGGCCATTCTGCCAAGAAGCAGGAAAATCGCATTCAAGGCACCCATGACAGATGTCCATCCAGCCTCTGCTTCAAAGCCTCCAAAGAAGGAGCCTCCACCACACTCCCTCAGGGGCAGAGAGAGAGAGAGTTCCATTGCTGAACAGCTCTTTCTCACCGTCAAGACGTTCTTCCTCATGTTCTTGCTTTCCTGACATTTGAAGCGATTGTTCCATTGTGTCCTAGTCTCCAGGGCAACAGAAAACAAGCCTGCTTCCTCCTCCCTATTACTTCTCTAGTCTCACTTCTTGATCCCTGGTCCTCATCATGTCTCCACTCAGCCTTCTCTTTTGCAGGCTAAACCTGCCCAGCTTTTTCAGCTGCTTCTCATAGGGCTTGTTCTCCAGAGCCTTGATCCTTTGAGTTGCCCTCTTCTGGACACATCCCATCTTAGAGTCAACGCCTCCCTTCAATTGTGATGCCCAGAATGGGACACAGTGTGATTCCAGGTGTGGTCTGGCCAAGGCAGAATAGAAGAGAGGAGGAGCATGACTTCCCTGGATCTAGGCACTAGGCTCTTATTGATTCAGGCCAAAATCCCATTGGCCTTTTTTGCCACCGCATGACGTTCCTGACTCCTGTTTCCCTTCCTCCCTACAAGGACTCCCAGATCTTTCCCTCACATCCTGCTGTCGAGCCAGTCCTCATCTCACATTCTGTCTCTTTGCATTTGTCCCTCTTAAACTTCATTGTGTTAGTTTTGGCTAATCATCTCTCTCATCTGTGAAGATTGTTTTGAATTCTGCTCCTGTCTTCTGGAGTATTGGCTCTCCCTCCCAATTTGGTCCCGTCTGCAAACGTGATGATCATGCCTTCTCCCTTCATCTAAGTCATTAATAGAGATCCTGAACAGAACCAGGCCCAGAATGGAACCCTGCTGATGGCACTCCACTCACCACTTCTTTCCAGGATGAAGAGGAACCATTGGGGAGAATCGCCCTCTGCGTTTGTTCGCTTAACCAGGTACAGATCCACCTCACCATAGTTTGCCTTGCCCACATTGAACTAGTTTCCTTGTCAGAAGGTCATGGGGGACCTTGTCAAAGGCCTTCTTGAAATCCAGACATGCTCCATCCACAGCATTCCCCGCATCTACCCAGCTTGTAACTTTATCTAATAAAGAGATCAGATTAGTCTGGCATGACTTTTTTTTAATGAATCCATGTTGACTATTAGCGATAACTGCAATCCTTTCTAAGCGTTTGCAGACCACTTCCTTAACGATCTTTTCCAGAAACTTGCCTGGTATCAACGTGAGGCTGAACATTTATTGCTAATTTCCATATTTTTTTCTACCATTTTTCTATCTCAGGGGTCCTCAAACTAAGGCCCAGGGGCCGGAAACGGCCCCCAAGGTCATTTACCTGGCCCTCGCTCTGGGTCAATCTAACTCTGAAATGACTTGAAAGCACACAACAACAACAATCCTATCTCATCATCCAAAAGCAGGCCCACACTTCCCATTGAAATACCAACAAATTTATATTTGTTAAAATTGTTCTTCATTTTAATTATTGTATTGTTTTAAAGTGTTTTTGCATTACAAATAAGATATGTACAGTGTGCATAGAAATTCATTCTCCCCCCACCCTTAAATTATAATCCGGCCCTCCAACCGTTTGAGGGACAGTGACCTGGCCCTCTGTTTAAAAAGTTTGAGGACCCCTGTTCTATCTTAATTTCTACCCCTCCTTTCCCATTTTTTGCTATTAGTAGCAGTTCCCGTAATTGCTGCAGTTAACGACATCGTTTTCAAATTATTTTCGTTTTCTTTCCACTCATCTGTATCGTATAAAGATAACAATACAGTTGCTGGATTTCTATTAATCTTTTTCTCCAAAATGCTTTCTATCTCTATTATAACTTTTCCTCAAAACCTCTGCACATATTTACATTACCATCACATGTGAATATATGTTCCCTTTTCTTGGCAAACCCTCCAAAAAAATTTTTCGAACAGCTCTTATCCATATTATATACCTTTATTGGGGTCAAGTACCATTTCCATATAATCTTGGAGTAATTTTCTTTTATTCTGATTGATAAATTGTTGAGGTGTCTTGCTCCCCATAATGTTTCCCAATTTCCCATAGATAATCTCTATTAATATTTTATATACCATACTGGTTATCCCTTTCTGATATTCATTTTCTTCTTTAATCAACTCTTTTAATATTATGTATATTTTCAAATTTCGTTCACTCTCTTTCCCCCATGCTCCTTCCCCTCCAAATTCTAAAGCATTGCTCCAATTGCACCCAGTGGTACTATGATATATATAAGCAATCTTGTTTTTCCTGCTGCCCAAAGGAGAAGGAGCCCTGTGCGTATGGATTCCCAATGGCAATACAATTTATTTATTATTTATTTAAAGCATTTATATTCCACCCTTCTCACACCGAAGGGGACTCAGGGTGGAGCACAACATATAAATGACAAACATTCAATGCCGAAACATATTAGACCATACACATACAAAAGCATTAAAATCACATATCTCAACGTTAAAATCCACTAGTTAAAACTGTCTCAACAACCATATTGAATTTGGTTGGCATACTAAGGGTTCCTATATCTGCCTCATTGCACAATCCCAAAGGCTCGGTCCCACAACCATGTTTCTAAAGGACAGGAGGGAGGGGGCTGACCTGATCTCATTAGGAAGGGAGTTCCATAGCCATGGGGCAATTACTGAGAAGGCCCTGTCTCTCGTCCCTGCCAAAAGCGCCTGTGATGGTGGCGGGACCGAGAGCAGGGCCTCCCCAGAAGATCTTAATCTTCGCGGTGGTTCATAGGGGGAGATGTGTTCAGACAGGTAAATTGGGCCGGGGCCATTTAGGGCTTTATAGGCCAAAGCCAGCACTTTTAATTGTGCCCGGTAGCAAACTGGCAGCCAGTGGAGCTGGCGTAACATGGGAGTCATGTGCTCCCTGTACTCCGCTCCAGTTATTAACCTGGCTGCCTCTCGCTGGACTATTTGAAGCTTCCAAGCAGTCTTCAAAGGCAACCCCACATAGAGGGCATTGCAGTAATCCTACCTAGATATGACGAGAGCATGGACTACCGTGGCCAAGTCTGACTTCCCAAGGTACGGGTGCAACTGGCGCACAAGTTTTAATTGTGCAAAAGCCCCCTAGCCAGAGCTGCAACATGAGATTCCAGGCTCAGTGATGAGTCTAGGAAGACTCCCAAGCTGCGAACCTGTGCCTTCAAGGAGAGTGTAACCCCATCCAACACAGGCTGTAACCCTATACCCTGTTCGGCCTTGCGACTGACCAGGAGGACCTCTTTCTTGTCTGGATTCAACTTCAATTTGCTCCCCCTCATCCAGACCATCACAAGGAGCAGTGATGCCATGTATTCTTGGAGAGAGGTGGCTTTATTCAACGCTATAAAAAGAGGTCTCTTGGTGTACGTACTTGCATGATGAGGGTTGGACTAGATGGCCTTTTGAGTCCTCTTCCAATTTTTAGGATGCTATGGGCCATAGAGTGGACTTTTGAGGACAGATCTGCAGAAAGAGGAAGGACCGATGAGTTATGGCAGGAATCCATCATCATCATCGTTATCGTCGTCGTCGTCGTCGTCATCATCATCACAACAACAACAACAACTCGATTTATTGCCCACCTCTCCTTTTGGCTCAATATGGGTTACAGAATAATTAAAACACATACACGTTGTAAAAAATTCATGCAGGAAAGAATCATCCAGTTACCTGTAGATGATGGCCAGCTACATTCATAATGATAGGCTTTATCCTATCATTACGGGAACATCATGCATGCAGCTGAAAGAGGACAGATCTGCCCACGTTGCAAAGGGGGGCAACGTGCATCCTTAAGGCAGGGACCCTCCTCCAAAGAGAGAAAAGATCCCGATGTCCCCACATGCGACATGCTGCACACAGCAGAGCCCATGTGCACCACAGCGATAAGGCAACTTCTCCAGCGGAGCCATTCATCACTCCGCCCGAGACGGAGGAGCCGGCAATTTATTTCTGCAGCCTGTGCCGTGTTTGCGGAGGATGCCATGGTCCTGATTGGGCCTCAAAGAGACTGCCACTGAGCACCAGTGTTATCGAGCCACAGTGACCCCCCCCCCCCCTCAAAGATTTATAGCTCCCCAAGGGCTCAAAAATAAATATTGTATATGATATTTCCTTTTAAAAAAGACCCTTCCTGGACTTGTGCAAGTTCAAAGAATCAGAAGATGGAGATCGAACCAACTAAACTATCGTATCTAACCCTTAAATAAATTGCATATGCCTTATGATTTTGTGCAACTTGTATCTTTCAGCTGTGTACTTTATCTGTTTCTAATATATGAAATGTATATAAACTGCTTCTTAGAAATGTATCAAAATGTAACTTAGGAGCAGCCACCCCTCTGTGACCCTATTCAGATAATCTCCACAGAATGGAAAATGTTGTGCAAATCCCTCTGGCTATTTCCCAAACCAGATAATCATCATTCATTGAGTGTATGCAAAGATAGCTGACTTCTTGTCAGGGGGTTGGACAATCATTCCAACTCAATGATTCTCTTATTCTATGATTCTATGACTTTCTTTGCGAGTCAGATAAGCCCCAAATGTCATGTGAAGCTGTGAGTCTGCTGCTTCTTCACAGAAAAAGAAGTTCAGAGTATGTGCATTTGTTAAGCTTCTTTTATTGACAGCCAAGCCCTTGATTACCCAATATTACCTTTGATTACCTTTGTCCCTTGAGTCTTGCACCTTTGTTTCCTAAGATCCATATCTTTGTTTGGCACAGAACTGGACATTTGAGCTAACCAAAAGCTCATCAACATATCTTTATCATTGTTTTCCTCAGACTTTTCCCTCCCAGGGGGTATCTCTGCAGCTGATTGGTCCTTCACTTTGACCAATCCCCGGCTACCATTCTCCCTCCCAGCCAACCCCAGCATAGATCCTAGCCTCCCTTTTTATCAGCCAATCAGGGAAGGGAGTAAGAAGTCTGAATAGTGGTCAGAACTGTATAAGAGGTTTTGTATTTCTCTATATGGGTGGTAGTATCCCAGCAGTATGTTCAGTTGGTATTGGGGTTTCTCTATGCCAAGTTTGGTTATGGTCCATTCTTGGTGGAAGTCACAGTTTCTCTGGATACAGGTGAACTACAACTCACAGATTTCCAGGGCATCACCCTCAAACTCCACCTGTATTCACAGTTGGGCATGTTGGGGTCTCTGTACCAAGTTTGGTCTCAGTCCATTGTCGGTGGGGGTCACAGTTTCTCTGGATGCAGAATGAACTACAACTCCCATGTGGGTGGGTCATCCCCCTCCCCCTCAACTCCTCCACTATGTTCTGTTGGCCATCAGGGTTCTGTGTGCCACATGTGTTCCAGATTCACCATTGGGGGCTTCAGAAGGCTGTCTGGGTGCAGGGTGAACTACAATTCTCAAAATCAAGGTCAATTCTAACAAAACCCAGCAGCATGTTCAGTTGGTTATGGGGCTTTTCTGTGCCAGGTTTGGTCCTGGTCCATTGTCGGTGTGGAGGTCACAGTTTCTCTGGATGCAAGTGAACTACAACTCCCAGATTTCCAGGGCAATTACCTCCAAACTCTGCCTGTATTCACAGTTGGTCATGTTGGGTCTGTGTACCAAGTTTGGTCCAGTCTGATGAGGAGGCAGACCGCAAAACAGGACTGTTGTTAATATAAGAGGGGTGATTCTCTTCTCCCACACCTTTCATAGAATCTCAGAATCACCGAGTTGGAAGAGACCTCATGGGCCATCCAGTCCAACCCCCTGCCAAGAAGCAGGAATATTGCATTCAAATTACCCCTGACAGAGGGCCATTCAGCCTCTGTTTAAAAGCTTCCAAAGAAGGAGCCTCCACCACACTCTGGGGCAGAGAGTTCCACTGCTGAACGGCTCTCACAGTCAGGAAGTTCTTCCTCATGTTCAGATGGAATCCTCTTTCCTTATCAATGTGATGAGGTGTTAGAACTCAATGGAGCCGTGGCTTCAAATTTCAGGAAACGAGATTCCACCTAAACCTAGCTCTTCAGCTTTAAAGCATACTACCGCTTTGGAGTCCAGTGGAATCGCCATCCTTCTCTAGAGATTTTCCAGCAGAGGCTAGATGGCTATCTGTCAGGGGGGCTTTTATTGTGCTTTTCCTGCCTGACAGAAAAGGGTCAGACTGGATGGTCCTTGAGGTCTCTTCTGACTTTATGATTCTATGGCCCTGTACTGGGTTCTGAGCCAAGAAGAGCGGCCGGAGCAATTAGCCGTCACGGAAATGAAAATAAGTGAGAGGGAGAATGAGGCAGAGCCCGTAATTGAAGCCCAATAATGCATATTTAACTCTCATAAGTAAAGTTTAATTAAGTTCCCTGCAGCCGAGGCTTTCTATCTCTGTCGCTGAGGCTTTGGAGCCCATTAAGACGGGATGGAAATAACCTTCTTCGCAGAGAAGGATGGATTGGGGGGGGGGGGGGGGTGTTGGCTTGTGGGGCGGCCCCCCTCTGCCTCCCCCAGGACCTGTCTTTGCTGGGCTGCGCTTCAGCCTGGAGCTTTCATTAACAATACAGTAGAATTAATTCTGAGGCTTGATTCCCCTGCTTCCTTGCGCCCCTCCCTTTCGCCCCCAATGAATAGCAGGCCACTTAATTCTGTTTGGATTAATTAGGGAAAGGTCTGGGCAAAAGCGCTTCTGCAAATGAGGAGCCCTGGGTTGGAGTGGAGGGTCTCCTTCATTGAGGCCTAGGGAGGGAGACCCCGACCCACAAAAGGGGCCCAAAACTGGGTCGCCCCTCCCCTGCTGCCTAATGGGCCATAGAATCATAGAGTTGGAAGAGACTTCATGGGCCATCCAGTCCAATCCCCTTCTGCCAAGAAGCAGGAAAATTGCATTCAAAGCACCCCCAACAGATGGCCAGCCAGCCTCTGTTTAAAAGACTCCAAAGAAGGAGCCTCCACCAGACTCTGGCAATGGATTCTCCCTGTGAAGAAACCCAGGTGGAACCAGATATTGATCAGGAATCAGACTTATTAATTGGTCTGACCTTAAACCAGATGTGACCCCTTGGGCTCTTTTCTAAGGCACCTCTCTCTCTCACCATCCCTTCCTTCCTTCCTTCCTTCTTTCCTTCCTTCCTTCCTTCCTTCCTTCCTTCCTTCCTTCCTTCTCTCTTTACTTCCTCCTTCCCTCCCTTCCCTCCCTGTTTCTCCTTCCCTCCTTCTTTCCCTTCCACACTTTTGTCCTTCCTTCCCTATTTCTCCTTCCTTCCCTTTTGCCTTTTCTTCCTTCTTCCTTCCCTCCCTCTTCATCCCTTCCTCTATTCTCTTCCAACCTTACATCCTTCCTTTCTTCTCTCTTTCCTTCCTCCTTCCTTCCATCTGCCCTTCCTCCCTTTCTGTCTTCTCTTTTCCTTCCTTCCATACATCCATCCTTCCTTCCCTTCTACCCTTTCATCCTTCCTTCCCTCTTTCTTCTCTCTTTCACCTTCCTCCATTCCTCCCTTTCTCCCTCCCTTCATTCCTTCCTCCCTTCCTTTCATCACTGGGCAAGCCCCCGGTGGTGCAGTGGGTTAAACCTCTGTGCCGGCAGAACTGAAGACCAACAGGTCGCAGGTTCAAATCCTGGGAGAGCATGGATGAGCTTCCTCTATCAGCTCCAGCTCTTCATGCAGGGACATGAGAGAAGCCTCCCACAAAAATGATAAAACATCAAAACATCCGGGCGTCCCCTGGGCAACATCCTTGCAGACGGCCAATTCTCTCATACCAGAAGCGACTTGCAAATTGCTCCTGACACGACAAAAAAAAAAAAAATCACCAGGCAGCCAGACCACTTAGCAGAGAGTGCTAGTATGCAGTCCTCAAGTTCGAAAGTTTGCCCAGGCGTGCCCTAAACCCTCTCTTGCAGCTTCTGTGGATGCAGAATTGAGCCAATAAAGGCACAATGCGGATCTATCTGGGAAGGGATGGGGGCAAGTTCAAAGCAAGACCCCCAAAGACATGTTCAAACAAAACTCAAGCCCAGAATAGCTGGGCCAATTGGCAGGGCCAAGAAGGGCAATTGCCTGGCAAGGAGTTCCCCCTCCAGGGGACCATCTGGCTAGTTTGAAGGGACTGGGGAGGCCCTTCTGACCTCTCCTGGTTGTCTTCTTCCTCTTCCAAAGAGGCCAAAGGCTTCTCTGCAGGAAGATCAGAGAGGAGTCATGGTGGATCATCTCCAACATAAGAAGAGGCCGACCTCCTCCTTTAAAGCAGCCCAGAGGTCAAGCCCTGTGACCCCCAGACTCCGGAATGGCCTCGGGTTCTCCTCTTGGGCCCAAGACGTCTTCCCTTGGAGCAGGTTCATCTCCGCTTTCATATGAGACGAAACAGACCAAAATTCCCCAGAGCTTCTTTGTCTCGTTTGGTCTCAGAGGTGCCACAAGATCCCCTTTATTTCCTTTTGCATTAAATGACCGGCTCCACTGACTTTATCCTATGCGCATTGCCCAAGACTGTAAGAGACACAGAGCAGGATGTGGCTATTCCTGCAATGCCACACATGCGGTGGCCACACAATGCTTTTGTGTGTTCAGCGCCTCTTCCCTTGCCTACTTGCCTGTTGTGTGCTTTGGGACAGAAGGACCCAAAGCAAAGCCTTGCCTACTTTCCTGGCCCTGCAGCCCTGAGTGAGCCCTTCAAGGGCTCACTTTTATCTCTCAGAGGCCCACCTGCCTTTCTTTCTGATTCCCCATTTATTGTTATTGTTTCCACTGTATTGTTGGGGGCTTTCATGGCCAGAATCAATGGGTTGATGTGCATTTTCCAGGCTGTATGCCTATATTCCAGCAGCATTCTCTCAGTTGTGAATGGGGTCTAAAACTGAGGTAGGTTCCATGTAGTTAGGCCTTAAAAAGACTGAGGACTGAGCCTTTAAAGTTTCTCATTGTAGCCAATGGGCTGAATCATTGCAACACGAAAACGGCAACACTCCTGATTCGAGTAACTTCTCAGTAAACAGAATGGGGGGTCAGCTGACAATGGATCCCAAAATGGCATACCTTTTGTCCAAATTGCACAAGCCTACTGCAAAGTCAATCAGGGAGGATATCTGCATAGAGGTAGCCTGGCCGCTGCTGCCTGGAGGCATTCTTTGTTTGGAAGGTGTTCACTGGCCCTTGATTGTTTGCTGTCTGGAGTTTGTTGTAGTTCAGCCTGTGATTGTGTTTGATGTCAAAGGGGATATGGGTTCTACTGAGCCTGTTTCAAGCCCAGGAGAAAGGCCCAATGTGTCTGATGTGACAAACAGAGTGTTTTTCCTGCAGATGCACAAGGTCAGATTCCACAGCAGTCTTTCTCTGAGGATGATTTGTCAGGTGAAAAATTTAATGAGGAGGAACTAGACTTAGTTGAGCCTGAGCATAGTGCTCACACTCAACGAAGGTCAATTCGTCTGCAGGAGAAGAGACATGAGAAAGCCTTATCTGGCTGCAAAGGCAAGAGAAATGCTTTCCTTTCGTTTCAGGGGCCAGGAAAGGCTTTATATTGATACTAGGGAAAGATTTACTTTAGTCTCATCAATCGATACAGTCTTGTTTCTCCAGGTGGATTTCTAGTTTCATGCTTCCAAGTTTTGTCAAGTTCCGTTCATTGGATTTTCAGGCTGCCTTGTTCTACAGATTCTGTACTTTGAACCTTGTGTTTTTACCTTGTTACCTGGAAGTTTATGGACTGATTTTTATCTTGGAACAACATTGCTTTGAATTATTCTGTTTACCATTTTTATTTCCTTGCTTACATATATCCTTCAATAAATTGATTGCTGATTTTACTACACTGGTGTGGTGTTTAAAGACAGAGGTGTTTCTGTTCTGACATACAACAGAGTTATTATTTTTATTCTTTACCTTCTTTGCTGCGTTCTGACCATTTCAATCAGGGAGACTGTGGTATAATTGTTCAGCATCACCACTGCACTCCTGTGATGCAGAAGGGAACCCAAGAGGCCATCTAGTCTGGTCCTGCTCCATGCAGCACAATGCCTCTCTCTCTGCTGTCATAAGGAGCCATAACAGAGAAAAATGGGAGCATTCTGGGGGGGGGGGGGTTTCAGAGAGTTTTCTCCTCCCTTCTCCCAATATCCTACCTTCTGCCTAGAGCCAACGTTCCTGGTCAATGTGTCTATTGCTGTTCAGGCTCTCCAGTGAAGTCCAATCCATCTTGCTGTCAAGGAGAACCAGAGAGAGAGAAATTGAGAAAGAGAGGGAGAGAGAGCAAGGGAGATTCGGCAGCGAAGGGCAGCACTTCTTGCTTGCATGCGTCCAAAGGGACAGCCTTCCCCTCCTACAAACATACGCATACCATAGACTTACACACAGAAATGCTCCTTTTGTTGCCTTTTTTTATCAAGCCGAAGCAGGGATTAGAAAGAGGCTGAAAAAGAGCTACCTTATTCATCACGCCGCTATACCTTTTGTTCTGTCCGTGGCTTATAAAAACCCTTTTGCGATGATTATCTTTTTTCTCCCCATAAACTTTTATTGAATCTGATGTTACAAGGGCTGTAGAAAACTATCCAATTAAGCCCCCGCATAATCCCATTCTTAACTCCGCCGCGCTACACTGATGGGGAGATTAAAAACTAATAAAGTTGTGAGCAGACAAATGAGGCTGTCAGGAGGCGATACGGGGAGAAGGAAGGACCCAGCAATAGGGCCAATGGGGTGAGACACAAACCCTGGGAGCTTCATGCCCAACCAGAAAGACCACCGACAGAATGCCACCGGGGCCCGTTGTTGCTGCTGCTGCTGCTGACATTCTTGTTATTCCTGTTGTTGTGTACCTTTGAGTGCTTTCTAGCTAACACTGACACCAAGGTGAACCTATCGGGGGATTTATTGACCATATTAATTTGCCATTGCCTCCCTCTGAGACTGAGAGAGTGTGACTTGCCCAAGATCCATCAGTGGGTTGCCATAGTTGCAGGTCTCCAGAGTTGCACTCCAACACTCTTAATGCTGTCATCAGTATTTGTTGTTGTTTATTTATTCAGTCACTTCTGATTCTTGGTGCCCTCCTAGAGCAGCCCAGGCAGAGCTCCCTGTCAGCTGTGTCCACCTCCAATTCCTTCAAGGGCAAGCCAGTCCCTTCAGGGATCCCATCCATCCACCTTGCCCTTGGTTGGCCCCTATTCTTTTTTCCTTCGATTTTCCTCAGCAACATTCTCTTCTCCAAGTTTTCCTGTCTTCTCATTATGTGGCCAAAGGACTACATCTTTCCTTCTAATATCCTTCCACCCAGTGAGCAGCCAGACTTTCTTTCCTGGAGGATGGAATGGTTTGATCTTCTTGTGGTCCAAGGCACTCTCAGGCTTTTCCTCCAGCACCACAGTTCAAAAGCATCTATTGATCTTTGCTCAGTCTTCCTTATTGAATATAGAAATATACAATCCTAGAGTCAGAAGAGACCTGGTGGGTCATCCAGTTCAACCCCATTCTGCCAAGAAGCAGATAAATCACATTCAAAGCCCCTCTGACAGATGGCCATCCAGCGTCTGTTTCAAATCCTCCAAAGAAGGAGCCTCCACCACACTCTGGGGCAGAGAGAGAGAGTTCCACTGCTGAACAGCTCTCTCTCTCTCTCCGTAAGGAAGTTCTTCCTCATGTTCAGGTGAAATCTCCTTTCCTGTCATTTGAAGCCAGTGCTCCATTGCATCCTAGTCTCCAGGGCAGGAGAAAACGAGCTTGCTCCCTCCTGACTTCCCCTCCCCTCTTAATCCCTGGCCCTCATCAGTCTCCTCTTGGGCTTCTCTTCTGCAAGCTAAACATTCCCAGCTCTTGAAGCTGCTCCTTATAGGGCTTGTTTGCCAGACCCTTGATCCTTTGAGTCACCCTCTTCTGGACACATTCCAACATCTCCCTTGAATTGCAGTGTAATTCCAGGCATGGTCTGACTAAGGCAGAATAGAGGGTAGCATGACTTCCCTGGATCTAGCCACTAGACCCTTATTGATGCAGACCAAAACCCCATTGGCTTTTTTAACTGCTGCGTCACATTGTTGGCTCATGTTCACCTTCTGGTCCACAAGGACTCCAAGATCTTTTCCCCACATCCTGCTGTCGAACCAGGCATCGTCCCCCCTTCTGTTTCTTTGCATTTCCTTTTTTTCTGCCTACGTGGAGTCTCTTGCATTTGTCCCTGTTGAACTTAAGGGATTTGTTGTGGCCCATCATCTCTCTCATCTGTGAAGATCGTTATGAATTCTGCTCCTATCTTCTTGAGTCTTGGCTCTCCCTCCCAATTTGGTCCTATTTGCAAACTTGATGATCCTGCCTTCTAACCCTTCATCTAAGTCATTAATAAAGATGTTGAATAGGACCGGGCCAGGACAGAACCCTGCTTGTGGCACTCCACTTGTCACTTCTTTCCAAGGATGAAGAGAAGGAAGCATTGGTGAGCACTCTCTGGGTTCGTTCACTTAACCAATTACAGATCCACCTAACCATAGTTTTGCCTCACCCACATTTGACTAGTTTCCTTGCCAGAAGGTCATGGGTGACTTTGTCGAAGGCCTTACTGAAATCCAGACACGCTCCATCCATGGCATTCCCCACATCTACCGAGCTTGAAATTTTATCAGAAAAAGAGATCAGATGAGTCTGGCATGACTTGGTTTTGATAAATCCTTGTTGATTACTAACAATGACCACATTCCTTTCTAAGGTTTGCAGACCACTTCCTTAGCGAATCTTGCCTGGTATCGATGTGAGGCTGACCAGACACTGGTCATTGTCTGGGTCGTCCTTTTTTCCCTCTTGAAGATAGGGTGTATCAGGTATTTGTGCCAAATTTGGTCCAGTGAATGAAAACACATTCTGCATATCATATATTTACATTATGATTCATAACAGTAGCAAAATGACAGTTATGAAGTAGCAACAAAAATAATGTTATGGTTGGGGATCACCACAATGTGAGGAACTGTATTAAGGGGTTGTGGCATTAGGAAGGTTGACAAACACTGCTCTAAATATTCACTCTGTCAACCCATTACATCACATTGATTCTGTGGATCATTTGTCCTTGGTTCCAGGCTTGATCCCTGGAGATGGACATGCAAAGAGATCTAATGATATGCGTTCCCCGCAACCAACATTTCTCAGTTCCACCTTCGGCACTGCTTCCCGTTCCACCAAAGAGCCTTCTCTGTGTTTGACAATTATTAGGCCTTTTTATTTCAATTAGAGGAGAAGTTTGCAAATAAAAGCGCAACGGCTCTAATAAAGTTCCTTGATCGCTCTTCTCTGTGAAGCAGAATTAATAATGGCTTTGGTCTTTTATTTAATTTTCTCAAATCTTTGGGTGTTTAAATTATTGAGATGAAGATATCAGAGCTTCCCGGTTTTTCGTGTTGCTGCCACACATTCCTTTTGCAATACAGTCATTCAGTTTTACTAGCAAGCCAGAGGTCAAAACAACATCTCAGACTTGAATACAACATATATTATATAATCTATCTATACACATGTTGTTGTTCATTCGTTCAGTCATCTCCGACTCTTCGTGACCGCCAGAGCTCCCTGTCGGCCGTCACCACCCCCAGCTCCTTCAAGGTCAGTCCAGTCACTTCAAGGATGCCATCCATCCATCTTGCCCTTGGTCGGCCCCTCTTCCTTTTGCCTTCCACTTTCCCCAGCATATACACATAATAAACATGAAAACATCAGTGTGTGTGTGTTGCTGGGGTGCCCACTTACACAGATAAGCTCCTGCCTTCTGCCTCCACAAACAGCTATAGTTCCCACTACTCAAGAGACACCAAAGGCCCTTCCTGCATTGACATTGCGGGTTATAGTGAGTGCCATGAACATGTCCAAGTGCCTACCAATGTCCTCCACAAACATCACACTGCCCACCACCCAAGTGAAGGCTTTCATATGGGGACAGTTCCATCCTAGAGTTTATGTTTCCTCTACCACAAGCATCCCAGTGTTTCTTACTCTCTCCGTTCGTGTGGAATTCGCATGACCCCGCCCACAGCCTCTCCCTTAACCCTTTCCTATTCTTTTCTATGACACACAGCAAACAGAGGAATTGATCAGCAACTGAACATTGATCAGCAACTGAACATATTGAAGAGGTTTGGGGAGAATTCACCATGATTTATAGGAGTTGTAGGTACTGGGATGTATAACGTGCAATCTAAGAGCAGTCTGAACTCCACCAATGATGGTCCGGGAACTAACTTGGCACACAGAAGACCCATGACCACCGAAACATACTGAACACCTTTGGAGGGATTTATAGGATTTGTAGTCCATCTACATTCAGAGCACACTATGAACCCAAACAACAATGGATCTGGACCAAATTTGGCATGCATACCCAATATGCCCAAATTTATTTCGGACATGTGTATCCCGTCCTATCTCGACCTCTGCAGAGGGATTCAGGGTGGCTAACAAATTTGAATACTGATGGGTTTTGAGGGGAATTGGCCTGCCTGGACATTTTGAAGATGTAGGTGCTGGGATGCATAGTTCACCTACAATCCATGAGCACTCTTAACTCCACCAAAGATGGAATTGGACCAAACTTGGAACACAGAACCCCATGTCCTGCAAAAAATACTGGAGGTCTTAGGGGGAAATTCACCTTGATTTTGGGGAGCTGTAGTTCACCTACATCCTGTGAACCCAAACATTGATGGAATTGAGAGGGGGGGAATATTTGCCTCCTGTTTGGAGCAAGATGGTTTCCCACTCAAAGCACGTGTGCATTCACACAAGCACAAACATTTTGTTATTGTTGTTAATTTATTAACTGCCTCTCCTCATAGTTCAAATGGAGGACAACACAGTTAAAACACCTAGATAAAACAAAATACCATACAATAAGATCTACACAGTACCAAGATTAAAACACAACGCTAATAGAACATAGATAATAAGTAGGGTGGATGGATGCAGTTTCACAGGATCTTACACTCCTAGAATTGGAAGGGACCCCCAAAGGTTATCCAGTCCAACCCCTTTCTGAATCTATCCAGAGATCAACAGTTCTTCTTACCAATCCCTTTTGATTCCTGGAGAATCCATTAATGGAAGCAAGAAGACACTTTGTGATGGCGCAAGTGGCGCCACCTGTGTGTAGAACTTTAAAGCGCAAGGGTTTAAACTGTATAACATGCCCATACTTGCTTATTTTGTAAATGTATAGTTGGATTGATTGGTTATTTACAGCTGTCAACCAATGTTGTTTGCACCAGTTATATTGCTTCCTCAGCTCAATTGCTTGGCTCCACCTCTTCCTGGAGGAGGGCAGAGCTTTTCCTTTTCCATTCTACCATCAAACTTTCTATCAGATAGACATGAGAAAGAGACTTGGCTCTAAAGCCCTTAATTAAGTTACCTCTCATCACCAATTCTAAAGTTTTTACCCTTGGGACTCATACTTCATGCCCAGATCGCCCTGGACAACGTTGAGGAGACCCAAGCACCTTCAAACCGGTCCTTTGGCATCAAAAGAAAGACTCTGTGCCTTCAACATAGGCCATTGGACTGGGGGTTGTGTTTGTTCCGACTTTCACAGCCATTGAGAAAAGAGGGAACAGGAAAAGCTTCTCAGCTGTGAAATCTCCTTGGATCCAAGACAACTAGAGACTGTAATGTATATTTCCTTTACCCCTTTGAAACTTCCAGATTATGCCCTTAAAGGTATAACTCTTTGTGAACAATAAAACCTATTTTGAGTTATCTACAGTGTTTTGGTCCTTGGGAGTTCCAGTTCTCTAAATGAAGGCAAGAAGCAATCCCCTGGGGGAAAGATGTCACATCTATGTCTCTTTCACTAAGAGTTATAGCCCCCAGGTGTGACGGCACACACTTGTTCTTCTGTTCGAGGGAGAAAGAGCAGGCACACCCTGTTGCCAGTGAAAGCCATGACTCGGACTGAAAGGTACAAGGCAAGGCAAGAGTGAAACAAGTTCTTCAGACCTGTGTGTTTTTATCTTTATGCCAGAGCCCCTCACTTGCAAAGGACTCTCTTGGGCCTGCCTCGGTGTTGGCTTTGGAATGCATCGCAAGAGATAATGGTTTGAGGGCAGTGTTGAGGTAACATGAACCAAACTCCCTTTCCACTCAGGTCCTCAAAGCTCTCAGAGAGCATCAGGCGCATTCGCTTTGAGGGAGCTTCTGCAAGGAGTGAAGAGCTTGGAGAACTACTTCACATGCCGCAGCATTCCGTTTTCAATTCAATTAACCACTTCAGTCTCTTTGATCAACCAAAGAGGGACTTGGAACAATCAACGCACACAGGGCTGGCTTCCTTTTGAAGCACTGTTCTAAGAACTTACACAAAAACATTGTTAAAATGGAGAACCTTATCATCATAATTATTACTATTATTAAATTATATTATATTTGTTCTTACATAGTTGACTCTTATGGAATGACAACCTTCTCCCAGTGTTTCCTTGGCGAGAGTCCTCCAGAAGGAGTGGCCCTCCTTTGAGGGTGTGACTTGCCTAAAGTGGCCAATGGGTTTCCAGGGATTCAAAACAATTGGGGGGGGGGGTTCAGGGAGGCAGAGCGGATTAATATCATTTCAATGGGAATTTTGTTTTGAGTTAAGAGTGTTTTAAGTTAAGAGCTTGGCCACAGAATGAATTAAACTCTTAAGTCAAGGTATCATTGTACATCCACTCCAGAATTTGGACTCAAACGCCAAATATACTTTCTGTAAGACAGAAGCAATTTTGAAGATGGGATTCAGCACCTTGGAGAGCAGTTTCAGGAAGCCACCAGCTGGACACAGCTCTCCTCCTCCTCTGTTCTAGGTCTCTTGGGTTCCTGGGTGCAAAAGCAGCCTTGGTGGTGTCGTACAAAGACAGCGGCATCCCTTTCTTCCTCTTCCTTCTCCTTCGCTGTAATTTCCTTTTTGGCCACTCCCTTCCCATTCTGGGCCCAGCATGGCAAAGAAACAAGGCAAATTGGGATCCACCAGAGGCTGAGTTCCCATCTCCATCCTGTTCCTTCCTCCCTATGACTTCCCCTCACCTCTTGATCCATGGCCCTGTCTTATCTCAGCCTTCTCTTCTGTAGGCTAAACATGCCCAGCTCCATCTGCTCCTCATACGGCTTGTTATCCAGGCTCTTGATCCTTTGAGTTGCCCTCCTCTGGAAACATTCCAAACTTAGAGTCAACATCTCCCTTCAATTGCAGTGCCTGGAATTGGACACAGTGGGATTCTAGGTGTGGTCCGACCAATTTTGCTACTGTCTTCTGGAGTCTTGGCTCGCCCTCCCCATTTGGTCCCATTTGCAAACTTGATGATCCTGCCTTCTAACACTTCATCCAAGTCATTAATCAAGATCCTGAACTGGATCAGGCCAAGGACAGATCCTGCTGATGGCACACCACTAATCACTTCTTTCCAGGATGAAGAGGAAGCATTGGGAAGAAGCAATCTTTGGGTTCATTTGCTTAACCAATTACAGATCCACTGCACTGTAGTTCTGCCTGGCCCACATTGGACTAGTCTCCTTGCCAAAAGGTCGTGGGGGACCTTGTCAAAGGAAGGCCTTCCTGAAATTCAGATACACTCCAGCCACAGCGTTCCCTGCATCTACCCAGCTTGTAACTCTATCGAAGAAAGAGATCAGAGGAATCTGGCATGACCTGTTTTTGATCAGTCCATGTTGACTATTAGCAATGACAGCATTCCTTTCTAAGTGTTTGCAGACCACTTTCTTAATGGTCTTTTCCAGAATCTTGCCTGGTATCAATGTGAGGCTGACTGGACATTGGTCATTGTTTGGGTCATCCTTTTTTCCCTTCTTGAAGGTAGATAGGGACCATGCTTGCCTTCCTCCAATCTGCTGGGGCTTGTCCCATTGTCCAATAACTCTCCAAGATGATAGCCAGTTGTTCCGAGATGACTTCTGCTAGTACATGCAATAGTCTTGAATGTATCATCCTGTTTGGAGCAAGATGGTTTCCCACTCAGCGCATGTGTGCATTCACACAAACACACACATCTTGTTGTTATTGTTGTTGTTGTTGTTATCATTTTGTTAACTGCCTCTCTTCACAGTTGAAATGGAGGACAACACAGTTAAAACACCCAGATAAAACACAATACCATACAATACACATCTTAAAATACATAGTATAAAGATTAAAACACAACACTAATATAACATAAATAGCAAACAGGGTGGATGGATGTAGCTTAATAGGATTTTACACTCCTAGAGTTGGATGGGACTCCCAAAGTTCATCCAGTCTGAATCCATCCACAGATCTGTTTAATGGAAGCAAGAAGACACAGGTTCTTTTGTTCAAGGGGGAAATAGCAAACACACACTGTTGCCTGTGAAGGACATGACTAGGACTGAATGGCACAAGGAAAGGGAAGAGTGAAACCAGTTCTTTGGACTGGCCATCTGTCGGGGAGCCTTGGTTGCGATTTTCCTGCTTCTTGGCAGGGGGTTGGGCTGGATGGCCCACGAGGTCTCTTCCAACTCTAGGATTCTATGATTCTATGAGTGTGGGCAGAAACCTAGAGTGAAAGACCCCCTTTCCCCGCTGCCTCTTCCCTTGTGTTCCTAGGAGACTTGTTTTGGGTGGGAAAGGTATGGAGGGGGCAATGGGGACCCCTCTCTCTGTGCCCCAAACTCCTCTGCTCCTTGCAGCACTTTGGAGGAACTTCGCGGGAGAAGGTTAACCAAGCTGTCAGGGTAATTCTTTAAAAAACACAAAGGGAAAATGGTGAGGTGTGTTTACCGTTTAGGGCTGGGAAACTAATGAGGAATAGATACTCCGGCTGTGCGACGCTCTAACTGCCTCCGACACGAATGATGACCCTTCGCGCAGAGGAAATTCATCCGGTGCCTGAACACATTATTCCCATTGTCGGTTCTGCTGATGGCACCACTTTGCAAGTATTCTAATGTGCCGGGGCCCGCATTTATTCCAGCGCCCGTCGGCAGCACTTCATTTCAAGAGGCAATTTGGAGGATCTGGGTGGGGGGAGACTGCTTGTAGCTGAAACACATGGGCAAAAGGACTATCTCCTCTTCTGTCTTTGGCCAAAGGCAGCAAACCGTCTCCCCATTGAACCCCTTCCTCACTCGATGGACCGCTGATGCCAACACAGCACATTCCTTCCCTTAAATGAGCATTCAAATGTTGCAGCTTAAACAACCAATGCCAATCCATGCTACTGCCCCAAAACATTTTGCAGCGGTTGGAGGTCTTAGCCTGGCTACAGAAGGAATGTTATCACAACAAGATTTGATCAAAGAAGGACCTTCAACTTTCATCAAATCAGGCCTCGCCAGTTCCCTGTGAGCTGTCAGCGAGGCGGCCATATTGCTATCATTCTTATGATTCATAAAAGCAATAAATGTGAGCCAAGCAGCTTCCGAAGTCTCTCTCTCTGAAGGTTGGCTCCTTTCTGCAGCGCTTCTTTTTATCATGCCTTCCTCTTTATGGACAAAATGTATCAGTTGCTGTGGACTCTGCGGAGCGAGAGCTACAAGGAATGCTTTCAATGCGATCTTCCTGCTTCTTGGCAGAATAGAGTTAGACTGGATAGCCCATGAAGTCTCTTCCAGTCCTGTTCAACATCTTTATTAATGACTTAGATGAAGGGTTAGAAGGCATGATCATCAAGTTTACAGATTACACGTATTGGGAGGGAGAGCCAATACTCCAGAAGACAGGAGCAGAATTCAAAACGATCTTAACAGATGAGAGAGATGGGCCAAAACTAACAAAATGAAGTTCAACAGCGACAAATGCAAGATTCTCCACTTAGGCAGAAAAAATGAAATGCAAAGATACAGAATGGGGGATGCATGGCTTGAGAGCAGTACATGTGAAAAAGATCTGGAGTCCTCATGGACAACAAGTTAAACATGAGCCAACAATGTGATGCAGCAGCAAAAAAAGCCAATGGGATTTTGGCCTGCATCAATAGGAGCATAGTGTCTAGATCCAGGGAAGTCATGCTACCTCTCAATTCTGCCTTGTTTACACCACACCTGGAATATTGTGTCCAATTCTGGGCACCACAATTGAAGAGGATATTGACAAACTGGAATGTGTCCAGAGGAGGGCAACTAAAGTGATCAAGGGTCTGGAGAACAAGCCCCATGAGGAGCAGCTTAAAGAGCTGGGCATGTTTAGCCTGAAGAAGAGAAGGCTGAGAGAAGACATGAGAGCCATGTATAAATGTGTGAGAGGAAGTCATAGGGAAGAGGGGGTAAGCTTGTTTTCTGCTGCCCTGGGGACTACGACACGGAACAATGACTTCAAACTACAAGGAAGGAGAGTCCATCTGAACATGAGGAAGAACTTCCTGACTGTGAGAGATGTTCAGCAGTGGAATTCTCTACCCCGGAGTGTGGTGGAGGCTCCTTCGTTGGAAGCTTTTAAACAGAGGCTGGGTGGCCATCTGTCGGGGGTGCTTTGAATGCAATTTTCCTGCTTCTTGGCAGGGGGTTGGACTGGATGGCCCATGAGGTCTCTTCCAACTCTAGGATTCTATTATTCTATGGAGGGCATTCATGAAAGATTTCCCCCACTTGGCACAGTTATTCATGCCTCTCTCCATCTGTGCCAGATAGGGACACACACTTCTCCCCTCTTTTTAAGCAACTGTAAACACCTCACTTTTTGACAGGTTGCTCCAAAAGCCACGTTGTGACTTTGGAAATCAGAGTCTCCTCATCTGGTAAATGCGTGCCCTTCCAAAATAAGTTCCTTGTTGAAAAGAGGTGGAAGTCCGGTGGTGCGGGTCGCGTGAATAAGGGGCTGCGGCAGAATGTCAAAACCAGAGGAGCATGCTTCTTCCATTTGGGCAACAGGTGAGTTGCAAATGGGTGCATTGTCTTGCAGAAGGTAGACACCTTTGGTGAACATGGCACATTGTCTCTTGGTTTGTATGGCCTCCTGTCATACCCCAGCAATGAAGCCTAGTCTGCCCCAGAGATCATGGCACCCTTTGCTAGGAAATCCATCAATATGACTCCGTGCTGATCCCAAAATCCTGTGAGCGTGACCTTGCCTGCTGAGAGTTGGGCACGTGCCTTCTTTGGAGGCAGTGAGTCAGGATGCTTCCATTGCATCAACTGAATTTGAGTCTCAGGATCAAAGTGATGGGCCCAGCTTTCCTTCTGTGTGATCAGTCTGCTGAAAAAGTCCTCCTGCTTTCCATGGCACATCCTTGTCAAAAGAGCCTGAGAGCATTCGACTCGTTCCTGCTTCTGGAAAGGTGCGAGTAGCCGGCCAGCAGATACCTTATGCTCATGAAGATGGTCTTGGGTGATTTTTTCCATGGATCCCACACTCATCTTGACATTTTGGGCTAGGTGGCAAATGGTTATGCGGTGATTTTCCAAAATGGCGACCTCCACTTGCTGGATGGTGTGTTCATCAAAGGAAGGACCTTGCGAGTCCTTCCCTCTGGGAAGCTCCAAAGCCACAACCATTTTGATATAGGATATCAGAGCGCAAAGGGGTCTTGCCTTTCTTGGGAGAAGACAATGAAGCAGGGGTTCCCCACATCACATGGGAGATTGACCTGCATCACATTGTAGCCTGGACGTAGAAGGACTTAAATGGGTGTTAGTCTTTCAAAGTTCAGACTAATACCCAGCACAGAGGATTCCTTTGAGGGTGAAGTCTTGTTTCTCCTTCTCTGACACGCATACTCAGCGGCAGCACCAGAAGCTCATTGCAACCACAGCAGGATGAACCATGGTTTCTCCGACATCCCGCAGAGCTACTGGGGCCATTTTGATGCAAGTTTTAATGCTTTGCATTCCTCCCTGTCAATTGTCTCTTTGTGGCACTGGGAACCTGGCCTCCAACTGGGCCCCCGGACACTGCTTTCATCTCTTTCTGTGCCAGTTTGTCCTCCAGCTGAGCAGCCGCACTTTGCATTTCCCTTTGAACTTGATATGGATCTGAATGTTGCTTCGATGGAGATCTTGGCTGATCAGAGGCAGGAAGGGAACCATTCAGCTGTGGACACCGGCTCCTTTGTTGCTCACTTCCTGACTCAGCATGCACCTCACAGATGGAGCTAAGATTTGAAAACTGAATTTTACAAGAAGGAGTTTTAAGAATGGGTAACAAATAAGGGAGGAGGAAGTGGGTAGAGAGTGAAGAATGAAGGAATTTTGAAAGAGATAAGTGTTGCCAAGCATCAGGGGAAGAGATATACTTACTTACTTGTGTGATCCCTTGTTGTCTGAATATGATGGCCTTCCAAGTGTAGTGTCTTGGCAGTGGATACATAGGTGACTATGGAGCCCTATTCTTGACCCATATATTCTCCTACAGTGAAGACATCAGTTTCCAGGTGGAAGGCCATCCCGGTCAGGGTTGGCTTGATGCACCTTCTTCCTCTTGGCACATTTCTCCCTTTCACTCTCCATTCGTGCCTCTTCTAATTCCGCAGCACTGCTGATCACAGTTGACCTCCAGCTAGAGTGCTCAAGGGCCAGGGCTTCCCAGTTCTCAGTGTCTTTGCCACAGTTTTTAAGGTTAGCTTTAAGCCCATCTTTAAATCTCTTTTCCTGTCCACCAGCATTACATTTTCGGTTATTGTGTTGGGAGTAGAGTAACTGCTTTGGGAGATGATGATTGGACATTCGGACAACTTGGCATTCAGTTCAGTGTAGTTGCTGGTGTAGGAGTATCACTTCAATGCTGGTGGTCTTTGCTTCTTCCAGCACGCTGATCTTTGTTCACCTGTCTTCCCAAGAGATTTGCAGGATTTTTTGGAGGCACACTGATGGAATCGTTCCAGGAGTTGAGTGTGACTTCTGTAGACAGTCCACTTTTCACAGGTGTATAGCAGGGTTGGGAGGACAATAGCTTTATAAACAAGCACCTTGGTATCCCTATGGATGTCCCGGTTCTCAAACGCTCTCTGCTTCATGCGGAAAAATGCTGCACTTGTAGAGTTCAAGTGGTGTTGTATATTAGTGTCAGTGTTGACTTTGGGGAGAGGTGGCTGCCAAGGGAGTGGAAATGGTCTAACATTACACCATTAAGCTGTATTTCTGGCATTGCAGAGGGAAAAGATTAGGGTAAGAGATGAGTGGAGAGATCAGGATGACCTGAAAGAGAAGAGAGAAGGGAAAACTGCACAGGAAAGATTGTTTTCAGAAAACAGGGTTGTTTTGGAACAGAGAGATGCAGAGACGCCGAACAGAATAGATAGAGCTGGGAGGGAGAAACAAAAGGAAAGAAGCGGATTGCGTGTGTGCATGTTTACCACCTTAATTACTGTGATTCACTATGAAACCTATGATGCAAGAGAGTCAAAAGTGGCACTTTCTTGGCACTGTCTTCACTTGATTGTAACCCCTTGATTATCTGCCCTTAGTACTGACTTGACTGTAACCCCTTAGTATTTTTGCAGATTTAACTATTTATTTTAATCTCCTCATTTCTAGTTTCTTTTGGAAATAGAAACTAGAAATATGTGGCCACTGTGCCTCAACACCATTTTTCTGTGCCTCAACACCATTGTGCCTCAACACCATTTGCTGTTCCACTGAATAATGGTGAACGGACTCCAGAAAGGAGGCAGTTGTCTTTGGATGGGGGCTGAGGTGCGGATGAAGGCTGGCCAAAGCCAACAGCTATAGAGGTCTTTGGCCTTGGGGTTCCCCCATACCATGCCTTGCTCCCAGGACACCTGGCACCTCCTGGGGCTGATGGAAAAATGCCCATGGGGTGATGCTTATTACATCATGATGCATTCGCTTGCTTTATTTCACCATGGCCCGCCCCACTGCCCACCTGGTGGAAAGTCAGCGGAGGTCCCATCCCTGTATGGATGGGGCGAAGACAGTTATTGCGATTTTCAAAAGCCCCATAGAGGTGGCACAAGCTCCTGGGGAACTCAAGAGGATGGCTGAGCAGATGGTCAGAAGCCCTTGGCCTAACAATTGGGTTGGAAGGGGACATTCAGGCTGAGCCATGCAAGGCCAGAGCCAGATCTGGAATTGGCTTGTGCATTCAGGGTAAACATTGACTGGTTTCATGTCCTGACTTTCAGTGGGGGCCCTCGATTTGTTTTTTGCAAGCCTCCCAAAATTGGGAGGGCAGATATCTGTTTTCACTCTGGGATGTCGAAAGATCAATTTTCTATTGACCCATTATCGGGGGGGGGGGGGGGGGGCTTCCCATGCTCTCCTTCCCATCATTTTAGGTATTAAAAAGAAGCACTCAGCTGCAGACAGGCATGCATTTTAAGGAGGCTTCTTATGTGTTTCTACTCTAGAGGAGAGGCACTCAGCTGCAGGCAGGTGCGCATGCTTTCTGAATCTGCACGCCACATCCACACCCGCTTTCCAAGGCAAGGGGGCAAGTTCTCATTCTTACTCTAGAGGAGATGCTTGGCTGCAGGCAAGCGTGTACGCTTTCTGGGCCTGCATGCCACACACACACTCTGTCCAAAGCATGGAGGCATGTTCTGGCTTTCTTACTCTAGAGAAGGCACTCGGCTGCAGGCAGGTGTGCGTGCTTTCTGGGAGTATATACCACACATGTACTCTTTCCAAGGCAAGGAGGCATGGAGTGCCATGTGCTCATGAAAAGCAGCCAAGGAGCCAGGATTGGCTCTCACTTGCTTTCGTGTTGAGCTGATTTTTGTACAGGAAGGGGCCTTCCCATTACGTGCTTCCGAAAGTAATGAAAGAACAGATGTACCGAAGGAATATCGGTCTGTGCACAATCCTAATCTGGAGTGCTCTAGAACTCTTCCTTCAAATACTGCTGTGGGATCAGTCATGATAAGAGCAGGATATCTAATGGTGAGGGATGACACACGACATCATGGGGCTTCTTACAGAACACTGAACCCTGCCTCCCAGTTTTGCTAATGCAAGACTTGCCTTTTTCTCCCTGGCTTTGTTCTGTCGAGTGCATTGCGAGGTCCCAATATGTTTCTAATTAGTGTGAGAGGCAAACCTGGAAACCGTGAGCTTTTGTCTTTTGAAAGGAATGGTGTCAATTGCTTCATTCTCCCGGTAGCCTTGGGGAAAAGCTCAGATCTTCTTGGCAGTCTAAACTCATTAAGTGGGTAAATGAATGAAGGAATGAAGGTGGCATCGGCGTCTTTCCAAGGGCAGGAGACGAAGCCTTCCTCCCTCCCTCCCTCCCCACCACTACGCTTTCCCTCTCTTCCTCTTCCTCCTTGCCTTCTGCAGCGTTCTGGTTAACGTCCAACACAAAGAAGGCTCCTCGGGGATAGCTGAGTTGGCAGCAAGCAGCAAAACATAACAAAAGCCAAAATCTGCAATACTTGGGTATTGATTTTGATTTTGTAATGAACATGAAAGGACAAACGCAGCTATCTGTAGGTTTAGATAGCTGGAGAAGGACAAAAAGCATCAGGAACCAGCAGCCACTTTATGCACAAAATGTGGCCGGAAGTGAATGGCGGAATCTCAGAGTGGTTGGCAAAGGCCATCTAGTCAACCCGCCTTTTGCTCAAGGCATGAAAGGCCACAAACAACAGGCCCCAAATGTTCTTGGGAACCAGGACAGTGGGCCATGTCTTGGCCTATCCTGGCCTGTACCTACTTGAAACAAGGGAAAGGGTTTCCGTTGAAATGGGAGCAAAGAAGGGGGGCAGGGTGAGGGAAAGGAGGCTCGAGGGAAAGAAACTGTCAGTTAGGACTTTGTTTTGTAATTGCACTGTATGCTTTGAGAAATAAAGCCTTCCCACTCTGTTCGTGAGGTAATTTCTTCACCCGAAAGCTGCAGATCAGGACACCAAGGAAAAAATGCCCTTAATCCCATTGGAGAAGAGCCATAGATCCCATTGAGACAGGATTGGCTCATGGAGGTCCATTGAACCAGGAGCATTTACACGAGCCTCAAATCTCCCATTGAATCCTGGTTTGATGGGTGCTGTGAGGATGAGATTAACAATAGGGCTTCAGACATGGATCTCTTCTGATGTCAAGAAAAGGAGTGTACACTTTTTGATGAGATGAGATGCTTAGCAGAGCCACCCTTCTCCAAAATCCCAATTCTTCTGCAAAGGAGCCTTTACTGCCCAGAGAAGGCAAGGATAGGTATTGGCCAAAGGACTTTATAGCCCCAATCCTAGGGTTAGAATAATGGAATTTGGGTTGGCAAGAAATAGTGTGTTGCACTTGAACCCTGAAAAGCCTCTTCACCACAAACCAGATTCTCCAGTAAGTAAAAGTTTATTTAAAGAAGAGCATATAAAAATAAGCAAATTCAAAAGAGAGAATCAAAGTTCAAAAGGTTATTTCCAAGACAGCCGAGAGTCCAAAATCCTTTCAAATACAGTCTCCAAAATCAATGCACAAAAATACCCATAAGCAAGATAGCATTAATGCAAGGCAGGCCACTTATGCCACACATGAACTAGAAGCAAGAACAAACTTAGAAACTTGAATACATGAATTCCAAGAACATAGGACCAAAAAACAAGAGCTGTTCACCTGAATACAATGCTGCTCTCACAAAGGATTGTACCAGCAAGAACAACTTTAAAAGACCCCATCCCTCCCATTACATCATTCCCTGCGCACCTGCTTTTCCTCTCCTTACCTCTAAGCTTCTGGGAAAGTAAGTCTGTCTTTGTTGCATGTCCTGTCTCTACAGTTCCAAGTGCCTTGACCTAGACAAACATTTACCTCCCACATTTATCTCAGCCAGCACTTCTGGCAAGTTCTTATGAGACGTGATATTGCTTTCTCTAGTCTCGTGGGAACTGCCAGTAGATTCAAAAACAACTCTCTCTAGGCCAATTCTCTCCTCCTCTGAGCCCTCTGAATCTACAGTAGCACCCCCTTCCTCATCTTCTGAGCACTCAGAATTTGACCAGGCTACCACATTATATTACATTACAAGATTACGGCAACAAGAATGATTGACAACTGGAAAATAGAGGGAGAAATTGTGGAGGCCGTGACAGACTTTGTATTTCTAGGTGCAAAGATTACTGCAGATGCAGACTGTGGCCAGGAAATCAGAAGACGCTTACTTCTTGGGAGGAGAGCAATGTCCAATCTCGATAAAATAGTAAAGAGTAGAGACATCAGACTGGCAACAAAGATCCGCCTAGTCAAAGCCATGGTATTCCCTGTAGTCACCTACGGATGTGAGAGCTGGACCTTAGGGAAGACTGAGCGAAGGAAGATAGATGCTTTTGAGCTGTGGTGTTGGAGGAAAGTTCTGAGAGTGCCTTGGACTGCGAGAAGATCCAACCAGTCCATCCTCCAGGAAATAAAGCCCGACTGCTCACTGGAGGGAAGGATACTAGAGACAAAGCTGAAGTACTTTGGCCACATCATGAGGAGACAGCAAAGCCTAGAGAAGACAATGATGCTGGGGAAAGTGGAAGGTAAATGGAAGAGGGGCCGACCAAGGGCAAGATGGATGGATGGCATCCTTGAAGTGACGGGACTGACCTTGAAGGAGCTGGGGGTGGTGACGGCCGACAGGGAGCTTTGGCGTGGGCTGGTCCGTGAGGTCACGAAGAGTCGGAGACAACTGAACGAATGAACAACAACCACATTACATTCTTCTTAGAAGTGCAGGTCCAGGGTGGAGAGAAAGCATGGAGGCTTTTCCCCAGTTGTGGGCCTGGGCTTGTTCTTCAGACACCCTTTGTGTTCCTTTTTTCAAGAAGAGGCTTCAAGGCTGCCTTTCTCTGCCAAGATGGATGGCTGCTCTTTCCCCAATGATTGCAAATGACCATGAATCACATGCCGCTCCCTATTTCATCTGTCAAATCCCTTGCGCTTGGTGGAAGTCAAATTCATTGCCACTTTGCATTGTTTGATCAATGCCACAATTCACGGCAGCGGCAAGATATGCGGAAATGATTCATCCAGATGGACAAGATCTATTTCATCTCCAAAGGTGCAAATTAGCGGTTTTAATGCCTGCCTTTGGCCAAGAATAGCAAATGCGGCTGAATCTGAACACCGAATGTAGCCGGAGGGTCAAAGGAGAGGTGAAAAAAGATTGGCTGTGGTTTTGCAGAGGGAAGGCCTGGAGAGACCACAGGTTTTGGAGCAGAGGGTTAACCCCAAAAAACAGGTTCTGAAATTTTTGTTTTAATTACGGATCTTTCTGCTTTATTTAGCAAATTATTACGCTGACTACACAGTTTATGAAACGTCATCTATGTCATTCACTGGAAGCTGTCAACTGTTAGTTGGCACTTGTTGGGTTCTGTCATTCGCTCTTTTGATGCTTCTGCCAAAAGCTGCTGAAAAGGGGCTGCCACTCACCTGCCAGCTCTCAGATCCCGGCGCTTGCTGCAAAAGGACCAGATGTCAAATGTGGCCACCGTGCCAAAGAGTATTCTGATGAATATTTGGGAAGTTGCCCAGAGAATAGTCATACCCCCCCCCCCACTCCCAAAAAATTACAGTATATTCTGGCGTATAAGACTACTTTTTAACCCAAGAAAATCTTCTCAAAAGTCAGGGGTCGTCTTATATGCAGGTGTAGTCTTATGCATGGGAGTCGTCTTAACTCTATATTTTAACTGGAAAATTAAAATATAGGGGGTCGTCTTATACGCCCAGTCGTCTTATATGCCGGAATATACGGTAATTGACAAATAGAAGGGGGAGAGGTTTCAATAAGGCTTCCCTTGCCTCTTGCAAGGATAAGGAGGGAAAAGCTGTCAGAAATATTAAAACTAACTAGGTATTATTAATTACAAAAATGTGAGTCAAGCACTGAAAGGGTTAAATGGATGCAATAACTCAGCAAAACTTGCAGTCCTATATAAGCAGGTGTGTCTGTAGCTTAGTAGCCCTCAGTTTGTGAGAGGTCTCTGTGGGAGAAGAAGGCCTCAGTATGAGAAGGCCTCAGTGTTAGTTCACCTCAGTGTATGAGAGACATCTGTTTGAGTGAGCCCTCAGTTGAGAAGATATCAATGTGAGGTAGTTCTCAGTGTTGATAGGCCTCAATACGAGAAGGCCTCAGTGTTAGTTCACAGTGTTAGTTAGTAATTGGGAGGGATAGCCAATACTCCAGAGGACAGGAGCAGGATTCAAAACGATCTTGACAGATTAGAGAGATGGGCCAAAACTAACAAAATGAAGTTCAACAGTGACAAATGCAAGATACTCCACTTTGGCAGGAAAAACGAAATGCAAAGATACAGAATGGGGGATGCCTGGCTCGAGAGCAGTATGTGTGAAAAAGATCTTGGGAGTCCTCGTGGACAACAAGTTAAACATGAGCCAACAATGTGATGGGGCGGCAAAAAAAGCCAATGGGATTTTGGCCTGCATCAATAGGAGCATAGTGTCTAGATCTAGGGAAGTAATGCTACTCCTCTATTCTGCTTTGGTTAGACCACACCCGGAATATTGTGTCCAATTCTGGGCACCACCATTCAAGAGAGATATTGACAAGCTGGAATGTGTCCAGAGGAGGGCGACTAAAATGATCAAGGGTCTGGAGAACAAACCCTATGAGGAGCGGCTTAAGGAGCTGGGCATGTTTAGCCTGAAGAAGAGAAGGCTGAGAGGAGATATGATAGCCATGTATAAATATGTGAGAGGAAGCCACAGGGAGGAGGGAGCAAGCTTGTTTTCTGCTTCGTTGGAGACTAGGACGCGGAACAATGGCTTCAAACTACAAGAAAGGAGATTCCATCTGAACATGAGGAAGAACTTCCTGACTGTGAGAGCCGTTCAGCAGTGGAACTCTCTGCACCGGAGTGTGGTGGAGAATCCTTCTTTGGAAGCTTTTAAACAGAGGCTGGATGGCCATCTGTCATGGGTGATTTGAATGCAATATTCCTGCTTCTTGGCAGGGGGTTGGACTGGATGGCCCATGAGGTCTCTTCCAACTCTTTGATTCTATGATTCTATGACCTCAGTGTATGAGAGGTGTCAGTCTGAGTGAGTTCTCAATTTGAGAAGGCCTCAGTGTGAGGTAGGTCTCAGTGTTAGTAGAGCTTAGTATGAGAAGGCCCAGTATGAGAAGAGGCTCTGTGAGAGCAAAACTATTGATCTGCATGAGAAGGAAGCACCAGCATGGAAGCAAAGAAGGAAGTGTAAAGAACTTTATTTGTGTTATGGAAACCTTGTTCTTGTAAATAGTCCAACCATATTATTTTACTATAAAAGCCTCCAATGGAGGAAATAACATTGGTTTGTGTGTTTTTGTTCTTTTTATTACTTTGGGCTACTGGGGCTGGGTCACACTGCTGCTGATAAGTTACTCTGCTGCACATTTTTGAGGAGGGTCTTTTGTTAATAAGCCCACTCACCCAACAAAAGCAATGATGGTTTGGTTGTTTTTTGTTATTTTTTTTTGTCATGGCCATTGATCCCATTGGCCTAGCAGAGTGAGGAGTTGTGCATGCATAGGTGGCCCTAGGTAATTTTCAATGGTAAGCAAACAGTATTTTGGCGCCCCCTCCCCCAAAACCAATCACTGATATATATATTCTGTTCGTCGTGGTAGTTCTGTGTGCCAAGTTGGGTTCAATTCCATCCTTGGTGGAGTTCAGAATGCTCTTTGATTGTAGGTGAACTATACATCCCAGTAACTACAACTTGCATATGTCAAGATCTATTTTCCCCCAAGAGCACCTCAAGAGCGCCCCTGGGCAAAATCAACTATACTGCAAATGCTTACTTTGCGTAATGGGTTGAGCCGCCCCTGTGTGCATGAAAGGTTGAGTCCATGTCTGTCTACACATGTCTGCATGCGTGTGTGCAAGGGGCACCCCACACTCCTCTTTCTCTCTTCTTCCCACAATATGGAAAGTGCTGGAAGCTTTACTGTGATTAGCCATGGCTTAGCTGCTGCATGCATTTATGCTTGAATGTGCCTTTAAATGTAAATAGTAGGTATTTGCGCTGCAATTTGCATCCTGCCTTTCTTTGCTCATTTCAGAGAGACCCAAGAGATCCAGCAATTTCCACTTTGCTAAAAGGGGATCCAGGGAGGGGGTGCATCTACACTGTGGGATTAATGCAGTCTGACACCACTTGAATGGAACCCTGGGATTTGTAGTTTGGAGAGATGCCAGGTGCTAATCTGCTCTATCAAACACTTGCTGCTTGGCACCCGGGCCACCTTCCTTGGCGAAGGGAGCCCTGCTCCTCTCTTCATGCAACGACGGCGATGACTCAAAGGGATGAGCTTCTATTATGAAATCATTAAATTAATAACTCTGTAATATAGGCAGATATATAAAGCAATCTGTTCCTAGAACAAAAGGAATTACCACGTCCCAAACATTCATAATTTAATTGAACAAAGAATTAGAGCAGCACGGAGGATTCCAGCCTCAAAATGTCAATAGAATTATGTAAATATAATTTAGCACTTCAGTGCTTGACATGTTTAGAGATGGGGGGGGGGGGGGGGGGAAGAGATGTCTCATTTGGAGATCAACGGAGAGAGGACTGTGATTTTGTGGGAAAGAGATCCAGCCATCATTATTGGAGGGGTGAGAAATGGGGATTACTTTACTGGTAACATAGGAGGACTGGATGCATATATTGGTTTGTATGGAGGGGCAATAGCCGCTGACTTAATGGGGCAGTGAACCTTTTAGGGCAGTGTTTCTCAACCTGAGGGTCAGGACCCCTGGGGGGGGGGGGGGTTGCAAGGGGCTTTCAGAGGGGTCACCAAAGAAGATCAGAAAATATATATTTCTGATAGTCTTAGGAATCCCTTTGGCAGAAAAGGATGAAGATCCCTCCGTCTGTCCTTCTCTTCATTTTGGAAACAGATGCCGAATCCTCCCACCAAAAGCTCACCTCCATTGTGATTGGTTGGCCTCTCAGCCAAGGGGAGGGCTGTTTCTGAGACTTCAAGCAGGGAGGGGAGAGCAAACGTGCTCAGCGCATGGCAGCATGGTGCGGATATGCGGATGAGGGAGAGCATGCAAGGCTGGAGGGAGGCTCAAACCAGCGAGACCCTTCAAGGCATGGGGATTCTGTGTGGGAAGTTTGGCCCAATTCTATCATTGGTGGGGTTCAGAATGCTGTTTGATTGTAAGTGAACTATAAATCCCAGCAACTACAACTCCCAAATGTTGAGGTCTATTTTCCCTAATCTCCACCAGAGTTCACATTTGGGCAAATTGAGTATTCATGCCAAGTTTGGTCCAGATCTATCATTGTTTGAGTACACAGTGCTCTCTGGATGTTGGCAAACTACAACTTCAAAACTCAAGGTCAATGCCCATCAGACCCTTTCAGTATTTTCTGTTGGTCATGGGAATTCTGTGTGCCAAGTTTGGTTCTCTTCCATAGTTGGTGGAGTCCAGAATGCTCTTTGATCGTAGGTGAACTAAAAATCCCAGCAACTACAGAATGCTCTTTGATCATAGGTGAACTAAAAATCCCAGCAACTACAAAATGCTCTTTGATCATAGGTGAACTAAAAATCCCAGCAACTACATGAAAAAATCAACACCGCCCCACAACTCTACCAGTATTCAAAGTTGGGCATATAGGGCATTTCTGCCCAACTTGGTCCAGTGAATTAAAATACATCCTGCGTATCAGATATTTACATTACACTTCAGAACAGGAGCAAAATTACTTACTTACTTACTTAGGCGATTCCTCATTGGACGAGTAGGATAGTCTTCCATGATCAATATTCTTGTGGATCCGTAGGTGGCTGTGGAGCCCTATTCTTGACCTGCATCTTTTCCCACAGTGGAGGCATTGGTTTCCAGGTGGAAGGCGGTCTTGGTCGGGGTTGGCTTGATGCGCCTTCCTCCTGGCATGTTTCTCTCTTTCACCCTCCATTCGTGCCTCTTCAAATTCTGCAGCACTGCTGGTCACAGCTGACCTCCAGCTGGAGCGTTGAAGGGCCAGGGCTTCCCAGTTCAAACTCAAAATGACAGTTATGAAGTCACAATAAAAATAATTTTATGGTTGAGGGTCACCACAACATGAGGAACTGTATGAAGGGGTTGCAGCTTTAGGGAGGTGGAGAAACACTGTTTTAGGGGTTTTAGCCTCAACTTTACAGGAGTAGTCCAAACAGTCTTCCAAAGGGGGTTCAAAATCAGCACCAAGGAGCCTTCCTTTTTGACAGCACAGACTAAAACCCCAAAGAGGTTCACAGCTCCATTAGCACATAAGCCAACAGTTGCCCACTGGGAAGACGAGAAACCCCCAAATCCGAGTCCTCTTGGTGCCATTGGCATCAGCCTCAATGGGCTTCCCTCCCTCCTTTCTCCGTCTGAGCTATTCGGTTTCCCTTTTGCCTGAAATTAATTTGTTATAATATATGTGCACATACTTTGATTGCTTTTGATTAAGTTTAACAAGCTGGAAAAAAGAAATCTGCTGTTTTGAGCACCAGAGTAAACAAATCCGTTCTCTGGGCCTGCTTGGGCATAATTAATACACGCTGTCATTTGGGGTGCGGTGAATGTGTCTATTATGTTACACTAAAAAATGTGTGTCGCGGTAATTACTACACGCAACCCAAACAGGCTCCGGATGGGGAATCCAGCCGTCTCCAGGCAGAAATGGCACCAGGGCCGTGGAAAGGCAAGGAGAAAACCCTTTGGGGGGGGGGGGGGGGCATTTCAGAATCAGGAACTCATTCAGGATTGAAAATAAATCAGTTCCCCCAGTTTAAAAGGAAACATATGCATGGCATATGAGGGAACCCCGCCCTTTTATATGAAGTGGGTGAATGACATGTTTTGGTCCCCATGGTGCTTTTGGAAACCTCTCCAAGTGAGTTTTGGGACATCTCCTGCACGACCTACACCTAACCTTTTTTACAGATGACCTCAGAAAATGCATACATCATAACTTTTCAGACTTCTACACACACAAAAGGTTCTAAAATGAAAAAATTTGCAAAGGCACTGCCAAAAGTGCACAAATCTATGCCATTTTATCCAGAGGGAGAAAACAATAGGTTCACTCCAGCACACAGGAATTTATTTTTATTTATCGTGTCAGAAACTAATTGAGGGTACAGTTGTCATGTATTCAAAAACACAAACAAAGTTTAAACCTTGGTATTATACTAAATGTCCTTTGACCAGAAGCAGGCCACTTGAAGTGCCTCTGGTGTTGCTATAAAACGGTCCTCCGTTGTGCACATGGCAGGGCTCAGGTTGCATTGTAATAGGTGGCCTATGGTTTGCCATTATTATTATTATTATTATTATTATCATCATCATCATCATCATCACAACAAGATGAGTCCACAGCAGACACTCTGCTGACTGTTGAATTGGATCACACGTCGGACACTTCCCAAGTGTCTAGGACTGTGTGATGTATTGGCGAATAATGCGTGCAGATCCCAGTAAGGTGGCCTTCTGCAGCTGGCAGCTGGCAAATCGTAATTTTGTCAGCGCTGATTGTGTTTAAGTTCAGGCCAAGGTCTTTAGGCACTGCACTCACTGTGGCGATCACCACTGGGACCACCATGACTGGCTTGTGCCAGAGTCCTTGCAGTTCAGTCTTTAAATCCTCGTATTGTGTCAGCTTTTCCAGTTGTTTCTCTTCAATCCTGCTGTCACCTGGGATTGCAACATCGACGATCCATAGTTGTTGTTTTTTTTAACACAATTGTGAGGTCAGGAGTACTGTGCTGCCAGTTGCGCCTGCAAAGAAGGCGGGACTGAGAGCAGGGCCTCCCCAGATGATCTTAAACTCCTAGATAGTTCATAGGGAGAGATACATTCAGACAGGTAATACAAACGAAGATATGCATCCAGTCCTCCTGTTACCAGTAAAGTAATCCCCGTTTCTCACCCCTCCAATAATGATGGTTGGATCCCTTTCCCCAAAAGCATGGCTCTCTCTCCATAGAAGCATAGTACCTTGTTTGGAGGTTCTAGCAGGGGGGCGCAGCTATCGTATACCCGGGACCAAAGACTGGAGACCTTGGTACACTCCTTCTATACCTTGGATGTCACCCTCTTCCACCGAGTGCACAGCTTTGGGGGAGACGCACATGGAGCAATGAGGGAGGGGACACCCGCCTAGCCAGCTAGATCAGCCGAATCAACCCTGGCAATCAATAGGGTGGCAGATGTCGCAGCCAGATCACCCTCACATCCTTTGATCACTTTTTGCTTGATATTCAGGCAGTGCTTCTTGTAGGTCAGAGCATGGTCCAGAGTGACTCCCAGGTATTTGGGTGTGCTGCAATGCTCCAGTGGGATTCCTTCCCAGGTCATCCTCAGAGCTCAGGATGCTTGTCTGTTCTTAAGGTGAAAAGCACATGTCTGTGTTTTAGATGCATTGGGGATCAGCTGGTTTTCCCTGTAAAAAGCAGCTGGAGCACCTAGAGCTTCAGAGAGCTTCTGTTCAACCATCTCAAAGCTCCCTGCTTGAGCGGTGATGGCACGATCATCAGCATAGATGAAACTCTCTGTCCCTTCTGGCAGTGGCTGGTCATTTGTGTAAATGTTGAACATTGATGGAGCAAGCACACTCCCCTGAGGCAGGCTGTTCTTCTGTTTCCGCCATCTGCTTCTCTGGCCCTGGAACTCAACAAAAAAGCTCCTGTTTTGTAGCAGGTTTCCTATGAGGCGGGTGAGGTGGTAGTCCGTTGTGATATTATACATTTTTCTCAGGAGGAGGTAGTGGTTTTTCTCAGGAGGAGGCGGTGGTTCAGTGTCAAGCACTGAAATCACTTGACACTTACTACACTGTGTCTGCATTGGCTTCCCAAAGAAGAGCCATGACAATAGGATCTCCGTATCCGGTGAGGTTTGGCCCCAGGATGACAAAATCCATGGATACTGAAGCCACATTCTATGGAATTACATGATAATATGCCGCCTCAGATATAAAATATCACTGAAAATGACTGAAAATACATCAATGTAGTGCTCAGTGCATGGCAAAAATCAGGGTCTGCTTTTGGGATTCCCAAGTTGTGGATGCTGAACCTGTGGATATGGAGGGCCGGCTGTACTATGCAACAGGGGAACCATCCCATCTTGACATCATCATCATCATCCTCATAATTATCATCTGCCAGCCTGACATTTACGTACAGTTTATTTCTTTTTTAAGGAAAGGGAAGGAGGAGGAAGCATCGCATTTTGGATTGTACTCTGGATTTTGGCAGGCGTGCTTTATTTTAATCACTGCTCCCTGCTGCTCGGAACATTGGTTGCCTTTGGAGTAGAGAAGGAGGGAGGCGAGGGGTGCTTTGAGAAGGAAATTAGCCAATTCCCTTCCCTTCTTTGAGGCCCCCTCCTCACGCTCAATCTCCCCCCCCCCCCCCCTCATCCTGAGCTCCATCTAATGATAGTAATTGCCAGTCGCTTCGGAGAGCAGCAGAATTAATGACTTGAAATGGAGGTAGTTAACAGGGAAAAGAAACCAGGCCCTCGGAGCAAGACCACACCGGTGTCTGTGTGCCGGGCATTTAATATTTATGTCGCGAAGTGTCAAGAAAGCTGTAAATTGAATGGGTTTGTTTGCAAAGCAATTAGGAAGAGGACAAGAAGGGGAGCCTCTTGTAATGGAGGCCACAAAGCCACGGTGGTTTGGGGAGGGAGGCAGTGTTTGGGAGAAGCCGAGGGACACATGCTGGGCCCCTGGACAGTGGAGGAAGTGGGGCATTTGAGGAGCATAACAGGAGGTTCAGGGCCATATTGGCATGCTGACCAGGTAGCCTCAGGTTGAAAGGCAGGTCATGGCCAAGTGGTCAAGCCAACGGCTCGATAGGGAGCCTACAGAAAGCGGATTTGGGTCAATGTGGGGTGAGTGTCTGCAAATAGAAAAAAAAAATAGTTAAAAGCTCTTTAACCTCAGCAGACTGGAAGCCAAAATCAAGGTCACAACAACATCTGCTATAGAACTCTAATATGCCGATGATAAAGTAGTCTGTGCGCATTCAGAAGAAGACCTACAAACTACTCTAAACACCTTTGCAGAAACATACGAGAAGCTTGGCTTCTCATTGAACATCGAGTCACTAGCCAATCCCTCTGCAATGCCAGAAATACAGCTTAATGTTTTGTTTTGTTTTTTGTGTGTCAAGAGATGTCCACCGACCAAGGCTGACCGCCTGGCTCCTAAACCATTGCTGCACATTTGCTCATGAATCTCCTTAAGGCAGTGTTTCTCAACTTTCCTAATGCCGTGACCTCTTAATACAGTTCCTCATTTGGGCATTTACCTTGAGTTTGGGAATTGTAGTTCACCTACACCCAAAGAGCACTGTGGACTCAAACAATGATGGATCTGGTGGACTCAAACAATGATGGATCAATATGCCCAAATGTGAAAAGTGGTGGAGTTTGGGGAAAATAGACCTTGACATTTGGAAGTTGTAGTTGCTGGGATTTATAGTTCACCTACAATCGAAGACATTCTGAACCCCACCAATGAATTAGGTCAAATTTCTCACACAGAACTCCCATGACCAACAGAAAATACTGTTTTTTTCTGGTGGTCTTTGGTGACCTCCCTGACACCCCCTCACGACGCATCCAGAGGCTGAGAAATGCTGCTATAACGGAGCTTTATATGAGTTCGCAAAAAGTCATGAAGATGGGGAGCAGGGTGTTGTTTGTTGCCGTCTTCCATTTGAGATAAGGCCAGATCCAATTAGGTTTCGTTTCACTTGATTTGGAAGACACTCCCATGATGTCAGCTTGTGCACATCTGTTTGCAAGGGACCCCTTTCTTCGTCTTTCCAACGGGAAGCTTTCTTGGCAGCAGAGGAACATGAACCCAGGCCTCCAAATGCCACACTAAGTTTCCTTCTTCTGCACAAACTGGAGGCACCTCAAGTGGGTTCCATTGTGCTTGGCTCTGCATCCAAAGCAGGATCTTTGCCGCAGACAGAGGAGGAGTATCCTGGGACCGAAACCCGACAAGCCAGCTGGGAATTCTCCCAAGAACGAGGTCTCCTTTCAACCGGTTCCAGTCTGCTGCCCACATCGCATCTGGAGTGAAGTGCGGCGCACATGTGGGCTTCGCTGATGCATCTTTATTAAAGCCTCCTGGATCAACTCAGCTTTGGGAAAGGCGAGAAAGAAGGCCAAGGAGATCCAGAGCCAGCCTTGCACTCAGAGTAAATGGGGCAGGCCCCATATGCCTCCCTGTAAGGCTTGGCCCCCAAAACATGGAACTGTTGGGTCGTCCAAAGGCTTTCCAGCGTCTCTGGCCCTTTTCCCTCCTCTTGGCTTTCTATGAGGTTCTGAAAAATAGGTCTCTCCTGTCCTGCTAATTCTTTGTACATATGTGTGGCTTGTGGACTTATGGGGATCCCATTAATTTCATAGAGTTTTCCTTTGCAAGGAAGCCACAGAGGTCGTTTGTGTTGAGAATCAGAGCTGTTAGGCTTAAAAAATAACCCTCAGTTGGGGTGATTCCACTAAAAATAAAGCAGAGTGCTAGAAACAGACTTCATAACTAGCAGAAACTTATGTGTGGTGAGTCAGGATTAGTTTCCATTCCAGAGGATGGTACAGAGTCACAACTTTAGGTTCAAAATATTTATTGAAAAGGTTCTAGAAGGCAGGATCGTCAAGTTTGCAGATGACACCAAATTGGGAGGGATAGCCAATACTCCAGAGGACAGGAGCAGAATTCAAAATGATTTTGACAGATTAGAGAGATGGGCCAAAACTAACAAAATGAAGTTCAACAGTGACAAATGCAAGATACTCCACTTAGGCAGAAAAAACGAAATGCAAAGATACAGAATGGGGGACAGTGCTTGGCTCAAGAGCAGTATGTGTGAAAAAGATCTTGGAGTCCTTGTGGACAACAAGTTAAACATGAGCCAACAATGTGATGTGGTGGCAAAAAAAGCCAATGGGATTTTGGCCTGCATCAATAGGAGCATAGTGTCTAGATCTAGGGAAGTCATGCTACCCCTCTATTCCGCTTTGGTTAGACCACACCTGGAATATTGTGTCCAATTCTGGGCACCACAATTCAAGAGAGATATTGACAAGCTGGAATGTGTCCAGAGGAGGGCAACTAAAATGATCAAGGGTCTGGAGAACAAGCCCTATGAGGAGCGGCTTAAGGAGCTGGGCATGTTTAGCCTGAAGAAGAGAAGGCTGAGGGGAGATATGATAGCCATGTATAAATATGTGAGAGGAAGCCACAGGAAGGAGGGAGCAAGCTTTTTTTTCTGCTTCCCTGGAGACTAGGACGCAGAACAATGGCTTCAAACTACAAGAGAGGAGATTCCATCTGAACATGAGGAAGAACTTCCTGACTGTGAGAGCCGTTCAGCAGTGGAACTGTCTGCCCCGGAGTGTGGTGGAGGCTCCTTCTTTGGAATCTTTTAAACGGAGGCTGGATGGCCATCTGTCAGGGGTGATTTGAATGCAATATTTATTTATTTATTTAAAAGTTTTCTATACTGATCTTCTCACCTACAAGAGGGACTCAGATCCGGTTCACAACATGTGTTCATATACAAAAATACTAACCACATAATCATTACACAATTAAAAACATATTACATTACAACATCGTCATCATCACAATCACATAGCCACGTCGTCAAAGCATTCCTGGTCATAATTCACAGTTATTCATTCTCCTTCCATGTGGACCAAAGTTGACTCAGTTGTCAAAGGCCGCATTCCATAGCCATGTCTTTGTTAGCTTCCTGAACGTCAGGAGTTCCAAAGCTGGGGAGCCACCATTGAGAAGGCCCTGTCTCTCGTCCCCACCAACTGCGATTGTGACAGTGGTGGGATTGAGAGCAGGCCACCCCCCCCCCCCCCGGAAAATCTTAAAGACCTTGATGGTTCGTAGGGGAGAATCCGTTCGGACAGGTAAACAGGGCCAGAGTCGTTTAGGGCTTTGTAGGTCAAAACCAGCACTTTGAATTGTGCTCGGAAGCTAATCGGCAGCCAGTGGAGCTGGCGTAACAGAGGGGTTGTATGCTCCCTGTACCCAGCACCCGTTAGAAATCTGGCTGCCGAGCATTGCTTCTTTGCAGGGGATTGGACTGGATGGCCCATGAGGTCTCTTCCAACTCTTTGATTCTATGATTCTTGGAACTAACTAGCTTTGTTGTTGTTGTTTATTCATTCAGTCACTTCCGACTCTTTGTAGCCTCCTGGCCCAGCCCAGACCAGAGCTTCCTGTCAGCCAGAGCTCCCAGTTCCTTCAAGGTCAAGCCAGTCCGTTCAAGGATAACATCCATCCAGCTTGCCCTTGGTCTGCCCCTCTTCCTTTTCCCTTTCCCCCAGGATCATTCTCTTCTCCAAGCTTTCCTGTCTTCTCATTATGTGGCCAAAGGACTTCATCTTTGCCTCTAATATCCTTCCCTCCAATGAGCAGCCGGGCATTATTTCCTGAAGGATGGACTGGTTTGATCTTCTTGCTGTCCAAGGCACTCTCGGGCTTTTCCTCCAGCACCACAGTTCAAAAGCATCTATCTTCCTTCGCTCAGCCTTCCTTATGGTCCAGCTCTTGCATCCATAGGTTACTATGAGGAATATCATTTGTTCAACTATGTAGACCTTTGTTGCCAGTGTGATGTCTCTACTATTCACTCTTTGATTGAGATAGGCCATTGCTCTCTCCTCAAGAAGGAAACTTCTTGATTTCCTGGCTGCAGTCTGTGTCTTAGCACCTAGAAATACAGTGTGTTGCTCCCTCCACGTTTTCTCCCTCTATTTGCCAGTTATCAATCAGTCTGGTTGCCATCATCTTGGGTTTTTTGATGTTTAACTGCAACCCTCCCTTTTGCCCTTTCTTCTTTCACCTTGGTTAGAAGGCTCCTCAGCTCCTCCTCACTTTCGGCCATCAAAGTGGTATCATTTGGTCAGTGACCAGCTCAAAAGTGCTTCAGGGCAGTGTTCCTCAACCTGGAGGTCAGGGCCCCTGGGGGTCACAAGGGGATGTCAGAGGGGTCGCCAAAGGCCATTCGAAAACACAGTATTTTCTGTTGGTCATGGGGGTGCTGTGTGGGAAGTTTGGCCCAATACTATCGTTGGTGGGGTTCAGAATACTCTGATTGTAGGCAGGCCCGTAGCCAGGATTTCGCTTCGGGGGGGGGGGGGGGCTGACTTTGTCCCAGGGGTGGGGGGGTGAGTCTGAGTGAAAGAGGGTCTACCCTAGCAAACCTTTTGTATCGTTACCCCAATACCCCCATGCATATGGGATATATTGAGCATGGTGATCAGATCATGATATGAATAAACATAACAGTTTAAATAATGCACCAGTAAGGCCTTTTCGCGAACAACCATGAGAATTTCGGGGGGGGGGGCTGAAGCCCCCCAAGCCCCCCCCCCCCCCCCCGGCTACATGCCTGATTGTAGGTGAACTATAAATATCTGAAACTGCAATACCCAAATGTCAAGGTCTATTTCCCCAAACTCCACCAGTGCTCACATTTGGGCATATTGAGTATTCATGCCAAGTTTGGTCTAGATCCATCATTGTTTGAGTCCACAGTGCTCTCTGGTGTAGATCAACTACAACTCCCAAACTCAAGGACAATGCCCGCCAAAACATTCCAGTATTTTCTGTTGGTCATGGCTGTTTCTGTTGGTCATGGGAATTCGACAATGCAATAAGAAGATGAGAGAAAGGAAGGGATTGGTTCAATTCCATCGTTGGTGGAGTTCAGAATGCTCTTTGATTGTAGGTGAACTATAAATCCCAGCAACTACAACTTCCAAATGACAAAATCAACACCACCACCCCCAACCCCACCAGGATTCAAATGTGTGCGTATCGGGTATTTGTGCCAAATTTGGTCCAGTGAATGAAAATATATCCTGTATATCAGATATTGACATGACGATTCATAATAGTAGCAAAATTACAGTTATGAAGTAGCATTGAAAATAATGTTATGGTTGAAGGTCACCACAACCTGAGGAACTATATTAAGGGGCCGCGGCATTAGGAAGGTTGAGAAGCACTGCTTTAGGATATTGAGACCTTCTCTTGCAAAACAGGGGAAAGAGTGCCTGGCCCCATTTGCGTGTGCTTAGGGCAAAAGAACGGGAAGGATCTTTCCTCGGGTCGCTTTCTGATGGAGCCCCTTCCAAACCCAGGGGAGCCCTATTAGCCTCCCACTCCTCAGCATGGCTCTCCCCATTACTGTCAGATTTGATCCGGCACTGTTCCTGCACACATTAATTCAGGCGGCAAGGCAGTGACAAACGCACAAAGGCGCACCATGGAGGCTTGGTCACGGTCGCAGCGCACGCATTGATTGCCAACCCGATTGTTTCCAGAGAAAGCGGATGCAGCCGACGTGGCAGGAGGGAGGGGGCAATGATGCCAAAGAGCATGGCAGTCATCATGCCAAGGAGGAAAAGGGGGCGGGGAGCCTGAGTATGAAGGGAAATGGCAAGATTAGGCCTGGCATTTTAGTGGGCTGTGTGGGCATATGACGCAAGAGGGACACGTTTTTGCCCTGGGGAGACGTTCTTGAATACAGGAAAACAAACTTTCCACATGCAATGTCCTCAGGAAGAGGGAGCAGACCTTGGAGACCAGGGCCCTTTCTATACTGTCCTTATATATCAGGATCTGATCCCAGATTATTTACTTATCACAGATTATAAGGCAGTGGAGACTCCCATAATACAGTTCAAAGCAGATAACTTGGGATTTATTTATTTGTTTATCATATCAGAAGCAAACTTAGGGTACAGTTATAATGTATTTTAAAAAACAAGTTACAAACTTGGCATGATGCTAAATGTCCTTTGGCTAGAAGCTGGCCACTTAGAGTGCCTGTGGTGTTGTTGTGAGAAGGTCCTCCATTGTGCATGTTGCAGGCTGTATTGTAGCAGGTGATCTGTAGTTTGCTTTTCTCTTTGCATGTCGTGGACTTCACTTTGTGGCCCCATTTCTTAAGGTTGGCTCTGCATCTTGTGGTGCCAGAGTGCAGCCTGTTCAGTGCCTTCCAAGTCGCCCAGTCTTCTGTGTGCCCAGGAAGGAGTCTCTCATTTGGAATCAGCCATGGATTGAGGTTTTCACCTGCCACTTTTGGACTCTCGCTTGCTGAGTTATTCCTGCAAGTATCTCTGTAGATCTTAGGAAAACTGTTTCTTGATTTAAGGCATTGGTGTGTTGGCTGATATCCAAACAGAAGATGGGCCAGAGATGTCAACACCTTCTTCCTTTCATTATTGGCTGCTAGTGGGTGTCAGGTGGTGCAATACCAGCTAAACAGTATAATTTCTCCAGAGGTGCAAAGACATCCTGTGTTAATGTGGCATGTCTTATCAAGAGCCACATCCACTGTTTTAATGTGGTGAAATGTGTTCCACACTGGGCATGCGTATTTAGCAGCAAAGTAGCAAAGCGCAAGTGTACTGTGTCTGGTTGTGATCCCCAGGTTGTGCCATTCAGCTTTCGTATGATATTGTTTCTAGAACCCACTTTTTGCTTGATATTCAGGCAGTGCTTCTTGTAGGTGAGAGAACAGTCCAGGGTAACTCCCAGGCATTTGGGTGCGCTACAATGCTCCAGTGGGATTCCTTCCCAGGTCATCCTCAGAGCTCGGGATGCTTGTCTGTTCTTAAGATGAAATGCACATATCTGTGTTTTAGATGGATTAGGAATCAGCTGGTTTTCCCTGTAATAGGCAGTTGGAGCACCTAAAGCTTCAGAGTACTTCTGTTCAATCATGGGATCAGATCCTGGGATATAAGGACTGTGTAGGAGGGCCGTAGGATTCAATGGAGCCATGGGTTCAAGTGACAGGAAAGGAGAACATTAGGAAGAACTTCCTGACTGTTCAACAGTGGTGCTCTCTCTCTGTCTCGGAGTTTAGTGGAAGCTCCTTCTTTGGAGACTTCTGGGATTTTGGAATGTGTCCAGAGGAGGGCAACTAAAATGATCAAGGGTCTGGAGAACAAGCCTATGAAGAGCGGCTTAAGGAGCTGGGCATGTTTAGCCTGAAGAAGAGAAGGCTGAGAGGAGATATGATAGCCATGTATAAATATGTGAGAGGAAGCCACATGGAGGAGGGAGCAAGCTTGTTTTCTGTTTTCTTGGAGACTAGGACTAGCTCCTCGTCCCCACCAATCTCACTTGTGATAGAGGTGGGGCCGAGAGCAGGGCCTCCCCAGAAGATCTTAAACTCTGAGGCGGAATGTAGAGGAAGATGCGTTCGGACAGATACGCTGGGCCGGAGCCGTATAGAACTGGGAAAGCCACCTCACCTTGGATTCATCACCTAAGAAAGTCCTTCAGAATCCCCAGAGCAGCCGTATGTCCACAGAGCCAGCTTGAAGGTACATGCATGCTCCCATGGCCCCAAAATGCCTTAAAGGCACTGGCCAAGCAGGATCAATCCTGATTAGTCCACCAATGAATGACTGGGCTGCATTTCAGAAGAAGGAACTGGCAAAAAAAAAACACGCACACTTCTCTCCTTACACAAGAAAAAACCTACAAAATTAATAGGGATGTCATAAATCCTCAGGCAACGCACACTAAGTCAGCGGATATTGACAGCACAACAGAGACCCATTTTGCTGAGTCTCCTAGAAAGCCAAGGCCTCCTTCCAGCAGCCAAGAGGAGAAATGGAGAGGAAGGCAGCCCGGTTTCTGACCTGATCGTTTCGTGGCACGCTTTGTGTTTCTATATCCTTAGAAGTCATTCCAGTAAATTGTCCTTTTGATAGAAAGGAAAGAGGAGTTTTGCTGGGACCAGGGAAAGCCAAGGTCTCCCTCTCTTCCTCCGCTCTTCCTCTGTCGCTAGCGGATGAATGGATTGTGAACAGTTTGGCCACGGCTGCAGGGGAGCATTTGCAGTGCTTTGCTCATCATCATCGAATCCTAGAGTTGGAAGAGACCCCTAAGGGCCATGCAGTCCAACCCCCTTCTGTCTTCATGCAGGAAAAGCACAATCATACACCCACCCACCCCGACAGATGGCCATCCAGCCTCTGCTTAAAAGCCTCCAAGGAAGAAGCTTCAACCTCACTCCAAAGCAGAGAGTTCCACTGTTGAACAGCTCTTCATATGGTCAGGAGATTGTTTCAGGGGCTGTGATGGCACAACGTTAAACGGTTAAGCCACTGAACTTGTTGACTTGAAGGTTGGCAGTTCAAATCCATGGGTCAGGGTGAGCTCCTGCGATTAACCCCAACTCCTGCCAAACTAGCAGTTCGAACACATGCAAATGTGAGTAAATCAATAGATACCACCTTGGCGGGAAGGCAAACAGGCACTCCAGGCAATCATGCTGGCCACCGGAGGTGTCTATGGACAATGCAGGCTCCTCAGCTTGGAAATGGAGATGAACACCTCCTCCATTGTTTCCAGAGCCAGAGATGAAAGGGGAAGCCTTTGCCTTTGTCTGTGTATTTCTGCCTCATTCTATCAAGTGATTGGACGTTTGCCTGGATTTATATTTGTATATATACTGTAATCTTTGCTTATCTGACATTCCATCTTATCCAACACTCTTATCCAATGATCCCTTTTTTCCAGCATTTTCCCTTCAATTAATGGAGCGCTCCCCAAATCTCTCTGTTGGCGGAGGTGTTTTGAAGGCAATTTTCCGGCTTCTTGGCAGGATGGGGTTGGACTGGAAGGCCCAGCAGGTCTCTTCCAACTCTAGAATTTTATGATTCTACTAGCCATCCGCTGACACACGTTGCTGTGGCCCAGTCTGTGTATATGTGTTTTGTGTGTGTTTATATGTGTTTATGTGTGTGTGTATATTTATGTATATATGTGTGTTTATGTGTGTGTGTGTGTGTGTGTGTGTGTGTATATATATATATATATATATATATATATATATATATATGGGGTGTATATATGTGTGTGTGTGTGTGTGTGTGTGTATGTGTGTGTGTATATTTGTCTATTTGTGTGTTTATATGTGTACATGCATATTGTGTATATGTGTGTGTTTGTCTATATGCATATTTGTGTGTATGTGTGTGTGTGTATATTCCTGTGTGTTTATACATGTGTGTGTGTGTGTGTGTGTGTGTGTATGAATGTGTGCAGGTGTATATGTATATTTATTTATTTATTTATTTATTTATTTCACGCATTTCTACCCCGCCCTTCTGAACCTCTGAGGGGGGACTCAGGGCGACTTACAAAAGGCACAATTCGATGCCAACAATACAGATAACAAGATAAAATATATATCAGCAACAATTAAAACAATTAAAAACAATCCAGTTATACATCATAACTAATAAAAACCAATTTAATGATCAATGTTCGCCGAGCTCAAAGTCCGTAAATTCATTCCGCATTGTCATAATCCTATCCAATTCTAGTTGTCATTGTCCTATGTCTGTCTGCCAGATTACCCAAAGGCCTGGTCCCATATCCATGTTTTTAGTTTCCTTCTAAAAGAGAGGAGGGATGTCAATGACCTAATTTCCCCGGGAAGCGAGTTCTACAGGCGAGGGGCCACCACCGAGAAGGCCCTGCTCCTCATCCCCACCAATCTCACTTGTGATAGAGGTGGGGCCGAGAGCAGGGCCTCCCCAGAGGATCGCAAACTCCGAGGCAGGACGTAGAAGGAGATGTGTTCGGACAGGTACGCTGGGCCAGAGCCGTATAGGGTTTTGTAGGTCAAAACCAGCACTTTGAATTGTGCTCGGAACTGGATCGGCAGCCAGTGGAGCTGACATAACAGAGGGGTGGTATGTTCCCTGTATGACGCTCCGGTGAGTAATCTGGCCGCCGCCCATTGGACTAATTGAAGTTTCCGAACAGTCTTCAAAGGCAACCCCACGTAGAGTGTGTTGCAGTAATCTATTCGGGATGTAACAAGAGTGTGGACCACTGTGGCCAGATCTGACTTCCCAAGGTACGGGCGCAACTGGCGCACAAGTCTTAATTGTCCAAAAGCTCTCCCAGCCACCACTGAGACCTGGGGTTCCAGGCTCAGCGATGAGTCGAGGATCACTCCCAAGCTGCGAACCTGCATCTTCTGGGGGAGTGTAACCCCATCTAACACAAGCTGTAACCCTATGCCCTGTTGGGCCTTACGACTGACCAGTAGGACCTCTGTCTTGTCTGGATTCAGTTTCAATTTGTTAGCTCTCATCCAGTCCGACACAGCAGCCAAGCACCGGTTCTATGAGTGTATGTGTATATGTATATACTGTGTATTTTTGGGGGGTTTAAGTCTGTTCCGCTGGGGTTGTGTGTGTGTGTGTATGTGTTTAGGGGTGATGGACACTCGTTGGACTGTTAAGTGTGTTGTGTCCAAATTTGGTGTCAATTTGTCCAGTGGTTTTTGAGTTATGTTAATCCCACAAACGAACATTACATTTTTATTTATATAGATGTTACTATGATGCAGCCTCGAACCACACTGGCCTTTTAAGCTGTCCACTAAAACTCTAAGATCTCTTTCCCAAATGTCCTGTTGTGAAGCCAGGCATCACCCGCTCTGTATCTGTGCATTTCACTTTCTTTCAGCTTAAGTGAAGTATCCTACATTTCTCCTTGTTGAAATTCCTTTGGTTAGTTTTGGCCCAGCTTTCCAATCTCTGAAATGTCGCCTGCGTATAGAGAGAAAGAGTGTGAAAGGTTAAGCTGAAGACAATGCGGGAGGACAGCTCTCCTGACGGCTCCTGTCCCCTTCAATTAGACCCGGTCCACATGGTGCCAGAGAGGCCTTGGTGTGAAGGGGATGCATGAAAAGGAGCTCGGCCCACGGCAAAGCAGGAGGCGGGCAAATGAAGCAGCAGAGGGGCAAGACTTCCCAAGGTCCATGTTGAGGGTTTGGTTCCTCTTTGCCCTTTGGAGCTCTGGCTTTGTGGCCTTGGCCCACAGAAAGCCAATCACATCCTTTTGGTCACTGCGATAAGATAATTCCGCCGCAAATACCCCAAACCAGGGGTCCTCCTGGGCAAAGCAAGCCAGGATGGGGAAGTGGCAAAGGGAAGCCCTGGATCCATACTGTGGTTTGACTTCTGCAGCTTTTATACTCATAATGGACTTGTGCTAAATGGTTTTTAACTCCATTGGCGACTTTAATTGCATTTGAAAAAATGACTTTTAAAATCTGCCTTTATTTCTATACAGGGTTTTATGGATACAGCGGGCCCTGAGTATCATCTGCTGGGGCTGGATATCGAAAGTTCAAGGCTCATGATAGACAAACAGTGTCCCAAAGAGGAAATGGCAAAATCAAGATGTCCTTTTGTGATTTCAGCGAAGGCTTCCTGTGGATACAGAATCTGTGTATACAGAGGGCCAACTAGATTTGTTTTCATTCTGCAGGCAGCTTTTCCAATGAGCTTTTCTGAGGCACTGAAACAATTTTGGGAAAAGATGGGCTACATCTATATTGTAGAATGAATGCAGTTTCACACAACTCTTACTACCAAAGTACTGGTGTTAACCTATAAAGTCCTAAACGACTCCGGCCCTGTTTACCTCTCCGAACGTATTCTCCCCTATGAACCATCAAGATTATTAAGATTGTCTGGAGAGGCCCTGCTCTAGGTCCCACTGGCCTCGCAAGCACATCTGGTGGGGACGAGGGACAGGGCCTTCTCGGTGGTGGCCCCTCGACTCTGGAACTCTCTCCCACTGGACATTCCTGACATTTAGGAAACAGGTGAAGACGTGGTTATGGAGACAGGCATTCGACGAGTGAGCCAACATCCTGAGATATGGATGGAGGATGATGAGCAACGATTTTAGTGTGACGACTGACCATTATAGTTATTGATTGTAATTGCTGTTTTAACGTTTTGCTGTAATATGTATTATGATGTTTTATTGATTGTATGTGATATTATGGTTGGAAACTGGTCTGAGTCCCTCAAGAGAGGTGAGAAGGCTGGTATACAAAACTTTTAAATAAATAAATAAATAAATAAATAAATAAATACCATGGTGTTTTCTCTCTCTCTCTCTCTCTCTCTCTCTCTCTCTGAAGGATGAGGTCAGTCTCCATTTTGGCCTCCTTCTCTTCTTTTTCTTGAGTCAGGACACATCTTGCCTTCTTCAGGCATGATGTAGTCGCATGGATACTATTTTGTTATTTTATTATTTTTCTTTTCTTAGAAGATAGCACCAAGAACCTTTTCTATAAGGCCTTCGACAAGGTCCCCCATGACCTTCTGGTAAATAAACTAGTCCAATGTGGGCTAGGCAAAACTACGGTGAGGTGAATCAGTAATTGGTTAAATGGACAAACCCAGAGGGTGCTCACCAATGCTTCCTCTTCATCTTGGAAAGAAGTGACGAGCGGAGTGCCGCAGGGTTCTGTCCTGGGCCCGGTCCTGTTCAACATCTTTATTAATGACTTAGATGAAGGGCTAGAAGGCATGATCATCAAGTTTGCAGACGACACCAAATTGGGAGGGATAGCCAATACTCCAGAGGACAGGAGCAGGATTCAAAATGATCTTGACAGACTAGAGAGATGGGCCAAAACTAACAAAATGAAGTTCAACAGGGACAAATGCAAGATACTCCACTTAGGCAGGAAAAACGAAATGCAAAGATACAGAATGGGGGACAAGGCCTGGCTCGAGAGCAGTACAAGTCGAACACTTCCCAAGCGTCTAGGACAAGCGTAAGGTGGCCTTTTGCAGTTGACAGATCGTGATTTTGTCAAAGTTTATTGTTTCCAAATGCCGGCTGAGATCTTTTGGCACAGCGCCCAGTGTGCCAATGACGACTGGGACCACCTGTACTGGTTGATGCCAGAGCCTTTGCAGTTCGATTTTGAGGTCTTGATAGCGGCTGCGTTTTTCTTGTTGTTTTTCCTCAATGCAACTGTCACCCGGTATGGCGACATCAATAATCCAGACTTTTTTCTTTTCCACAATCGTGATGTCTGGTGTATTGTGTTCCAAAACTTTGTCAGTCTGGATTCGAAAGTCCCACAGTATTTTTGCATGTTCATTTTTTACGACCCTTGTGGGTTTATGATCCCACCAATTCTTTACTGCTGTCAGGTGGTATTTGTGACATAAGTTCCAGTGAATCATATGGGCCACAGAGTTGTGTCTTTGTTTGTAGTCCGTCTGTGCGATTTTCTTGCAACAGTTGAAGATATGATCCATGGTTTCATCCGCTTCCTTGCACAGTCTAAATTTTGGGTCATCTGCTGATTTTTCAATCCAGGCATTAAGGGCATTGGTTCTGATGGCTTGCTCCTGGGCTGCAAGAATCAGGCCTTCTGTCTCCTTCTTCAGGGTTCCATTCATGAGCCATAACCAGGTCTTCTCTTTGTCAACTTTTCCTTCAATCTTCTCAAGGAACTGCCCATGTAAGGCTTTGTTGTTGTTGTTGTTGTTGTTGTTGTTGTTGTTGTTGTTGTTATTATTATTATTTGAAACACAACAAGATGAGTCCACAGCAGACACTCTGCTAGCTGTTGTATTGGATCACATGTCGGACACTTCCCAAGTGTCTAGGACTGTGTGATGTATCAGTGAATAATGTGTGCAGATCCCAGTAAGGTGGCCTTCTGCAGCTGGCAGATGGTAATTTTGTCAGCGCCGATTGTGGTTAAGTGCAGGCCAAGGTCTTTAGGCACTGCACCCAGTGTGCCGATCACCTCTGGGACCACCTTTACTGGCTTGTGCCAGAGTCTTTGCAGTTCGATCTTTAAATCCACATATCATGTCAGCTTTTCCAGTTGTTTCTCTTCAATCCTGCTATCGCTCGGGATTGCAACATCGACGATCCATACTTTGTTTTTTTAACACAATTGTGAGGTCAGGAGTATTGTGCTCCAAAACTCTGTCAGCCTGAATTCAGAAGTCCCAGAGTAGGATGATGATGATGATGATGATGATTATTATTATTATGATTATGATTATTATTGTTGTTATTATTATTATTATAGGTAACGGCGCTCCATGCAGTCATGCCGGCCACATGAGGTGTCTATGGACAACGCCGGCTCTTCGGCTTACAAATGGAGATGAGCACCACACCCCAGAGTCAGACATGACTGGACTTAATGTCAGGGGACAACTTTTACCTTTTTAAATTATTATTGCAGTGTTGAATTGTATTATTTCAGCAATATATATGCCTCCAAGGTCTTTGGAGAGCTCCAATGAAATTCGTACTAAAACCTGGAGCGAATGGACAGGACCTATCAGCTGCTGAGGGAGCGCTCTTGCCATGGGCAGGAACCCTGGTGGCCATTCATAGCTCAGGGCCTCATTTGGCCATTAAAGGGCCCTCTGGCTTGGTCCCTTTGAGTCCCTGGGCCTGAAAGAGCCTCTTTCTTTGCATTCGGTCATCCAAGAGCTGCCAGTTACAAAAGCTTTTGCCCAGAAGAGGTTGGAGTTTCCACCCTCGCAATTTTCCTGCCAAATGATACGATTTCTCTGCAAGTTTCCGCTGGAAAATGTCAATTAAGATGAAATGTTTCACTTTGGAGCGTAGGGAGAAATGCAGCCGGACGGAGTTGTTTCGCCAGATTAAATCACTGTGATTGAATCGAAAAGCGGCTTGAAGTGTGCAGAGAGAGCATTGTGGGCTTTTAATAGTCTGTGAAATTCCCTGGCATTTGGGCTTCTGACGGGACACGTAGCTCTTTCTTTTCCTTTTTTCAGAAGCCGGCTTCTTTTTTCTTCTTTTTTGAATAATCAAAGAGCCATCCTTATTGTGCAGATTAAGAAAGTTCTCTAGATTTGAAGACCATCAAACATCTTGGAGAGAATTGCTGCTTTTAGCACTTTGTTTCCTCGGCATGTAATGTGCTTCCCACCTTCTCTGCTGCAAAGCAATTTCCCCCACAATTGAGAAAGAGAAAGAAAAAAAGCCTGCAAAGTCATACGAGCTTCCACATTGGATGCTGACATCCATTTTTGGCCCATTTTCTCAAAGGAAATAATAATAATCTATATAAATAAAAATGTAATGTCGTTTGTGGGATTAACATAACTCAAAAACCACTGGACAAATTGACACTAAAATTGGACACAAGACACCTATCAGGACAATGAGTGTCCATCATCCCTAAAACACACACAAAAAAACCCAGCAGAATGGACTTAAACCCCCCAAAATAAACTATATATACATATACACATACACTCATACACATATACACATGCAGATGCACACATACATACAGACACACACACATATACACAAGGACACACAAATATACACATATATATACACATGCACACATACATATTTACATATACATATGCACACATACACACATATACATATAGACATACATACACACATATATACATAAGCGCACACATGTACACAATATATATATACACATATAAACAGAGAAATACACAAATATATATACACACATATACGCACACATATACACCCATCTAAACACACATATACACAAATATACAGACACACACGTAAACACATATATACACACACACACAAAACATATACACAGACTGGGCCACAGCAATGTGTGGCAGGGAACGGCTAGTAATAATCATCATCATAATCATCATCTTCTTTATTTATACTCCGTCACCATCTCCCCAAGGGGGACTCGGGGAGGCCAAGCCCGACAATACATAACAACAAAATACAGAGGTCACAGGTTTGAATCCGAGGAGTGGCGTGAGCTCCTGCTGTCAGCCCCAGCTTCTGCCAATCTAGCAGCTCGAAAACATGCAAATGTGAGCAGATCAATAGATACCGCTCCGGCGGGAAGGTAACGGCGCTCCATGCAGTCATTCCAGCCACATGACCTTGGAGGTGTCTACAGACAAGGCCAGCTCTTTGGCTTAGACATGGAGATGAGCACCAACCCCCAAAGTTAGACATGACTGGACTTAATATCAGAGGACAACCTTTATCTTTACCCTAACATGCCAATGCTCAAGAGATAGCCTCCTAAGATCTGCAGAGATACTCACAGGAACACCTCATCAAGTGAGAGTCCAAAAGAGGCAGTCTACGACCAACAACTTCAATCTGTGGCTGAGACCGGATGAGAAACTCCCTCCTGGGTATGTAGTAGACTGGGCGGTTTGCAAGGTGCTGAACTCTTTGTGCTCTGGCACCATAAGATGCAGAGTCAACCTTCAGAAATGGGACCACAAAGTGGAGTCCATAACATGTGAGTGTGGAGAAGAGCAAGTCACAGACCACATATTATAATGCAACTTGAGCCCTGCCACATGCACAATGGAGGACCTCCTTGCAGCAACACCAGAGGCACTCCAAGCGGCCAGCTTCTGGTCAGAGGACATTTAGCATAATGGCAAGTTTTAACTTTGTGTTTTTAAAAATACATTATAACTGTGCGCACAATTTGCTTTTGACACAAAAAATAAATAAATTCCTGATCTGCATGCTCTGTTTTGTTTTTGTTTTGATAGCACTGCATTTTTTAGAATGGAAATAGCAACAAAAGGCTAGTCATTCAACGGCATTTCCAAATGCCTCTCAATTGGTGTGGCTTTTTGCAATATGGAGAAAGACAATGGCTTCCCATGGGCAAGGGAGCCAGACAATGCTGCCTCTTATCAGCCTATCTGTTTAATTTATATGCAGAATATATATCACATTGAAAGCAGGATTAGGCTCTGAGGAGGAAGCAGGTGCGGAAGAAAAACCGGGAGGAAGGGACATCAAGGGTTGAAGATATGCGGATAACACCAGGCTACTTACAAAAGATATCAAAGGCTTGGAAGGACTACTGAAGGAAGTCAAGGAAGAAAGCGCCCAAGCCGGGTTGCAGTGGAATGTAGAGGAGATAAAAAATAATGATTGCGCACGATTTGCATAACTTTAAAGTGGATAATGAACACATCTCAATAATTCAAGATTTTTCAGGGCCTCAAAATGGAGGCTGTAGCCAAGGAACCAGAAAAGGGACTAAGGCTTGGAAAGGCTGCCGGGAAGGATCCAGAAGGGTCAAGAGATCTCATGAAATGCCAAAGTCTGAAAAGAGCATTCCTGGTTTTCTACGCTTGGTTGCAAAAACAGGACAGTGAAGGGATTTAGGAAAAGAGGTTTGTCTTATTTGAAATATGGGTGTGCTGTCACACGCTGGGCCTGTGCATAAGACTGTAGACAGGACATAAATTCCGTGTGCCCAATGGGACGCCGGGGCTGCCTCAAATTAAAGGCCCTTGGATTTCCTTAAAACAGAGTCTTTAGATTGCTTAAAGGTTCAACAAAGTTCTTTATTATTGTATTGTCGAAGGCTTTCATGGCCGGAATCACTAGGTTCTTGTGGGTTTTTTTGGGCTATAGAGCCATGTTCTAGAAGCATTTCTCCTGACGTTTCGCCTGCATCTATGGCAAGCATCCTCAGAGGTAGTGAGGTCTGTTGGAATTAGGACAATGGGTTTATATATCTGTGGAATGGCTGGGGTGGGGCAAGGAGCTCTTCCCTGCTGCAGTTAGGTGTGAATGTTTAGCTGATCACCTTCATTAGCATTTGAAGGCCTGCCTGAGCCTGGGAAAATCTCTTGCTGGGAGGTGTTAATCTGTGCCTGGTTGTTTCCTCTCTGTTGTTTTGCTGTTATAATTTTAGAGTTTTTTAATACTGGTAGCCAGATTTTGTTCATTTTCATGGTCTCTTCCTTTCTGTTGAAATTGTCCACATGCTTGTGGATTTCAATGGCTTCTCTGTGTAGTCTGACATGGTGGTTGTTGGTGTGGTCCAGCATTTCTGTGTTCTCAAATAATGTCCAGGCTGGTTCATCAGGTGCTCTGCTATGGCTGACTTCTCTGGTTGAAGTAGTCTGCAGTGCCTTTCATGTTCCTTGATGCGTGTCTGGGCACTGCGTTTGGTGGTCCCTATGTAGACTTGTCCACAGCTGCATGGTATACGGTAGACTCCTGCAGAGGTGAGAGGATCCCTCTTGTCCTTTGCTGAACGTAGCATTTGTTGGATTTTCTTGGTGGGTTTGTAGATTGTTTGTATGTTGTGTTTCCTCATCAGTTTCCCTATGCGGTCAGTGGCTCCCTTGATGTATGGCAGGAACACTTTTCCTCTGGGTGGATCTTCATCTTGACTCTCGTGGCTTGTTCTTGGTCTTGCAGCTCTTCTGATGTCTGAGGTGGAGTCTCCATTGGCCTGGAGAGCCCAGTTGAGGTGGTTCAGTTCCTCTTGGAGGAGGTGGGGTTCGCAGATTCTTTTTGCACGGTCTGCCAAGGCTTTAATGGTGCTTCTTTTTTGACTTGGGTGATGGTTGGAGTTTTTATGTAGATATCTATCTGTGTGTGTGGGTTTTCTGTAGACTGTGTGACCCAATTGTTGATCTGGTTTGCGGATGACTAGGACATCTAGAAAAGGCAGTCTTCCTTCATTTTCTTTTTCCATGGTGAACTGGATGTTTGGGTGGATGCTGTTAAGATGGTCCAGGAACCTGTTGAGTTCTTCTTCTCCATGGCTCCAAATGGTGAAGGTGTCATCCACATATCTGAACCATATTGTGGGCTTTTTGGTTGCTGTTTCCAGGGCTTGTTCTTCAAAGTGTTCCATGTAGAAGTTAGCTATGACCGGGCTGAGAGGGCTCCCCATAGCTACTCCATCTTTCTGTTCATAGAATTCATTGTCCCACTGAAAGTAACTGGTGGTGAGGCAATGGTGAAACAGAGCCGTGATGTCTTCTGGGAACCTCTGGTTGATGAGTGCCATGGTGTCTGCAACTGGGACCATGGTAAATAGAGACACCACATCGAAGCTGATCAGTTTGTCATTGGTATTTCTTTATTATTGATGAAAACAAACAGGTACTTTAAAGCTTTCTTAACAGTCTATTGGCTCTCTCAATCTTGTTCACTGGGAACAGGCACTATCTTCATAAACTGTAATTTAACTAATGGGGAAATCCTTAACTTCTAATCTGGGCAGTCTGTCTTTATTTCTGGTGGCGTGGAGCCCCTGCACCCAGTACCAACTGCTTCTGGCTTCCGCGAGCGACCCTTACCAAGCAGAGCTTTGTAGACTTCCAGGGGGAAAAGGAGTTCAGGTTTCAGTGATGGCTGACTGAAGTTCCTCAGCAAAGGAGCTGTAAGGCTGTATGATCCTTGGCCAAGCTGTGGGCTGTATAACCCTGGCCAAGCTGTAGGCTGTACATCTCCCCGGCCAAGCCGTAGAAGACGAAGCTTTCTACAGGAGCTCATGGTATTATGTCCTGCATGGAAAGCTTCTCTGTGTGGACTGAACCCAAAAAGGCTCCTATTCCCTCCAAAAACCCAAAAGGGGTGGGACCAGGAAACCTAACTATAATTGACAAGTGGCTTGCCCTATGATTGCAGCCAAAAAAAAGGCACCTATCTGCAGAGTCCCTGAAACTTAGGACTACAACATTCAATGCAAAGCAAACAAAATTGGAGCTCCTGGTACAGCTGTACCTGCACAGTGGGGCTGGTCTACTTTTTGGGATCCCCAAGCTGGTGCCTATTTTCTAAGACTAACTGCTATCTTGCTTTTGGTTGAATGGACCCCTGAGCCCCGGAAATCCACCTCATCAGGTGGAACCTCATGTGTGGACCAGAATGTCTCTTTCCATGGCCCCACAGCATCAACGGTTGTGTCTCTACTTCATGGATGTTGCCCCCGACCCGGAAGCCTGCCTGATCCGAGGAGCCCCCTGTGGCCACCCCTTGGGACCCCTGGCCCCTGGTAGGCCACTCCAGCCCTTCATGGATTGTGCCATGAAATGAACCCCTTTTCTTTGAATGGACTGTGACAACCCGGTGCTCCCATGGACTTTCCTGCACCCCCATGAACTCTTATAGATTTTTACGGACTTTCATGAACTTTATAGGAACTTTTATGGACTCTTGCCAACTTTTATGAATTTTCATAGACTTTGGGGGTCTAGTATGGACTCCCCTTCTCCCCTCATGAACTCTGTGTGTGCTTCCATACCCCATTCCCTCATTCCCTATTTGTATGTATGTCTATATCAGAAAAATGAAGGAAAAGCCACCTTTTTCATAAAACCAGCAGCTCATGGCTCTTGGGGTTTTCAAACTTCCTGAGTCAATAATCTCTTAACAAAGGACTTCACCAAGCCCATTTGCATGGACAGTAAGTAAATGGCTCTGTTTGACTGGACCTCGGAGGGCAAATAGCCAGGCCATCCATAATGATGGAGTCTATGGACATATTGGATCACCCAACACAAAGGACATCTCTCCATCTGTGAGGAACCGGGGATTTGTCACTGCCTCCCTGCTGTGCCATATCCTGATCCCCCCAAAACCAATCTCTGCTTCATCAATGAACCCCAAAGGACCTTGCCTCTCGGGACTAGATGAAAATGTTAATTCAAGGAATCAAACAATAACTCAGATCAGGCTTGAGAGCTATTGCCCAGCCATTTGGCAAACACTGGTCATCTTAATCCCATAATTTTCCCATTTCTTTCATTGTTTCCCACCTGGCCTGCCTCCTCTCTTCTCATTGGCTGAACGGCCGAAGCGGGGCTAGCACTCTGATTGGACAGAATGCATCTGCCCCCGGTCACTACTCCCAGCCAGCTGATGTCTCCACCAATCAGGGAGAAGCCGGCTCAGGAGACGGGCATGGGAATTTTGAATGTGACAGCTCTATAAACATTGTATCTCTTTGCCCTGTAAATTTTGTCAGCTCCTGGTCAAATGATTGTGGTCATCATCCGCAATGAAATGAAATAAATGCTTTGGTGGATTTCCTTCAACTGGGTTAGACTTTATCTGGGAAAAATAGGGAAAAATCTCTTTGGGTGCTTGCGGTCTCGCCAGGTGTTCCGGATCCTCTTTTTGGGTCTGGCTGGTTTCTGCTTTGGCAAGGCCTTCCAAATTCATGTTCGACGTCAGCAGTGCTTCTTATAAGCCAGAACATGGTCCAGAGTAACTCCTAGGTATTTTGATGTGCTGCAATGCTCCAGTGGGATTCTTTCCCAGGTAATTTCAGAGCGTGATATGCTTGTCTGATCTGAAAGTGAGAAGCACATGTCTGTGCTTTAGATGGATTAGGAATCAGCTGGTTTCTCCTGTAACAGGCAGGAAGAGCACCTAAAGCTACAGAGAGCTTCTGTTCAACCATTTCAAAACTCCCTGCTTGAGCAGTGATGGCATGATCATCAGCATAGACTAAACTCTCTGTCCCTTCTTGCAATGGCTGGTCATTTGTGTAAATGTTAAACATTGATGGAGCAAGCACACTCCCCTGGGGCAGGAAGCAAGTGAGATCATATTAGAAAGCAAGGGATCTCAAGCTCAAAGTCATTATCTGATGGCAGGGGAGATAGCAGAAAGATAGACCGGCTTTAGATGTCCAGACAAAACCAGAAGACGAAACCATCAGGAATGACTCAATGTGGATGCACAAATATTTTTCTCATGAGCTGGAAGTGATTTTGAGTCCTTTTGTGTCCCTTCTTTTTCCCTTCAGCTAGAAGGAGTTTTGACCCCGGCAGAATTTCAACCTCAGAAGTTGCTTTTAGATCCTAATGTTCTGCCTTACAAATGGACCTACTGTTGGATGAGATCCTTGCCCAACACCCATCCTTAATAGACTGAATGGCACCATCTTTGAGTATTAATGGTTTGACTGGGAAAGGCAAGTGCAACCCAGTTTAAGGATGTGTCTTCACAGTGGAACGAAATGCTGTTTGAACCAACTTTAACTGTCATGGCTCAATGATATGGATGCTGAGAGTTGTTGTTTAGTGAGGCACCAGTGCTCTTTGACAGAAGAGGCTAAAATACTTGCAAAACTACAACTCTCAAGATCTGATAGCATTGAATTAAAATGGCACTGATCTGCATTCATTCTGCAGTGTAGATGCACCCAAGCTCACCCTGGGAGCGCCTTTGCGGATGGCAACCTATTGCCAAGTGTTTCTTGTGTCAGCCAAGGTAATAATAAACAAATCCAATTATCTTTTTGCCTCACCAAAACAAAAGCAAAACCTTCCCCAGACCTCATTAGTCATTTTCACAAATAGTCCAGGAAAACATTATTTCCCAGTATAGTATCAGAGGAATTACTGAGTTAGAATGGAAACAAAAGTATCTGCCGTGCAAATAATTAAGCAAACCCTTTCCGTTCCGGGACCCTTCATTGAAAACAACAAAAGCAACCCAGCTGTATGCAGTTTAAAGCAACTTTGTCTGTAATGATATATTTTTCCATCCCTGTAATTAATTCACTAGGAATTGTGGAAGAAACTACTGTCGGCTTTGTTTTTGAAGAACGCACGGATCCGTGATAAACGAGTACAGCATCCCTGTTACCAAGCATGAAACGGTGCCAGAGAAATCCAAAGGAAAACACAACGTGGTCTACGCTGAAATTATTGGGTGGGATATCTATACTCCAGCAAGCTTTCAGGTCTCTTCTGTGCATTTTATTGTGCGTTTTGGCTGTGCTTTTGCACACAACTTGATAGGAAGGAGGCAGAGGAATGGCTCTTGGTTTTCAATTCCTTCTCTTAAGAAGCTCTTTGGGTGAAAGTCATTTTGGAGAGGAATAGACTAGCGTTTCTCAACCTGGGGATCAGGACCCCGGGGGGGGGGGGGCATGAGGGGTTTTCAGAGGGGTCACCAAAGACCATCAGAAAACAATATTTCTGATGATTTTAGGAACATCTTCGGCAAAGAAGTCTTTTTCTTCCTTTTTGGAAAGAGACAACAAATCTACCCACCAAAGTTTGGTCCGTTACTGGATGGCTGCGTGCCAGCAGGTTGAGGGTGAATCCAGCAAAGACAGAGATCCTATGGCTGGGTCAACCGGGCAGTGAGGACATCCAGCTGCCTACCCTGGATGGCGAGGTGCTACACCCGTCATCATTGGTAAAGAGTCTGGGAGTCCTTTTGGACCCTCTGCTGACGATGGAGGCCCAGGTCTCCACCATTAGCAGAACCGCCTTTTTTCATCTGCTGCAGGCTAGACGGCTGGCCCCCTCCCTGTCCAGGGACGACCCAGCTACGGTGATCCAGGCTACGGTCATCTCAAGACTGGACTACTGTAATGCCCTCTACATTGGCCTTCTTCTGTCAGTGATCCAGAAGCTCAAGTTGGTACAAAACGCAGCTGCTCGGCTTCTTGCGGGAATTCCGATGAGATGCCACATAACCCCAATCTTACTACAGCTGCATTGGTTACCAATTGAGCACCGGATCACTTTCAAAGTGATGGTACTCACCTTTAAGGCCTTGCATGGTCTGGGGCCGATGTACCTGAGGGACCGCCTCACCCCCTACCAACCCCAGAGATCCCTCCATTCTGAGGACCAAGATCTATTGGAAATTCCCAGTGTCAAGACCTTGCGTCTAACAGCAACCAGACGCAGAGCCTTTACAGCAGTGGCACCATCACTCTGGAATACTCTGCCACCTGAAGTCCATGCCTTGCGGGACTTATCAGCTTTCCGCAGGGCATGTAAGACATACCTGTTTTGACAGGCCTTTGATTTTGATATCGATGTTTTTAAATTGTTTTTAAACTGTGTTAGATTTTAGCCATTCTTGTAAGCTGCTCCGAGCCTCAGGGGAGTGGCGGCATATAAGTTCGAATAATAAATAAATAAATAAATAAATAAATAAATAAATAAATAAATGCCTTGTTCTGCTGTGATTGGCTGGCCTATCAGCCAAGGGGAAGGCTGTTTCTGAGATTCCAAGTGGGGAGGGGAGAGCAAGCATGCTCAGCACATGGTATGCATGTACAGGTGAAGGAGAGCATGTGAGGCTGGAGGAAAGCTCACACCTGCAAGTCCTTTCAAGGCATGGGGTTTGTTTGGGAAGTTTGACCTAATTCTATCATTGTGGGGTTCCAAATGCTCTTGATTGTAGGTGAAGTATAATTCCCAGAAACTACAACTCCCAAATGCCAAGGTCTATTTTCCCCAAACTCCACCGGTGTTCACATTTGGGCACATTGAGAATTCGTGCCAAGTTTGGTCCAGATCTATCATTGTTCAGATCCACAGTGCTCTCTGGATGTAGGTGAACTACAACTCCAAAAATCAAGGTCAACACCCACCAAACCCTTCCAGTATTTTGTGTTGGTCATGGGAGTTCTGTATGCCAAGTTTGGTTCAATTCTATCGTTGGTGGAGTTCAGAGTGCTCTTTGATTGGAAATGAAATATAAATCCCAGCGACTACAACTCCCATATGATAGCCCCACCAGTATTCAAATTTGGGTGTATTGGGTATTTGTGCCAAATTTGGTCCAGTGAATGAAAATACACCCTGCATATCAGAGATTTTCATGACCATTCATAACAATAGTCCTTTTGGGGTGAGAAGGGCGGCATATTTGTTGTTCATTCATTCAGTCGTCTCTGACTCTTCGTGACCTCATGGACCAGCCCACACCAGACCTCCCTGTCAGCCGCCACCACCCCCAGCTCCTTCAAGGTCAGTCCAGTCACTTCAAGGATGCCATCCATCCATCTTGCCCTTGGTCGGCCCCTCTTCCTTTTACCTTCCACTTTCCCCAGCATAACTGTCTTCTTTAGGCTTTGCTGTCTCCTCATGATGTGGCCAAAGTACTTCAACTTTGTCTCTAGTATCCTTCCCTCCAGTGAGCAGTCGGGCTTTATTTCCTGGAGGATGGACTGGTTGGATCTTCTCGCAGTCCAAGGCACTCTCAGAACTTTCCTCCAACACCACAGCTCAAAAGCATCGATCTTCCTTCGCTCAGCCTTCCCTAAGGTCCAGCTCTCACATCCGTAGGGCGGCATATAAATGTCGTAAATAAATAATAATAAATAAAAGAAATAAAATTGCAGTTATGAAGTGGTAATGAAAATAATTTTATGGTTGGGGGTCACCACAACATGACGGACTGTATTAAAGGGTCACAGCATTAGGAAGGTCAAGAAACACTTGAATAGACCATCTCAGATGTTGGTGGACTCTCTTTTGTTGGAGCAACGTATTTAGCTATTCAACTGAATGGCTGTCTTTCCTGGCCAGATTCCTGCGAAGCAACTGAGGCCAAAGGAGAGCGGGTGGTTGTGGAAACAATGCAAATGAAAGATCCTTTCGCTCTGCCTCTGCTTCTCGGTTCCAAAGAATTGGCTGTGTTCATGGAGCCCAGAAGGAGACGCTTGTGCCCTGGGTCTCTGGCTGCCAAGTAAATTCCTTTGGAAGAAGGCGATCCAGGCAATTAGGGCAGCTTTCGTCTCACTCACAGTGTTCTCTTGGCCAAAGCTCAAAGGCCTCTGATGGATTGGATTTTGGGAGACTTAGAGGAGGAAAGTCCTGCACTTCATTGTAGGTCAGCCCTTGAGAGTGGCTGGAAGACACAGGGCCACATATGGGAATTAGGTTCCGATGGCTTCCTTTACTCCCTGAAAGAGCAAATGGGAGCCTGCACCAGACCAGGAAAAGATGCTTTTCAACCCAGATAATACTAATAGGTACAGAGAAGATAGAGCAGTGTTTCTCAACCTGGGTATTGGGACCTCTGAGGGAGTTGCAAGGGGGTTTCAGAGGGGTCGCCAAAGGCCACCAAAAAACATATATTTCTGATAGTCCTTGGAACCCATTTGGCAGAGAAGGCTAGAGATCTCTCCGCCTGTCCTTCTCTTCCTTTTTAGAAAGAGGCAGCACATCCTTCCACCAAAAGCCCTCCTCTGCTGTGATTGGCCGGCCTCTCAGCCAAGGGGGGGGGGGGGGGCTGCCGGGAAGGAAGAGGAGGTGTGCTCAGCGCATGGCAGCATGGTGCACATGTGCAGGTGAGGGAGAGTGTGCGAGGCTGGAGGGAGGCTTGCGCCAAAGAGTCCTTTCAAGGCGTATAGGTTCTGTGTATGAAGTTTGGACCAATTCTATCATTGGTGGGTTTCAGAATGCTCTTTGATTGTAGGTGAACTGTAAATTCCAGCAACTACAACTCCCAAATGTCAAGGTCTGTTTCCCCAAAGTCCACCAGTGTTCACATTTGGGCATATTGAGTATTCGCGCCACTTCTGGGAAAGCCACAGCAGACCCATTGCAGGGTCTGTGCCTCCTCCCCTATCACCACCACAACTTTATAAAACACCATTTAAACATATAAAACCAGATCCTGCCTCCACCGAGCACCAGGGGCTGCATCGCTGGTAGTTGAAGGCCAAAACACCTGGGGACCCACAGGCTGAGAACCACTGCCCTAGGAACTCCGAGTTTCCTGGTAGCCCCATAATCATCCCTCCTACCTTTCTTTTTCCCAACTAACTACCTAATCCAAAATCCCTTGTCTAGGACCAAGACATTGATCCCACCAGTATTGTTTTGGACCTAGGCTGGGCCTGGCAACACTAGAAGACCCCACAAGTCCACCGATCCCCTGTGTATGTTCCCTCAAGCCCACAGGCCCACTCTTGCCCATGGAACCCTCATGTGCATGTCTCCCCTCTCTTGGTTTCCCACACTACTTGCTTATTTTTCTTCTCCATAAAAGGAGCAAGGGAGATAGGGCCTCCTTAGAACCCTTGTGTACTCCAATCTATGTGTGAACCCCCAACCCATGGGGACCAGGCTTCCAGTAGGGATACTCCTGCAACCACGGCCCCTCATGTGTGTACGTGTATATTCTTGTTTATGCTTTTCTATCTCTTTATAAAATTGTTGGAGAAGCTGCCAGCCTAGCCTTGCAATGACCTTTGCCCGCATTTTTCCTGTCTTGGGAAGATCAGCCAACATCTTGCCAGGCTTCATTTACATATGATTGGATTCAATCAGCTACCTCAATGTAACCCATAAAACCCAGGTGACATGGAAGTCAACCAGAACCATGGAGACCAACCGTCCTATGTGTTGCTGCTTGGACATTCTGGTATGGAGTTCGCAGTCAAGGGAAACCAAGGCCATTTCCCCCTTTTTTAATTCCCAGCCACCAGACATTTATCCTTCCAAGGATGGACAATACTCTTGCAGGAATTTGTATGGGAGTCTGGTGCTCGTGGTGCTAGGCTCAATCAAGACTGCATACGTAAGTGGACAGTAAAGGTTTCAGAGATGGGACAATGTTTTTTTATTAAGAGATGCAAATGATCTATGTTTTAATATTCTTGTTATGGTTTTATATTGTGTGTTAATGTTTTTAAACGTTTTATGGTGTTTTGGGGCAACGAATAATTGTCATTGTAAACACCCTGAGTCGCCTGAGGACTGAAAAGGGTGGTATACAAATACAGTAAATAAATAAATAAATAAATAAATAAATAAATAAATAAATAAATAAAATTGTGATCACACATCAGGGATTAATCCCATCAGAAGTCATTTTCTCACCCATTGTTTCGAGACCTGCCACCCTTCTCCTACCATTGGACAGATGGAAATCTACATCAGAGGCAGCTGGTGCCCTCTCATTGGCTGAGGCACACCAATCTCCCACCTCTTCAGGGACCCCCACTGATGTCACACCATCTCAGCCAATTACAGCAAAGCTGAGTCCAACTGGGAGTGGTGAGAATTTTGAACTTGAAAATGTATAAAAGTGCATGTTTTACTGTGTTATGTATCTCAGCTTATCTTTAGTGGGCTGGCATCACTTCAGTTGACTTTAATGAAATCCTGGGTGACTTCTCTCTAACTTGGTGAGCATTATTTCATTGGATTGGGCTTCCTTACACTTGCCAAGTGCACAGATCCACAGGCTGGCTGAGCTTCAGAATCACTCGCCATTTAACAGGCTTGGCTCTCGGTCTTGGGTTCTGGCTATCCGCGGCATGGATCTCACTATCTGCGGCTGCTCCAAATTGCTCGAATTCATTATGGACCTGGTATGAGAACTCCGAGACACATTGGAAAGGGGTTTCTTGATAGAAGCATGGAACTGGAATGGCACTTCTCTCCCCGTCCTTTCCAGCGCAAAGTTAATTTCCCTTTTGCCTTGGAATATCTGACGGAGACGCATTCCTTCCTCCCAGCCTCCACCTGCGAGCCGAACAGGTGGAAGGAGGCAATTACCATAAAAAAGCAGCAGCAATAGGCAATGTTATGAAGTTACGTTTGTTTGCTGCACATCAGAACCTCTCAATTTCATTGCCCTTTCGAGATTGTCTCCATTTCCTTCCCCATTTGGGGAGGCGGTGGCTGGGAGCGCAGGCTTAATGGACCCGGTGATTTCTCCGTTGAATCTTGTTCTTCCGCCCAAATTGTCCCAGTTTGTCTTTCAAACAAGAAAGAGCATTCGGTCCCGTTTGCTCTTTACTGGTGTGTCAATCCATCCTGCTCCTTCAATGTACCCTTGAATGGAGGGGAAGACATTGAGAGCAAGAGAGAAAATGGATGGCCCCCTCCCCAATGCGTCCCCTTCCCCAGAGGCTGCTTTGTTTATTGTTTCAGGTGGGAATCTCTCAGAGCAACTTCTGAGTTTCATCAGGCATTGCCTATCAGAAGTGGACTTCCTCTTGATGGGTGATGCATTGCTGGTGGGCAGTTCATTTCCACATTTTGAAGTTCAGAGAGGAGCTGCAGGGTAACAGAATACCCCAAAGGTCATCTAGTCCACTGCTTCTTTTAAACTGTGGGTCCCGGCTTCAAATGGGGTCCCTTCATTCAATATTGGGGTCACAAAATATTTGGAAACAGTCAAAGGTTGTTGAATGCCACCTGGACATTTACACAAATCTGTGAGCAACAAGATACAGTGTTTACAGTGGACGCTGCAGAAAATGCTTCAGATATATCACCAAGAAGGCAATCGGCCTTGCGAATCCTGTTTTATTATCAGTGAATGTTTGATTCTTATATCTATCAGACTTGTGCAATCTGTGTAAACATTGACCCATTTCATGTCACGGCTTTCAGTGGGGGACGCAATCTGTTTTTGGGAGGCTCCTGAAATCGGGAGAGTAGATATCTGTTTTCACTCTCGGGTGCCAAAAGATCAATTTTCTATTGCGGGGAGGGCTTCCCAGGCTCCCGTTACCATCCTTTAGGCATGTAAGCTTTACTCTAGAGGAAAGGTGCTCAGCTGCAGGCAGGCACACACTATAAGGAGGTGTCTTTCCTGTTTCTTACTCTGGGGGAGGTACTCAGGTGCAGGCAGGCATGCACGCTGTCTGGGCCTGCACGCCACACGCACTTTCCAAGGCAAGGAGGCAAGTTTACTCCAGAGGAAGTGCTTGGCTGCAGGCAGGTGTGTGCACTTTCTGGGCCTGTACACCACACATACTTTACAAGGCAAGGAGAAAGTTTGCTCCACAGGAGGCACTTGTCTGCAGGCAGGCGTGTGTGCTTTCTGAGCTTGCATGCCACACACAGTTTCCAAGGCAAGGAGGCAAGTTTGCTCCAGAGGAGGTGCTTGGCTGCAGCCAGGTGTGTGCACTTTCTGGGCCTGCGCACCACGCACACTTTCCAAGGCAAGGAGTCAAGTTTACTCTAGAGGGGGCAAGTTCTTGGCTGCAGTGCTTGGCTGCAGGCAGGCATGCAAGGCAAGGAGGCTACTCACAAAAAGCTAGCGAGGAGCCAAGATCGGCTCCCATTTGCTTTTGTGTTGAGCTGATTTTCGTACTGGGAGGGGGCTTCCTGTTATGTGCTCCTGAAGGCAACGAAAGCAACAAAAGAGTGGATGAAATGAAGGAAAACGGATCTGCTCACAACTCTAATTTATATACAGGAAGGGCAAACACCCCTGTGGAGTATCCTTTGCTGCCTGTGCCCCTGTTCAGAAGATTTCCCCTCACTTTCTGACCCTGTGGGAGTTCGATTTTGAAAAATGTGGCTTGTTGTGGAAACGAGGATTGGAGATAAAGCTTTAGTGGAGACACCTTTCCCCCAGGATAATGGATTTCCCGTTCTTCCAAGCAGAAGATTCCTCACACTTCCTGTTGTCTTAGCCTTGTTTGTAACTATGAGACATCTGTAAGTTAGATGTGTGTAACTTGGGGGCTGCCTATACCTCTATACATGGGGTTTCTTGAGGCAACTGGAGCCATCAAAAAAATCTCAGATTAAAAAAGCTCTGATCTAATCCATCTCTTCCAGGGAGAGTATCCAAGGCCAGGCATTCATTTCCAGATAAGGAGAAGCCTCATTCCCCAAGGCCATCTTTGTTATGCCTGTCAAGGACAGGAGGAAGATGCATAAACCTTTCACTTCTATAACATCTAATTCAGCATTTCTCAATTTAGGGGTCGGTACCCCTGAGGGGAGTTGTGAGGAGGGTTTCAGAGGGTCACCAAAGACCATCAAAAACATATATTTCTGATGGTCTTAGGAACCCCTTTGGCAGATAAGGCTGAAGATCTCTCCGCCTTCCCTTCTCTTCCTTTACGGTGTTGATGAGCTACAACTCCCAGAATTCAAAAACAGCTCCCCCAACCTCACCAGTATTCAATGTTGGCCATGTAGATAGTGTGCCAAGTTTGGTGCAGATCCAATGTGGTCTGGGTTCAGAGTACTCTTTGATTGTAGGTGAACTATAAATCCCAGCAATTACAACTCTTACGTGTCAAATTCTATTTTCCCCAGACTCTACCAATGTTCACATTTGGGCATATTGAGTATTTGTGCCAAGTTTGGTCCACATCTATCATTGTCTGAGTCCACCGTGCTATCTGGATGTAGGTGAACTACAACTCTCAAGGTCAATGTCCACCAAACCTTTTCAGTATTTTCTCTTGGTCTTTGTGCCAAGATTGGTTCAATTCCATCGTTGGTAGAGTTCAAAATGCTCTTTGATTATAGGTGAACTATAAATCCCAGCAACTATAACTCCCAAATGACAAAATCAATCCACCCCAACCCCACCGGTATTCAGATTTGGGCGTTATCAGGAATTTGTTCCAAATGCGGTCCAGTGAATGAAAATATATCCCGCATATCAGGTATTTACATAACGATTCATAACAGTAGCAAAATGACAGTTATGAAATAGCAACAAAAATAATATTATGGTTGGGAGTCACCACAACATGAGGAACTAGATTATGGGGTCACGGTATTAGGAAGGTTGAGAACCACAGATCTAAAAAGACAAGACCAGAGAGGCCTGGGCTGCCTCTGGGACTGGGAGACGGGCACACTTGGCTCTCCAACCTGTAGCCCATCCTCCCTGAATGCAACCAGCCCCCTCAAATCCATCTACATTGGAAACCATTCCACACTCAGTCCTTTCTTTCACTGCCTTCTGTGCTCTCACTCTGTCCTCAATCTCTCACCATGCAATTCCAGTTCTAAGATTACTAAGTGCATCACTGTATACATCTCAATCTTTACCTTCCTGTTGGCATCAGCAAATGCAATCACCTGACTGTAAATCCCTAATTCCAGGAGTCTATGCATCTCGCGCTCGGGTGGCACCCTCGGCTTTGCATTTCTTGTGATGGCATCATGTGTTTAATCCTGTATCCTCTCTTCACACATCTCCGTGGCTTTACTTTCAAGGTAATGCGGTGATGGGCGGACACATTAGGAGATGTTAGAGGCACTTTTGCATTCACTTAATGGGGCCTTGCATGTATTTTTGCTTTGGAAACAGGTGGCCACAGCTTGCCCCTAAGATTTCAATCAATGTTATAGATGAGGTCAGGCTAGTTATATTAGAGGTGTGAAGGCACAATGGGTTAAACCAGGCATGGGAAAACTTGGGCCCTCCAGCTGTTTTGGACTTCAACTCTCACAATTCCTAACAGCGTCAGGCCCCTTCCTATTACCTGTTCAACACAGCACTTAAATTTTTCATCACACTTAATTCTTTGTCATAAGCTCACTGTTATTACTGTTGCTTTATTGTGTAGTACCATCCCCTGCCATGTGTTGCTGTGGCCCAGTCTGTGTATATGTGTTTTGTGTGTGTATATGTGTATATATATATATGTGGTTTTGCACATGCGTTGTAATGTATTTTTTTGCTTTTGCTGTACCTTCCACTATGTTTTTAAGTATTTTTATTAGTGATCGTCCCTCTTTGGCCTGATAGGTGTATTGTATCCAAATTTGCTGTCATTTCGCCCAGTGGTTCTTGAGTTATGTTAATCCCACAAACAAACATTACATTTTTATTTATATAGATTACTAGCTGTCCCTTGCCATGCATTGCTGTGGCTCAGTCTGTTGATCTGGAAAATAAAGTAATGAGAAAGTGTTGGTTTCTAATATATGTAATTTCTTTCTGCTTGTGGGTAAACAGTATTTCTTGCTGTTTCTTTGTCAGTGTTGATGTGATGAGTGTCTGGCTTGCCCACTCTGGAACAGGCAACATATAGTTGTCCTTCTTTAGGGGTCCCTTCAAATCTATGATACTATATCTCTGTGTGTGCAAATCATATCTATCTATATCTATCTATCTATCTATCTATCTATCTATCTATCTATCTATATCTACGGCTGGGTGGCTCTTTGTCAGGAGGACTTTGATTACGTTTTCTTGCCCTGATGAAGGAAATGGGATTGGATGGCCTTAAGTATTTTCTGTTGGTCATGGGGGTTCTGTGTGGGAAGTTTGCCCCGATTCTTTCATTCGTGGGGTTCAGAATGCTCTTTGATTGTAGGTGAGCTATAAATCCCAGCAACTACAACTCCCAAATGTCAAGGTCTATCCCCCCCCCCCCCAAATTCTATCTGTGTTCATATTTGGGTGTATTGAGTGCTTGTGCCAAGTTTGGTCCAGATCCATCATTGTTTGAGTCCACAGTGCTCTCTGGATGTAGGCAAACTACAACTCCCAAACTCAATGCCTTCCAAAACCTTCCAGTATTTTCTTTTGGTCATGCGAGTTCTGTGTGCCAAGTTTGGTTCAATTCTGGGTTGTTGTAGGTTTTTTCGGGCTATATGGCCATGTTCTAGAGGCATTTCTCCTGATGTTTCGCCTGCATCTATGGCAAGCATCATCAGAGGTAGTGGATGTCCACACCAACAGACAAAAACAAAAATTCCACAAAAGCCAAAAGCAACAGTCGAAATCAGAACTGGATACATCACAGACCATCATCAACCTAACAGACAGACAACTCTCCGAAGACCAAGTATCCATACTAGCGAAAGGAGGAAATTTTGCTGTAACCGCCTCCAGGATCCCAGTAGAAAACATCATTGCCAATGCCGAATCAGCAATTTATCGCCTCCCCGAGGAAGAAGCAGAAGAAGTAAGAGCGGAAACAGCAAGGATCCTGAAAAAGGCAAAACTTCCTCCAGTAACATTACAAGGAAGGAAAGACAAGCCATCAGAGACCTCAACTCAGATCCTGACTCATTACCTCTGAGGATGCTTGCCATAGATGCAGGCAAAACGTCAGGAGAAATGCCTCTAGAACATGGCCATATAGCCCGAAAAAACCTACAACAACCCAGTGATTCTGGCCATGAAAGCCTTCGACAATACATTGGTTCAATTCCATCGTTGATGGAGTTCAGAATGCTCTTTGATTGTAGGTGAACTATAAATCTCAGCAACTACAACTCCCAAATGACAAAATCATAATTTTTGGAGTGATGGTTACTCCTTGTGTTGTGAGATGTTTTGTTGCCAAATTTGGTGTGATTTCGTTCATTGGTAATTTTGTTTTTAAGGTACTCATTATGCACAAAGCATTTATATATATATAGATTTTGATGCATTTGTATTCACCTGAGGCATTGGATGCCTACCCTGAGTCCCTTCAGGGAGAGAGGGCGGTCTAAAAATAAAGTGTTGTTGTTGTTGCTGCTACTGTTATTATTATAGTCTCCCAGAGCATTTGCAATCACCTTTTGTTCCTCTATGACCCACAAACACCAAGTGGCAGCATCACAATCGCAGAAGGGGACGTTTGGGAAAGACGCGGACCGAAACAGGAGGTGCTTTGCTTCATGGTACGTTTATTTCAGTTATGAACTCGGTGCTCCATCCGCTCTCCTTGGCCTGAGATCCCACTGACTGCGGGGAAAGGCTTGGCCTCCTCCCTTCCATGGGGCTCCCTGGGTTGGTTTTCTTTAAAAACCCTTTACAATGATACATACTTATCAGTGGTTATTTTTGTTCATATTGTTTTTGTGTGTAGTAGAAAGAAAGAAAGAAAGAAAGAAAGAAAGAGGAAAAGGAGAGGTGGAGCCACTGAGTATATGCAGATTGATATGTATAGACATATGTATATAGAGATAACTCGGGTCTCTCTCGATACACATATGTGAGAGATGTATATAATCCCAGGAAAGTGGGGTACGCCTTGCCCCAAAGCATAGGCCCCCAAAGGCCAGGGGATGCCAGACCCATAGCAAGGGGGCAGCCAGCTCCACAACAGAGCAGCAGGTTTCCTTCTTTTCCTTCTGACGCTGAAACGCTTCATGGGTCAGAGGGAGCAGGCAGTTCCAAAACAACACCAACAGCATGGCCCCAGGTCTCCAATGTCCCACAAGGCATGCCCACGGGCACAATGGAGAAGAAGCTGCTTCTCCAAGGAGGTTGTTTCGCCCTCTCTTTGCAGTGTTTTCTCCCCTTCACTGCACCAGCATCCCTTCCTTCCTCCAAGAGCAGAACGTGAAGACAGTCCCAAAGGTCTAAGAACAACCAGAGAAGTGGGCAGAAAGGAGAGGAGATTCCCAAACAGAGGGTGCAAAATGCCCCTTGACCTTTGAATAGCCATCTGAAGGTCATCAAATGCCACGTCTCTCCCGGCCTCCACTGACTCCATGGATTTTTCAAACTTCTTATCCTTTTGTACATAATCTTTTAACAAACTATCTCTTTGCATTCTGGACGCAACACCATAGCCCAGCATCCCCGTTCTCTTTTGCACAGTGAAAGGTATCTTGCCGGTGCTCTCAATGCAGAAGTCTCCAGGAGGAATCCGAGAAAGGAAACAATCCGGAGGAAACAACCCAAAGGCAGAGGATTTGTCTCCCAAGAGGTCCGTCCGTCCATTCATCCATCCGGCGTCTGCTGCATGGGCCACGAGGGGTTTGCGCAGCCCTTTCCTCCCGCTGCGCAGCCGGGCACTGCTCCTATAATGCCGCCTTCATGAGCAGGAAGGGCAGAGCGGAGAGGGGCCCCGGGAAGGAGGACCGGATGCCAGAGGTCTTGCCGTTCAAAAGGGTCTTCTGTTCGGGCATCCGGGACGTGGTCAGTGCCTTTTGTGGGGGAAAGCGGGAGAAAGCACAAAGGAAGGGTCAGACGAATGAAAGGACTTCTTACAAAGCAAAGGCAGGACCCCCTTGGGCCCTTCAGCCGTGGGTTTGGCAACTGGACGGAGCCCCATTGTGGCCCAGGATGTCCGGGGAAGCATGAAGGATCAGAGCCATTGTGGCAAATGCCAAGCGGGTGATGGATGGGGGACGGCCCTGGACCGAGTCTCAGCCACAAGCCCATGGCAGGCTCAGGGGCAAACCCACCCCAAAAGGACCATGATCCCTCATTTGGATAATCTCCAGATGGGGATAAAGACATTCTTTGCACCATGTTGGAGAGCGTTGGGAAGCAAACAATGAAAAATCACTGTGGGGTAGCCAAGGCTTTCCAGGGGGGCTGGCCAGAGACAAGGACACACTCATAGAATCATAGAATTATAGAATCAAAGAGTTGGAAGAGACCTCATGGGCCATCCAGTCCAACCCCATACCAAGAAGCAGGAATATTGTATTCAAATCACCCCTGACAGATGGCCATCCAGCCTGTGTTTAAAAGCTTCCAAAGAAGGAGCCTCCACCACACTGCTGAACAGCTCTCACAGTCAGGAAGTTCTTCCTCATGTTCAGATGGAATATCCTTTCTTGTAGTTTGAATAATAATAATGATGATGATGATGTAAAAGCTTATCCTGACATTAAGTCTAGTTGAGTACAACTCTGCGGGGTAGTGTTCATCTGCATTTTTAAGCCGAAGAGCCAGCCTTGTCCGTAGACACCTCCAAGGTCATGTGGCCACTGGCATGACTGCATGGAGCGCTGTTCCCTTCCCATATAAGCTGTACCTATTGATCTACTCACACTTGCATGTTTTCAAACTGCTAGTTTGGTAGAAGATGGGGCTAACAGTGGGAGCTCACCCCTCTCCCTGGATTCAAACAGCTGACCAGAGAAGAGAGCAGAAGGTTAGGAGCTCAGCAGTTTAACCCACTGCGCCACCACAGGACCCATCAATAATAATAATAATAATAATAATAATAATAATAATAATAATAATCACACAGTCCTGGACGCTTGGGAAGTGTTCGACTTATGATTTTGTGATACGAAATCCAGCATATAGATCTTGCTTGCTGTGACATACTGTGCTTTTGTGTCAATAATAATAATAATAATAATAATAATAAATCACATAGTCCTAGATACTTGGAAAGTGTTCAACTTGTGATTTTGTGATACGAAATCCAGCATAAAGATCTCGCTTGCTGTGACATACTGTGCTTTTGTGTCAATAATAATAATAATAATAATAATATATTTGTAGGCCGTCCTATCTCCCCAAGGGGACCCAGGGTAGCTTCCAGACCAAAAAAAAGGCAAACATTCAATGCCTTGATAGACAACATCCACATAAGTCAAACAGTACAAAATAACATAATTATAAAGTACCGTAATAGTTACTAAACCGGAAAATAAAATTAATAATTAAATAAATATAATTATCCAAACAGAGACACAAACACTATACAAACCAGAACAACATGAAAGCAAAATTATTTATAATGATTTAAAGCAGCTTGCGGGGTCAAGGTACAATTGCCAGCATCCAAGTAAAGTTGGATGCAAGAAGAAAGTAAGCTAATGCAAGCAGGAAGTAAACTTCCTGCTTGTATCTTCAACAGGACCCCAATAAGAGCCTTCCTGGCAGGCCTGTTGTTGCAATGCTGATGACAGAATAGATGGAATGACTGTTGGGTGGGAGCACGCACAGTTTAGCCCTAACAACAAGCCTGCCAGGTAGGCTCTTATTGGGGTCCTGTTGGAGATGCAAGCAGGAACCTTACTTGGATGCTGGCAATTGTACCTTTACTACACAAGTGTACGCAGGAAGTAAGCGTACTTACTTCCAATAGGACCCCAGTAAGTGCCTACCTGACAGGTTTGTTGTTGCAAGGCTTGGGATCACTGATGATAGAACAGGTGAATTTTTTTGTTTTGTTTTTTCATGTCAGGAGCAACTTGAGAAACTGCAAGTCGCTTCTGGTGTGTGAGAATTGGCCATCTGCAAGGACATTGCCCAGGGGACGTCCATATCTTTTGGTCTTTTACCATCCTTGTGGGAGGCTTCTCTCATGTCCCAACAGCACCCACAGCTTAGCCTCAACAACAGGTCTGCCAGGTAGGCTCCTATTGGAGATGCAAGCAGGAAGCTTATTTCCTGCTTGCATCAGCTTACTTCCTGATTGCATCCAACCTGATTTGGATGCTGAGGATCACTGATGATAGAACAGGTGGAAGTGAGTGCTGGGTGGGAGCACCCACAGCTTAGCCCCACACTGCCCATGTCATGAGAAGAGAGGAAAGCTTGGAGAGGACAATTATGCTGGGGAAAATTGAGGGGAAAAAGGAAGAGGGTCCAACCAAAGGCAAGAGGGATGGATGGGATCCTTGAAGTGACTGGCTTGACCTTGAAGGAACTGGGGGTGGTGACGGTCGACAGGGAGCTCTGGCGTGGGCTGGCCCATGAGGTCACGAAGAGTCGGAAACGACTGAACGAATGAACAACAAAGCAGTCCCAAAGATCCCCCCACCCTCCATCACTTTATTATCATTCAATTGGTCCTGGAGATTTGTGCCACTTACATCCAATAAACACCGACTCGACTCTTTGGATTTGTTCAGCTTCGGTCCGCTTTCCTGTGGAGACATAACATGATCCATGTTTAGGAGGGGGCCCCAGTGTTTGGTGCACCTCTGGGGTGCCGCTGCCCCAGCCAAGGCACCTTTGCTTGCACAAGGGGTCAATACGCGAATGTCAGGATCCCTCCCCTTCGCTCCCCTCCGGCTCCATCTCCCCGTCTCTGGCTAATGAATGTGGGCACAGAGGCGGTCGGCAGTGAATCAGGCAGCTAATGGGGCAAAGGAGGCGCTAATGGAGGGGAAAGCGTGCCATCCCCCTTCGACTGCTCCGCCATTTAGGAGGGGAGCCGCTCTGCCCAGGAAGGCAGCAAAGGAGCCCACCGATGCTGCGGATGCGCTGCAACTCTAGCATGAAATTGAGCGGCTGATTGTCTCACCCAGCAGGAACGAGGGACATAAGATGTAATTTCTCAGGCATGCCAGGCCTAATTAGAGGCTGCCCAAGGGTGACATTGCTGCGCCACCGCGATGGGTTGCCGGGAGGAGGACAAGCACCGCTCCAGCGGAAGACAAAAGCCTCCGGAACGAAGGAAGGAAGGGGTTCAAGGAGAGAGGCCCCCAAGAGCAGGAGCAGCTTGAACTCCAAGGGATTCGAACCCAGATCTCCAGCATGGAAATCACGGCACTCTGCCTGTGTGTACTTGGATAAGCCTGATTCGCCACCCTGTCAAGATCAACTCGAATCCCATCCCTTTGATCTGAGATTTTAGTTACACCTTCCGTTTGCTAATACCCAAGAATGGTGGTGTCACTTGCCAATTGTATGAGCATCCCTTCTACTGCTTCTTTAAGTTGTTGATTAATTTCCCCCCACCCCCTAAAAAAAGATAAGTCCCCAAGGCACCTCTCTTTTCATTTTCTTCTAGGATGGCGAGAAACAATTGCTGCACGGCTTTTGGTTATGGAAGTGGGGACAAGGGACAGGGCCTTCTCAGTGGTGGCCCCACGACTCTGGAACTCCCTCCCCAAGGACATCAGGCACTCCCCAACACTGGCAGTCTTCAGAAGGAGCTTGAAAACATGGATGTTCCAGTGTGCCTTCCCAGATTAAGGAATCCCAAGCAATTGTCCCTAATGCACTTTATGAGAAAGTTAGAATTGTCTGCACACCCTTCTATTCCCAAAATATTCAGTCTACCTCACCTGGACATGCCCAGCATTTTTAGAATTTTAACTATTACATTTGGCCCTGCCACAGGTTTTTAACAGTGTCATGCTTTTGTTATTGTTTTATTGCTTGCTTATTTATTGTTTGCATTGTATTGTTGTCTGTGTGTTTTTGTTAATGATGTACTTTGGGCTCGGTCTCTTGTAAGCCGCACCGAGTCCTGCGGGAGATGGTAGCGGGGTACAAATAAAGGATTATTATTATTATTATTATTATTATTATTATTATTATTATGGTTCCTCAAACAAGAAACAACTGCATCACGTAGTCTAAATGTGTCACAAGAAATTTTATATGCAGATTTCATAAATGTGGATTTAATATGTGTGGGTATGAATGGAACTGAATGAGGGAATGAATGGATGGGAGTTAATATTTTTGGAGACAAAGATTAAGGCCTGCCATGACTAAATCATTAACTGTCTGCTTGCTAGACTGTAATTAGTAGTTGCAAATGAGAACTGAAAAACAAACTGTGATAAAAACTGTAACAGTGATAAGAGAAATATTTACAATGTTAAGAGGGAAGTCAACATAAGATCAACACCAATCAAGAAGAGTCAACATCTGCCGGGAAACTGAGATGGAGTCAGGATGTAAGGCGCCTAGCTTTAATTTACAACTTTGAGACTACATCAGCAGAACATTCCTATAAAAGACTCAATCTAATAATTGTCAAATTGTGACAGTCAGGTTCACCCGCCATGCTCTGTGGAGAGTGTCAGATCTGCTATGGGAAAGCAGGATTCTGCACACATTGGGGCTTCTTTCTCAAGGGAAGAGGAAGGAGTGCACTTTGGAGTCATTTTATGTTGCAGGGAGTCAGGTTCTGCTGTAGGGAAAACAGGGAGCTGGTCCTTGGCATTGTTCTTAGGGAAAGAGAAGGTTTGGCATTGCGAAGTTGCTGTAACTATCACAGCCACCAAATTTTAGAAGTAGTCAGCAGAGGAGTAGCTAAATTACAAGTGCTGTTGTGTAACAGGAGAGTAGAGGGAGATTTATTATTTATTTCTCTGTATTTCTACCACCAACGTGAGGTAAGATGTATTATTGTGAGGAATGGCACACTGGACGCAGAATTGATGGAGATGAGGCAGTCTTCAAACAAAAGTTAACAAATTGATTGAGTACAAAGCGTGTGGTTGCAAGTTGTAACTTTTGTTATAGAACTTAGAACAATACTTGGTTAGATGAACGTTTCACTCTTTCAGGTTACACAGTATCTTCCTGAGGTGAAGCACTTATTTCTAAACAAAGTTTCAATACAGGGATATCTCCCTTATCTGATCCTCCCTTGATCAGATACTTAATAAGCTTATTCTTTAGCCTTTCCTTAGACTAAAAGAATACTGGCTATGTTTCCCTTATCAGCCTCTCTAGCCTAAGAAACTTCCAGTAGCTTAATATGGCTTTCCAAAGCCTCAAAACTTTGCTTCACAATTCACTCTCTTTCAGCTACCACCTCCTAATCTTTCCTCTACCGACTCCTCACCCTCAAATCTTAACTACCTCACTGTCTGTTTTCAAAACTCTCCCCCCTAGGCTCCTCCCACTTCTCTCTCTGCCGGCTTGCCTTGGTCTCCATGGCAATGCAGATGGAGGATTCCTTTGAAATAGGCCACTCCAATGTTACTGCAGCCAACACAAACCCATAAATACAGTTTAAATCATGCAAATTATTATTAACTTCCTCACAGAAGCCTTTTGGAAGTTTTGGAACTACGTGTTGGCAGGCTGCAGGGAAGCACGGTCTGGCCTAAGCAGGTGTTTCTCCAAGGAGGGAGAAAAGGATATGGTAATATTTGGATGTATGCATGAGGATGAATGCATGTACATGTGTGTGAATGCTGAGTAAAAATTTAATTTTTTGTTTGTTTGTTAGCCATGCAATTGTAAATCCAATGTAGTTACATAGAATCTGTATGTTTGTATGTCCAATGTAAAAGTGTTGTTCTGTAAAAATCTTGACATTCCCTCTCACACTGAAAATTGCAATAAAAAGAACCTTTGTTTAAAAAGTATTCATGAAAGTATAATAGGTGCCTTTGGTGGAAGCCCTGATGAAATCAAGATATACTACATTGGATTCCCTTGATCTACTAGCCTCATAGGTAAAGGTAAAGGTTTTCCCTTGACATTAAGTCCAGTTGTGTCTGACTCTGGGGGTTGGTGCTCATCTCCATTTCTAAGCAGAAGAGCCGGCGTTGTCTGAAGACACCTCCAAGGTCATGTGGCCAGCATGACTGCATCAAGCACCATTACCTTACCTATTGATCTACTCACATTTGCATGTTTTTGAACTGCTAGGTTGTCAGAAGCTGGGGCTGACAGTAGAAGCTCATGCTGCTCCCAGGATTCAAACCTGCAACCTTTCAGTCAACAAGCTCAGCAGCTCAGCGGTTTAACCCACTGTGCCACCGGGGACTCCCTAGCCTCACACCCATGCCAAAAGAAGGAGTTTGGAGATGAGATCCTACACCAAGCAGACACAAGTTGCACAAGTCGGGGAAGATGGGGAAGATGGGGAAGATGGGTCCACTACCTCCTCTTCTGCACCCCCCAAATCTCTCCCCCTGCAGCTATTGAATCCTGGGAAAGAGCTGCTGACTTGTGGGAAAAGACCCATTCAAAGGCTCATGGTTTGGTTCAACTTCCAGGCCCTGAAGTCTGATTGAGTGGCTGGAGTTCAACTTTATCCAGACACTGAAAGTGGAAATGTCGGGACCGGCAAATCCTACATTTCACCCAGAAAGAGCCAGTAACCTTTTTGTGTTGCTATTCTGCTGGGGCCTCACCTGGATGGAGGTACAGGTGGTCATGACGCTCATGTCGTAGACTGTGTTACTGTCGCTGACGTTGTCTGGAGGAGGAGGGCTCTTCTCCGTCTTAGGGGGAAAAGTGATGGCAAGCAGTGGGGGGGACTTGGGGGAGAAATTGATGTCGGTGCCATTGCCAAAGGCCTGGATAGCGTTTCCTGGTCAGAAAGAAAAATAGGAGAGAAAAGACAACCTCAACAAAGGGCAAAGGGAATTCTTGGTGCAAGGCTTCATCCACTGGACTCAGTTTCCGCTTCCATGGAAAGGATCGTGCTGCTTTCTCGTCAGTCTATCTAACCACCCCACAATTCAGAGTCTCAGGTGGACAAAAGCAGACAAAAGCAGTAAGCCTTCTTTATAAGTCAGGACTTGCCTGCCAACTTGGAAAGGGAATCTCAAGCAGCAGGACTCACTCCATGTTTTAATTCCAAAGGAGCCATCCAAGGTGCTGAACTCTGGGCTCCTCCAGGCACCTTGGAGAGCACCTTTAAGACCATTACTTGTAAAACAATGTTTCTCAACCTAGAGGTTAGGATCACGAGGGGGTTTCAGAGGGGTTGTCCACGACCATCAGAAAACATATGTTTCTGATGGTCTTGAGAACCTCTTTGCCAGAGAAGGCTGAATATCTCTGCCTGTCTTCTCTTCCTTTTTGGAAACAGACGGCAAATCCTCCCACCAAAAGCCCTCCTCCACTATGATTGGCCAGCCACTCGGCTGGCCTCTTAGTCAAGGGGAGGGCTTTCTCTGATATTCCAAGTGGGGAGGGGACAGAAGGCATGTTTGGCACATGGCAGCATAGTGTGCCTGTGCAGGTGAGGGAGAATATGTGAGGCTGGATGGAGGCTCGCGCCAGCAAGTCCCTTCAAGCCATGGGGGTCCTGTGTGGGAAGTTTGGCTTAATTCTATCAGTGGGATTCAAAGTGCTCTTTGATTGCAGGTGAACTATAAATCTCAACAATTACAACTCCCAAATGTCAAGGTCTATTTTCCCCAAACTCTACCAGTATTTACATTTGGGCATATTGAGTATTCGTGCCAAGTTTGGTCCAGATCCATCATTATTTAAGTCCACAGTGCTCTCTGGATGTAGGTGAACTACAATTCCCAAACTCAAGGTCAATGCCCACCAAACCCTTCTAGTATTTTCTGTTGGTCATGGGAGTTCTGTGTGCCAAGTTTGGTTCAATTCCATTGTTGGTGGAGTTCCGAATGCTTTTTGATTGTAGGTGAACTATAAACCCCAGCAACGACAACTCTCAAATGAAAAAATCAATCCCACCCCCTCAAAAAAAAAACCCCACCAGACTTGGGCATATTGGGTATCTGTTAGGCTTGGGTAACTACGGAAAAATTTGGTTCTAAACTCGTTTCATTTTTAGGGGGGCCCTTGCATTTCATTTTTTTAAAGAATTCCAAAATTTTCCTTTAAAAAAGTTTTGAAATATACAAAATTTCGTAAAATTACGAATCAATTCGTTAATGGCGGACGCGATTGCACAATATGCTAAAAAAACCTCCAAATGGGACAGGGGGAACTTCTGAAGCTTCCCTCTCCCTCTGTTGTTGACTGTTGGTGTGATAATTTATTTTTTATCACTGATAAAACAAACAACTATAAAACTTGCACCAGACATACGGAAATAATTACGAAACAATTACGAAACAATTTCGAAACAATTTTGAACCAATTACGAAACAATTATGAAACAATATGAAATAAATTGGAAAAATTGTTTCGATTTTTAATTACTCCTCACAGTAGTCCTGCATGGCTCAATATTGGATCATAAGCTAATTTAAATACGAATTAATAATGAATTACGAAATTAACGAACAAAACCTCCCAAGCCTAGTATCTGTGCCAAATTTCATCCAGTGAATGGGAATCCATCTTGCATATCAGATATTTACATTACGATTCGTAACAGTAGCAAAGTTACAGTTATGAAGTAGCAGCGAAAATAATGTTATGATTGGGAGTCACCACAACATGAGGAACTGTATTAAGGGGTGGCGGCATTGGGCGAGCTGAGAAACACTGTTGTAAAAGGAGAAGCTGCAAGGCCAGACTGTCTGTGCACTTTGTACTTCAGAAAGAATAAAGAGGAGGAGGAGGAAGGTGGTTCGCCCACCCGTCTTCCACCCTAGAGTCTTGCTTGAGAGAGGCAACAAGTTCCTTCCACCCATCTCCCACCCATTATTTGTCCCCAGTGATGACCCAGCGGTGCCTTACTTAGACAGGGGTTTTCTGTGAAATCCCTCAGGAACTTCTCACATTCTTCCTCCATGTTGCCACTGCCCCGGCAGGAACACGACGGAGAGACCGTGAGGCTGGTGGTGCTGGCCTCCACGTAGTTGGGTGTCACTTCAAGCCCTGTGTCCGAGGAGGAGGAAAGCAGCCATTGAATCTTTCTCAGCAAGGAGTGGTCTGTGGAAGCAGCCTTTGCACCCATTCCCCACCCGGAAGGAGAAGCGCCTCTTCTGTGCCCTTCCCAACAAGCCTCCTATGGGAAGACCCCATTGTGTGGGGATGGAAGTGGCCTTCTGGTGGCCAGGTATCTCTGAAACAGGCTTCTCTGGAATGGCCGCGGCTGTTGGTTTCCTGGAATGATGGGGGGTTGGACTAAATCAGCATTTCTCAACTTGGGGATTGGAACCCCTGGAGTATCATGAGAGGGTTTCAGAGGGGTCACCAAAGACCATCATAAAACACATATTTCTGGTGGTCTTAGGAACCCCTTTGGCAGAGAAGGCTGAAGATCTCTCCACCTGTCCTTCTCTTCCTTTTTGAGCTCTCCTCCACTGTGATTGGCCATCCTCTCAGCCAAGGGGGTGGGGGCTGTTTCTGAGACTCCAAGTGGGGAGGGGACAGCAGGCATGCTTGGTGCATGGCAGCTTGCTGGGCATGTGTGGGTGAGGAAGAGTATGCGAGGCTGGAGGGAAGTTTGAGCCCACAAGTCCCTTCAAGGGACATCCATTTGATTTTCTTGCTTCTTGGCAGGGGGTTGGACTGGATGACCCATGAGGTCTCTTCCAACTCTATGATTCTAAGGCATGGGGGTTCTGTGTGGGAAGTTTGGTCCAATTATGTCGTTGGTGGGGTGCAGAATGCTCTTTGATTGTAGGTGAACTATAAATCCCAGCAACTACAACTTCCAAATGTCAATGTCTGTTTCCCCCCAAAACTCAACCAGTGTTCACATCTGGGCATATTGAGTATTTGTACCAAGTTTGGTCCAGATCCATCATTGTTTGAGAGCACAGTGCTCTCTGGATGTAGATGAATGACAACTTCAAAACTCAAGGTCAACACCCACCAAATCCTTCCAGTATTTTCTGATGGTCATGGGAGTTCTGTGTGCCAAATTTGATTCAGTTCCATCATTTATGGAGTCCAGAATGCTCTTAGATTGGAAATTAACTATAAATCCCAGCAACTACAACTCCCAAATGACAAAATCAGTCCCCTCCCCCAACACCACCAATATTCAAATTTGGGCGTATTGGGTATTTGCGCCAAATTTGGTGCAGTGAATGTAAATACATCCTACATATCAGATATTTACATTACAATTCATAACAGGAGCAACATTACAGTTATGAAGGAGCAACACAAATAATCTTATGGTTAGGGGTCACCAAAATACAGGGTTAGTCAAAATGCATAGGCCAATAAGCCATTCAATTGAATGGCTTATTGGCCTATGCATTTTGACTAACCCTGTATATAGAACTGTATTAAGGGGTTGCGGCATTAGGAAGGTTGAGAAACACTGGACTAGATGCCTCTTGTGGTCTCTTTCTATCAGTTTGTAGCTGAATTCCTTTTGGAAGCAAATGCAGATTTAATCTCTGGTTCTGCTATTATAGTGACACCCATTCTTGCCTGTCTCCCTGTTTGGAGCTGACTCAGGAGGGCTTTGGTCAAAACCCTGCAATGTTGAGTTTTGCCTCCAGAAATGAGGGTGAGCTCCAATGCTGTGACTTGACAATCAACATGGGCTGCCTACAAATCCCTTTACTCTGGTTGGCGATTGTCATTAGATTGTGTGGTTGTGAATCGCCTTGAGTCCCTTTTTGGGGAGAAAGGCAGGGTATAAATAAATATGACAATAACAATAACAATAATGATGATGCTTCTCTTTCTCGCTTGAGGTCAGACCTGGGAGAAAAACTCCTACCAAACAAAGCAACTTCCTCCCAGGAGCTCTCTGAAGGCTTTTCTGGCTGGTACAAGCAATGGCCACTTGGTCAAACAAGCCATTTGTGAGTATTTTGTCCTCTTTGGAGGCTTCAGTGCAGTCAATGCACAGAGAGGCTCAATAGGCCTCCACATAGCAGCTGATTCTGCTGAGTAAATATATGGGGGCAAATTCAGGGCAGGAAACCGGGGCTGACAGCTCCACTCTGGACATCTTGAGATCCAAATACGGATTGGAATAATTGTCTCCGCAGCTCTTTGCTGTCCTTGTGAAGAGTAATGGAGTGTGTGCAGTTGTGTGTCATGAGAGATGGAAAACCCAACAGACTTTGCAGAGGGGTTCAGGGCCAGAGAGAGAAAGGCTGCTGCTCTGAACTGCCCTACCATATGGAGAGGTCTGAATGAGTGCCATCTCATCCCAAATCAGATGCATGCATGTTGCACACTGATCTCCACCCCGCCTCACACGAATCCCCTCCTAAAAGCCATGCTCACCTATGAGCCCTGTGTAGGAGCTGAGGCAGGCCTGGTAGTTGTCCCGAGGGCAGCTGGTCAGCAGATGGAAGGAGGCCTGGCAGTTGGTGTGGAAGTCAGCCAGTCTGGACCTGGGTGCAAAAGAACAGAAGGAAGAGGATGGGGTTAGAATAGAGAAAGCAAAGGACAAGTAGTCCCAAAGTTACACATCCAACTTACATATAACTGACCACTTCATCACATTGCTCAGTCTTACTCAGTTTTGAAATGAAAGGGATGATTTCCCTAACTTCATCACACTGTTAAATGTATCTATGGTACTCCATGGTACTCAGCATTCTTTCAGTAGATTTGCTATCGCACTTTAATCACTAGGCACCCCCCCCCCCATTCTTTGTGGGAGGGGAACTTCCTCTCTTTGAAATGTCAGCTGTTACGTGTCTTCAATTCTGGAGACAAGGAAGCAGGGAGGGAAAACCGCTATGCTCCCTCCCTCCCTCTCTTTCTCTCTTGGCTGCCCCACAGAGAAGGGTATGGATCTTGGGAAACTATAACTCCCAGGAGAGCTCCATCACATGGAGCCATAGCATTTAAAGTGGGGTGCAAGGACATTCATTCCATTGTGTAATTGGTCCTTGAAAAACTATTACTCCCAGGATTGCGCAGCATAACAACAACAACAACAACAACAACAAGAACAGGAAAAACTTAGCCGTTATCAGGACCTCAAAATTGAACTGCAAAGGCTCTGGCATAAACCAGTACAGGTGGTTCCAGTGGTCATTGGCACACTGGGTGCCATGCCTAAAGATCTCAGCCTGCATTTGGAAACAATAAACATTGACAAAATCACGATCTATCAACTGCAAAAGGCCACCTTACTTGGATCTGTGCGCATCATTAGAAAATACATCACACAGTCCTAGACGCTTGGGAAGTGTTCGACTTGTGATTTTGTGATATGAAATCCAGCATATAGATCTCATTTGCTGTGACATACTGACATTTGTGTCAGTAAAATAATAATAATTATTATTATTATTATTATTATCCTGCTTTTTTTCATGCAATACAAGGCACAGACATATCATGGAAGGAAGGAAAAGGAGGGAAAGGGAAGGGAAGGAAAGGACTCTGAAAGACTATTTTTTTAAAAAGAAATTGTTCTGGCAAAGTAAAAACTCAGTGAGCAAAAGGGAATGCTTTCCCTAACACAATTTTCCCTCCCACAAACTGGGGAAATGTTTCATTGTAAACCCGAGAGCAACAAATGCCATCACATCACAGAAATGGCCAAACATCTGGGTGATTTCAAAAAATCGCTTCCTCACCACCTTATGAAACATTTTAAAAGAACGCTGACCCCCTCGCTTAAAATATGCAAAGAATCCTCTATCCTACACTTGAAGCCAAACTAATGTGACGACAAGAGTGGCTTCCGAGATTTAAATGTAGCTCTCAGTGGAATTTAGTAAATATGATGTGGTGAGACAACAGGAAGTGAGGGAAATCTACACTACTCCTGGAAGAGTTATTATCATGGGGGAAAGGGGTCTCCACTGAAGCTTTATCGCCAATCCTTATTTGCACAACAAGCCAATTTTTGAAAATTGCAATTTTGCAGAAAGTGAAAGGAAATCTTCTGATCAGGGGCCCAGACCACAAAGAAAACATCACAGGGGTGTTAACTCTTCCCTATGCCATATCAAAACATTTGGCTGGAGTTACACATTAAAATGTCCCTGTTCCGACTTGCATACACATTCAACTTAAGAGCAAACTGACAGATCCTCTCTTGTTTGCAACTGTCTGTCCTGATTTGCTGCAGAGGTGTTGAGCCTTTTCGTGAGAAGGAGACAAGAGGGAAGTGAGAAAGAGCAGACTCAGGGCAAACCAACAGGATGGCAGGCCTTGGACGCAGAAGAGAGAGGAGGCAGCCAAGGCCTGGAGCGTTGCATCTGTTTGCCCCACAGCCATTCCTGGATGCAGCTGCCTTGTGCCCCTCTGAGCTTCCAATGGGTCTTGGCTGGAGGGACAGGACCCTAAAGCATCTGTTGGGGGAGGCCAGGCCGAGGCACATCGTCTGCTGCGGAGGTGAGAAGCCTGCCATGAAGGCTCACCGCACTTTGAGAAATCTTTCTGGCAGTGCCAAAACCTCTCTCTGCCTTGCGGTGATGTTTCCGCACCTCTTAGTGAGAATATTTGCTTATTCATACGCACTGCCATCACTGCCAATTACCCTCACTTGCACTTTCACACTTTTGGGCGCCTCGGTGTCCTGCCACCACCTTGTCTGCTGGGTCACATGACGGGCAAGGCGTTTGTTGGCACAGGTTCACTAAATCACCCAGGACTTGCTTGCCAAAGTTGACCTGGGCTGCAAGATGGCACTTGCAAAATGTGCACTACGGGTTGCAAATACAGGCAGTCCCCAAGTTACAAACATCCGACTTATAAATGACTCCTAGTTAAGAAAAGGAAGAGACAACAGGAAGCGAGAGGAATTTCCCCCATTGAAAAGAAATCTACTATTGGAAAATGATAAATCAGGAATGTGAGAAGATATTAAAAATGAAAATTCAGATGAAACCAGAATATTTTTTACTGGGAATAATAGGTGAAGAATTGGAATTAGACGAGAACAAGGATATTTTGTTTAACTATTGTATCACTGCAGCAAGAATAGTATGGGCAAAAAAATGGAAACAGAAGGAAGTAGCCACAAAGGAAGAATGGATAAGCAAAGCAGAGGAAAACAAAGATATGGACAAACTGACCTTTGCATTAAAAGACTCATATGGGAGACCGATAAAAAGAACAGACTGGAAGCTATTCGAGGCATACATATCCACACATCTAAACAGACATGATATGAAAGGAGAGCAAGAAGAGATCTCAGAAGAAGGAGGAAGACAAAAATAGACAGAACCAGAGAGAAGATTATTAAGGAAGTCAAAGACCCCCCACCACCACAACCCCATACCTATCCCCCCCCCCAAACCCAGACATCTCCTTTCTTTTGCCCCACACTACCCTTGGTTGTCTGCACCCCCTTTCCTTTCCACCTGATCCTTTTCTCACCCCTCCCTTAATCCTTACAACCTTACCCTTTTTACCTATATATCTGTAAGAATATGTCTTAATAAAAATTATTTAAAAAAAAAGAGAAATCCACTCCTGGAAGAGTTGCTTATTTATTGTATCAGATGCAAACCAAGGGTACAGTTGAAAATGTATTTTAAAAAACACAAAGTTTAAAAACTTGGCATTTTATTAAATGTCCTTTGACCAGAAGTTGGTCACTTGGAGTGCCTCTGGTGTTGTTATAAGGAGGTCCTCCATTGTGCATATGGCAGGGCTCAGACTGCATTGCAATAGGTGGTTTGTGGCATCTCTTGCGCAATGTCTTTGTAGATGGTTGATATTCTCAACCCAGAAGCAACCAGGAGCAACTTGCAGCATGCAACCAAACAAACCAACCAACCATCCAATGGACCTTTTCAGGACTAACTATGACAATAATCTCAATCAACATTGAAAGCATGTCAGCTGCCAAATCACAGCTGCTCTATAAACTGTGTTGAGATAAGAAATGTGATGTGCTGTGTGTCCAAGAAACATGCAGGGATAAACAACAGAAATGACCAAAAGTTCCAGGAATGATCTAAGTAGCGGAGGAGTTATTATAATGAGGGAAAGAGGTCTCCACTGATGTTTTACTGCCAGTCCTTCTTTCCACATTTTCCTATGATCTCAAGGACTGAATTAATTTAAAAAAAATTAAGCATGATGATAATGATGATGGTGATTCTGATGGTGATGATGATGAATACAAGGGTTATCCAGAAAGTAAGGTTACAAGAGGGAGAAAATGTGGAGGCCATGACAGACTTTGTATTTCTAGGCACAAAGATTACTGCAGATGCAGACTGTGGCCAGGAAATCAGAAGACGCTTACTTCTTGGGAGGAGAGCAATGTCCAGTCTCGATAAAATAGTGTAGAGTAGAGACATCAGACTGGCAACAAAGATCCGCCTAGTCAAAGCCATGGTATTCCCTGTAGTAACCTATGGATGTGAGAGCTGGACCTTAGGGAAGGCTGAGCGAAAGAAGATAGATGCTTTTGAGCTGTGGTGTTGGAGGAAAGTTCTGAGAGTGCCTTGGACTGCGAGAAGATCCAACCAGTCCATCCTCCAGGAAATAAAGCCCGACTGCTCATTGGAGGGAAGGATACTAGAGACAAAGTTGAAGTACTTTGGCCACATCATGAGGAGACAGCAAAGCCTGGAGAAGACAGTTATGCTGGGGAAAGTGGAAGGCAAAAGGAAGAGGGGCCGACCAAAGGCAAGATGGATGGATGGCATCCTTGAAGTGACTGGACTGACCTTGAAGGAGCTGGGGGTGGTGACGGCTGACAGGGAGCTCTGGCGTGGGCTGGTCCATGAGGTCACGGAGAGTCGGAGACGACTGAACGAATGAACAACAACAACAACAAAGGTTACAAGTCACATAGCTCTCATGGGGGATTTTCTCGGGGTAAGTTGATCTCACTGCTGTGTAGTGGGAAGCCAGTGGAAGTGAACGAGCAGTGTCAGTCATCAGTAGCTCATTGATTGGTGTTGTAGTGAAGGTTACTGATGCGCATCCTCATTCTGTTTCTCTCCAAGTGCAAAGTTTGAGCTATAATACGCTACCTAAATGCGAAGGGAATGAGTGCCACTGCGATTCATCGCAATATTATTTCAGTTTATTGAGAGGACGTAATGTCAAGACAGTATGTGACAAAATGGGTACGGAATATATTGGGAGACCATGAAGAAACTTTGCAGAGCCATCCAAAACAAACGTCGTGGGATGCTGACAGCAGGAGTCTGCCTCCTTCATGACAATGCATGTCCGCACATCGCTCATGCATCACAAGAGTTGTTGACTTCATTTGGCTGGGATGTTTTCAGCCACCCCTCTCACAGCCCTGATCTCACACCCAGTGACTATCATCTGTTCACTAAATTGAAGGAACACCTCGGTGGAAAACACTTTTCCAATGACAGCAAGGTGAAAATCAAAGTGATGAACTGGCTGAAAAAGGTGGAGGGAAACTTCTACGACACAGGCATCAAAAACTCGTCCCACGGATGACATAATGTATTGAACTGAATGGTGATGATGTGGATAAATAATGCCACACCTATGCTGCAATCCATGTAAGTTTTAGTAAAATATAATCATTCTTTGTATTTTAAAAAAATCTTATAACTTTACTTTCCAGATATCCCTCTTATATCCCTCACACCAGAAGTGACTTACAGTTTCT